>NC_081842.1:217235003-217535003 GCF_963259705.1 Myotis daubentonii | reverse complement strand
TCGTGCCCTCCGATCGGGTCTAGAAGAGGAAAGCCCTGTGTTCCGACTCCTTGGGTTTATTTCCCGATCGCAGCCGGTTAGCCTGACTGCATAGCAGGGGCTTAGGCGTCTGTGCCTTCGAAGAGGCCCCTGATGCCCGAGACCCACCGGGCACCGCCCGCAGGGACCGCAGCGCTGCTGCCCGCGCTCCGCGTGCTGTGCCTCAGGCCGATGGCCAGTGAGCACGAGTGTCCACCGTCCTCGGAGGCCGGCCCCCTGCGGAGTCAGCGAGGCTCTGCCCCACCCCCTCCCTCCCTTCCCTGCCCCTGCCCCGTGGGCGGAAGGTGTGGGAGGGGCTCCTGGGGGGGAAGCGCAGGGCGGGCCCTGGGACCGAGTGCCCCACCTGGTGGCAGTTAGAGGACAGTGTCCCCCGAAGCTGTGTGGCTGAGCATGGGCCGCGCACAGAGGGTGGTCCAGGCAGGAGGAGACTTTTGTCTAAAATCTAAATCGACGCCCAGCGAGGCACCGGGTGCACCACTTGCCCTGAGGCTGGTCCGCGCGACAGACCTTTACAGCCATGAGCTCTGGGGTAGAAGGGATGGGGGGGGGGGGCAGCTCTCCCAGGGAGAGAAGGTTCTGGAAGGCTCCCCGGCCTTGTTGGTTCGACAGCAGAGGGGAGGAGGCAGAGCACCCACCAGCTCGGCGCTGAGTGAGGCCTGCACGTGAGAGCCGAGGGGCCCAGAGCCACCCCAGGTGCCCGGAACACACATTAATCACCCCCACCCTCCCTACCCCCTGTGGGGATGAGGGCGGGCGGGACTCCGTGCTGGAGAGTAACTCATTCCCGCCTGGGTGCCGGCCTCTTAAATGCTGTTATCCATCTGAATTAAACTGAGGGTTTTAATAACAGCCCGTCCAGGGGCGGCCCTCCCCGCTCTGTCGTCTCCTGGACCGGCTGCCAGAGGAGAGAAATGAAGCCGCGGGAGCACTGAGTAACCATCCTGCAGACACGCCTGGTCCTGGGGGTTACGTGGGAAAGAGCAGCGGCACCTGGCGAACCGCGGGGCCGGCAAGGAGTCGGGGTTCCCAGCAGGGGCCTAGGCTGCTGGCCGGAGCCCCACGCCCGCGGCCACTGGGTCACACCGGGAGCCTGGAGGACACGCCACTGCAGGGCCTGGGACTCTGCATTCTGCAGCCCGACTGGTCGCTCTGACGTCCTGCCTGCCCCCTGCAGGCCCCCCAGGCGCCCTCATGCAGGGGCCCTGGGACATGAGGCCGCTCCCTCACGCCTCACCCCCACCCCTCACCCTCACCCTCACCCTTCATCCTTACCCTCACCCCTCACCCTTCACCTCTCAGTGAAAGCCCGGCCCCAGGGGCTTCCCAAGGTGCCCCTCCCAGAGGCTGTGAGCTGTGATTTATACGAAACAGACACTTGGTCTTCGTCCCAGTTCCTGGCACTGAGCTCCTAACCCGAGATTTCCCAAGTGAGCAGAGCAACGAAGGCGTCTTTGTGAGGCAAACAGGTGACCTCGAAAGCACCTGAGCTGGGCTGGGTGCCAGGGTGTGAAAGGTGCGGTGGTGAGCAGGGGCAGGTGCTGGGGCTGTAGCTCCCTGAGAGCAGGGAGGTCTGCACCCACCCCAGGCCTTGTCCTGTCCCCACCCCACACCTCACCCCATGACCTCTCCCATCCAGCCGTTCCCCAGTCGTGTCCTTTAACAATAACCCGGTGACCTGCTGGTAACATGAGCTGCTCAACGGGGTCCTGGGCCTGCTTTGAGCTCCAGAGGGAGAATGAACGGGAGCACCCAGGGGTGCGGGCCGGTGCACACCCTGCGAATGACTATTTCCAAAAGCAATTGTTGGGCTTTTGTTAGGGGACGGCAAGGGTGGGGAAGGTCGGCCCGCGGGCCATATAACGCCCAAGAAATCATTTGGTCTGGCCCTGCCAAGGCATTAGGGGTGAGTTAATTAAATGTGGGACCAAATACAACCGGCTAAGTTGGTAATTTTGTGTGGCCCGAGAATGATGGTATAAGTGTCCAAACGGCCCCTGGCAGAGAACAGTGCCCCACCCTGCTCTGGTGGCTGACGATGGATGGGTGTTTAGTTAGGTCAGTGGTCGGCAAACTCATTAGTCAACAGAGCCAAATATCAACAGTACAACGATTGAAATTTCTTTTGAGAGCCAAATTGTTTAAACTGAAACTATCTAGGTAGGCACATTGTAATTAACTTAATTAGGGTGCTCCTAAGCTGGCCTTTGCTAAAAACGTCCTCCATCTGATGGAGGTACGTTCGCTGAGGTCCGCCCCTTCCAACTCTCCCATCCACACTCGTCTTGGATCCTTGTTTCGTCTGTCTCCTTTCGTTCATCCTCTCTCTATGTCCAAACCATCTCCACACACCTTTCTCCATCCTCGACACTACTTCTTCTTTCACTCCACAACGTTCCCTAAAATTAACTTGATAAACTTTAAAGTTTTAAGTCAACTTCGCACTGTACGTGCGCGCCCGCACGTGGTATTTTGTGGTAGAGCCACACGCAAGGGGCCAAAGAGCCGCATGTGGCTCGCGAGCCGCGGTTTGCCGGCCACTGGGTTAGGTCGACCAGATGTCCAGAGGAGGAGCTGAACCAAAACTCCTGCCAGTATCCAGGGTCCCCACCCGCAGGGAGAGGTCGCAGGCAGCTGAGTGTTTGCTCACAGCGTGGCCTTGGCTTCATTTCAAAAGATAAAGCCTTTGTGACCACATCTCCCAAGTTCCGGGTGCCAGTGCCTGGCCGCAGACGCGGACAGGGGCCGTGGACTGCCACCCGCCACCCGCCATGCCCGCTGAGGAAACCCCTCAGGTGCTGCCCGGAGCTTCCGGCTTTCGTGCCAGGAGTCCCCAGGCGCCTCCGGATGAAACAGCTCGGAAATGAGCTCCGACAATGGAATAAATCAATCTTCTTTATAGAGTTGTTGTTCATGTGAATGTAATTAGATTCTCGCACGCCTCGCTTCAATTTTTTAAAACCCAATAGGATCGAGGGGGAGGCCTTTTCCCTTGTTTTTTATTTCTTCGTTCTTGTGGGAGACGTGCAACGTGCTAATGGTTTTCTTCTGGTTTAATAAAGAAACAGTAACAAACATGTACCCCTTCGAGAGAACAAGGCGGCACACTTGAGTATTGTCGCCAGGGCAGCACGCAACTAACTCGTTCGGACGCCTTGCTGGGAAGACAAAGGTCACCTCTCAAGGCACAGGGACCCTGGAGCCCCCTCACCTCCTTGGGTCTTTGTTCAAGTCTCTCACACCCTCCCTCCCTCCCCGACCTGGAGTTTCCCAGGTGAACGTCCCTCCTCCACCCCAGCACCATGTAAGGCTCACGCAAGAATTAAATGAGTGCCCTGGCCAGTGTGGCTCAGTAGTTGGGGCATCGTCCCATGCACCAAGAGGTTGCCGGTTCGATTGCCAGCCGGGCACATGCCCAGATTGCAGGCTTGACCCCCAGTAGGGGGTGTGCAGGAGGCAGCCAATAGATGTTTCTATCTCTCTCTCCTCACTTCCCCTCTCTCTCTCTAAAATCAATAAAAAACCATTTTTTTTAAAAAAGAATTAAATGCGCCCAGCTGGTGTGGCTCAGTGGTTGAGCGTCGACCTCTGAACCAGGAGATCACGGTACACGCCCGGGTTGTGGGCTCAATTCCCAGTAGGGGGCGTGCAGGAGGCAGCTGATTCATCATTTTCTCTCATCATTGATGTTTCTATCTCTCCCTTCGTCTCTGAAATCAATAAAAAATATTTTTCTAAAGAATGAATTAAGTGAGTTAAAATACTTATCATGCTTCTAATTGTGCCTGGCTCATAGCAACTCGTTACTTATATTTCATTGGATTTAAGACCCGTCGATGGCGAAATGCTCCCATACTTTTTATCTACCACTAAGAAAGAAAAAACGCCGCCAATTAAACTGGCACGATGCTTTCTTATCTCTTCTGACTTGTTTTATACTTATCGAAGGAGCGCTCTGGACTTAATTGGACGGGGGTTTTACAGGCTATCACTTCTGCGTGCACATAAAAAGATACACGCCAAACAAATCAGTCCAGGGATTCGTGAAACTTTCGCGTGCGAAGTCCACATCCTCTGATTTGATTTTCTGCCACGAGCCATCGAGGCCCGAGCTTGTCCCCACATCAGCGTCCTGGGAGCCGTGGGGAACATGGGGTGCAGCTCTGGCCAGGAGACGTGCAGAAGACGGAGACGCCGTGGCCGCTGTTGGGCCCCGCTGGCCTGGGGGGTAGACCTGTGCCAAACAGCTCACTGGCCTGGTCCTCCACTTCCCTGGCCACACCTTCCGTGTCCTGGGGCCAACGTGCTGTCTCCGGAATTGTCTCCCAGGCCCACGCCCGTCCGCAAGCCTTGAGGCGGAGCAGGTGAATGAGTGGGTGGGTGGGTGGGCAGACGACCCTCCACCTGCACCAACACCGGGCCTGCGGGCCTGGTTCTGGCCCTGCAGGGCCCCCGCCCAGCTTCCCCGCCAGGATCTGACCTGGGGTGCGGCGAGGCGCCCGTGCTGGGGAAGAGTAAACGTGTCACGCAGACGCCTTTGCGAGAGTGTAAATCTCTTCCCAGCGAGGGATTGACTCTCCTCGTGCGACACGGTGTTTGCAAACTTCCCTGCCGTCCTGATCATCGCTGTTAGGTAGCAGTTGGCACAGCGTGGGCCGAGGAAGGGGATCTATTTTCCCAGCTAATAAGGTTTATTTTTACTCCGGCTGAATAATACATGATCAGTGTCAAAGGAAATTACAGTCCTTCCGTTACACGCGCGCTGCCCCGCGCCGCACCTGTGCCGCCGCCTCCCGCTCTCCCGCTCTTCCCTCCGGGAGGCGCCTCCCTCCCCACCCCCTCCTGCCAGTCACCCCTGGAGGCAGGAGAGAAGATGCATGGGCGCCTGGGGACCTGCGCTTCTGAGAGCGCGCTGCATTCGGAATGGTTCTGGAACGATATAAAATGGAACAGCTCCGATCCCAGCCCACGCCGGTGTGTGCATGCCTGCGGTAAATAAAAACAGTAAGCGATTTGTCTAAGTGCTTGATTTTTCCCCATCAGCGGTTTATTCTACTACATTTCTGTAAAGGCCCATTTTTCCAGCTTTGGGGGAAATATATATATAGCCGCTATCCGCTGAGCTGAGACGGAGGGAGAAGCCGTGTGTGGGGCGGACCTGCCCGCCTCCCTACCAATCCCTGAGCCTCGGTTCCCCGCTCCACCTCCCACAGCGGGGGAAACATTGCCATTTCCCGAAAGGCCACTTTCCAAGCCGAAAAGGAGGGAAGGGGCGCGAGCGAGGCCATGGCTGCCGGGCTTGACGACGCCTCTGGACCACAGCGGCAGGAGGCACACCAGCGCCGTCACCAGCCCAGGAGGCAAGCGCTGGGCCGTGAGGGCAGCAGAGCCCTTCTGGGTGTAAAGACCAGAGGGCGAGCCTGGCCTGGAAGCCCTGTGTCCCGCGCCCGAGGCCATCGAGGGTCTCCCGGGCCATGGAGCACCCCAGGGCCTGGCGGCTCCCGGCAGGTGCGGCTGGGCTGCCCTCGTGGGTCGTGTACCTCTCCAGGTGACCCTCGCCTGCTGGAATGACACACTGATAACAAAGGCAAGGAGTTAGGTGGCTCTACTTAAAAAAACAAAAAAAGCAAAACACGGCTTCATTTCTCTCCTCTGGCAGCCGGTCCGGGAGACGACAGAGCGGGAGGGCCGCCCCTGGACGGGCTGTTATTAAAACCCTCAGTTTAATTCAGATGGATAACAGCCCACACCTCCGCGGCGGCCGACCACGGGGCGGGGGACTCCGCCCAAGTACTGAAAGGGGGTTGGGAAGGCTGCAGAGCTGAGACGCGGCAAGTGAGGCCGCTGCAGGGACAGAACTGTGAGGCGGACAGATCGGAGCCCCTCCTGGCGCTCCACCTGCAGCCCTCCCTTTGGTTGATGTTGATGTTGTTGATCTGCACCTGAAGATATCTTTCCATTGATTTTTAGAGAGTGGAAGGGAGGGGGAGAGACAGAGAGAGACACATGGGTGTGAGAGAGACACATCGATTGGTTGCCTCCCACACACGCCCTGACCAGGGCCGGGGATGGAGCCTGCAACCCAGGTATATGCCCTTGACCAGAATTAAACCAGGGACCCTTGGGTCTGCGGGCCGATGTTCTATCCACTGAGCCACACCAGCTAGGACTGAAGCCCCCTTCAATCCCTCTCCGGGAGGCGGGGTCAGCATTCGCTCCATCGTTCCCGGAGCCGCCGGTTCCCACGCTGCAGAACCAGAGCTCGACTCCCTGCCTGGGACCCGGGAAAGGGAGAGGAGCCTGGGCTGTGTGCCCGACACGGGGCCAGGAGGTCGCCTGCCCCTCATTCATCCCCGCGACAGCCCTGGAGGTGCAGCCTGCCGCGCCCTTGGCTCGGAGAAACTCCACCACATGCTCAAGGTCGCCCGCTTGACAGATGGGCCGCCGAGCTTCGAGGCACACACTCTCTTCCCAGGGCCACGGGGGACGTGGCCTGGGCTCCTGGGCTCCCCGCAAAGCCAGAGACAATGTGGGAGCACGTACAGCCTCAAGCCCCCTGCCCCGCGCTTTTCCTCCCGGTGTCCTGGGGGCTCCGGAGCAGAGAAGCCACGACCCAGCGGCCGCATCTGGAGAGGCGCTCGGTTCCCGCCAGGGCCCCCGCTCACTAGCTCCCCTCCCTCCGCCTGAGGGTCTTTCCACCTCCGGATGCTCAGGCCCCGCTGTGGCTGTGACGGGGCCTCTGCAACCAGCAAGGTCAGGTCCTCCGCGCATCTCACAGCCACAGGCGCCTCCCGGGGCCACGGCCGCACTCGGGACGGGGAACGCGTGTCTCTTATGGCCGGGGAGACCGATAACTCACGGCTGCAGGCGGAGCGCGGGCCAGGGCAGGCCCCGGAGTGAGAGTAAAAGCACTCTCCGTCCAGCGGGGCCGCGCGGCTCGAGCCGGCCACAGGGGAGCACTTTGCTGCTGATGGAACAGCGGACGCTTGTCTGCGGGAGCCCAAACTGAGGAAAACGGGGCAGGCGCCACTCATCCCAGCCGGAGATTACCGCGTCCCGACCCGAGCCCCGGGGTGCCAGCGGACGACCCGCCCGGAATACAGAAGCGGGAATCGGCGTGCTGCTTCCTCCCCCCACAGCCGGCTGCCTGGTTTCTTCCTGCACAAACCAGAGCTGACAAACAAGTGACAATGTGGCCCCCAGCTGGTGGGCCGCCCTCTGGTCTCCGCGTGCAGGTGCTGTGAGGCCCCGTTAGTGCAAGTCCATACGGATTGGGGGGGGGGGGGGGGCTGAAGTGCCAGCACCGTCGGGAAAGGAGATTGGCTTTTGGGGGCCAATCCATAGTGTGGGCAGGCAGGGTTCAGGCATCTTGGAGACATTCTGGGTCCACATCCGCCTACTGGGTGCAGGAGACGCTGGGGCCGTGCCCCACCCTGTCTCCCCGGCCCACCTGGATTCAGCACCACGGAGGCGGACAGTTCCCCATTCACAGGCCTCCCTCTTCCTTGCATCTGAGCTTTCTGGGAAATGAAGGAGGCCAGCCCTTGCCTACACACAGCCCAGAGCTGCGGGGGAGACAGCCACCCCAGATGCAACCCTGAAAAAACAGGGGGTGGGAGGGATGGACGAATGGCCCAGCCTCACCTCCTCCCGAGGTGACACCTTCTTCGGGGCCCCGCAGGACGAAAGCTCGGTGGAACGGAGCGGCAACCATCTCCATGGCAAGTCCTGTCATTTCATCTCCTGTCGCCCGGCCCCCTCCCGCCTTCCCTGCTCCTCCTCCCTGAGACCACATCCCCGTGAAAGCGCCTGCCCCACGCCCATCTCGGCCCTGCTTCTGGGGTTTCCACACCACACGCAGAGAGCTGCCCCCCCGGGGGGATCCTGGACGGCGTGGCTCCCTTGCGAGGCCGCAGCAAGGACCCAGGACTGGGCGATGAGTAGAGCGATGATGATCCCTGGTGGACAGTAGCCTCACGACGATCAGGCCTCTCCGCCGCCGTGAGCTGGGGAGGCACGGGGGAGGGAAGCGTTGGCCCTTGGAGCGTGTGGGACCCGCGGGCGCTGTCAGGGTGGGAGGCTTTGCTGGCTTTGTTAACCGCCCTCGACTTGGTGCCAGAGAATGCCAAGTGCGGGTCAGCCAATTATCCGCTCGGGACACGCTGTCAACACCAGGAGGCCCCCACGGCGGCATTGAAAGTGGCTCCGCGTCTCCTGCGGCCTGAGGGGAGACGGTGGAGGAAGTGAGGGCTGTAATTACATGTAAGGCCGGGAAACTACAAAGGAGCCTGGGTGCGGCGCCCCGACAGGTCTCCCAGGCCGGTGTCAAGAACCGACAGGGAGCACGTGGGACCCTGATCAAGGGATGGGGCCCTGGGAGGACGCACCTAAGAGTCCTCCGAGCCCTCCGGCCGGACCGCGAATGGTCCTCCCCTTTCCCAGCGGAAACCGCCTCTAAACCGGTGACCATCAACAGACACGTCTTCGAGTAACGATGCCCATAGATGATGTTTTCCTCCTCGGGAGCCACGCTTTTCCTCCCAACCAGTAGCTAGTGCCAGCTGTCATCCCAGCCCACGCAGGCTGAGACTCCCAGCATGACGGACGGAGAAAAGAGATGATGGATTTTAGGACAAGACGCGACACTGAGCTGGCCGTTTCACAAATCCCTCGGGCTTGAGCCGCCCGGGAGAGAGTCCGGCCAGCCCCACCGTGAACATTCTGTGACCGAGTGGGCGTAGTGGGGGGCACACGCAGACCTGAAGGGTCAGGGGGCGGGGTGCCGCCGCCAACACGCCCTTGACTACCAGCTTTCAGCACTGCCTCGTGGACAGTTCCATGTGCCTACTCATCCCTCAGGCGCCCCAATATCCCTTGGCCAGGATGCGCTGGGTACCACTGTCACCCCGGACGAGGACCGCCCTAATGACCCATCTTAACTGGATTGACACCTGCAATGACCCCATTTCCAGATGAGGCTGTAGCCGCGGGGACTTGCAGACAGGACTTGAACGGACCATTTTGAAGGACATAATTCAACCCACAACAATGTCCACCTAAAGCTATTGAGTTCTGAGACATTGCCGAATAATGAGACAGGATGACATGCACGCGGGTGAAGACGCTAATGCTGCCCTCGCTGCCACGGTGGCCAGTGAGACAAAAGTCCTGGCCAGTTGTCAGTGTCCAGTACTTCCTGTGGACTCTCCGCCCACGCGGGGGGGAAGGCCAGACCGGGGGGCTGGGTGTCTTCCGCTCCAGCCTCGGGTGTCATCCATAGCAGCTAGCTCTTGCATTTGCCTGGCCACGCCACTGTGCCTTGCCAACAGAACGTGTGTGGGGGTGACCTGTACCCCTTGCTGGCAAACGCTGTCAAGAGTGGCCCTAGCCCAGCCAGTGTGGCTCAGTGGATTGAGCACCCACCCACGCACCAAGCAGTCACCTGCTCGATTCCTGGTTGGGGCACATGCCCAGGTTGCAGGCTCAATCCCCAACAGGGGATGTGCAGGAAGCAGCCAATCGATGTCAATGTTTCTCTCTCTTCCTCTCCCTTTCTCTCTCCCTAAAATCAATAAAAACATTTTTTTTTAAAAGAGAGTGGGCTTAATTTTCCACACTCGTCCCCCTTCTGCCGAAAGGTGCCGACAATGGAGAGGGCCTGGGGGGGTGCTTAACCCAGGCGTCAGACATTCAGGCGGGAAATGAACTCTAAGCTTACTTTACGTTCACCCTCCTCTAGCTGACACTCAGCACCTCCCTCAGTTACGGACACAGACATGCGCAGTACCCGTGGCTCCAAGACACACTGACATCCGGCACCTTCCTGTCAAATGCAGCGACTGCAGACACGGGAACCTCCTCGCTCCCACCGGCCGCTACCCGGCGATGCGTGAATGAAGCAGCCATTACCACACGGCAATCAACTACATTTCCACGTAAGCGATTTCCTTCCTAACGTTACACTTGTTACTTTGTTTTAAAAACGTATTTGAAGAGGCCGAGGGGCCTCACCAGCCCTCCTTCCTCAGGTGTCTGTGGGCGCAAGAAGCAGGAAGGCAGAAGGAACGGGCCCTGCGCCTGCCCCGCCGGCACCCCCGCTGGACCGTCACCTGCGGGAGATCGGAGCAAACCTGCGCTGTGTGGCGTCGCCGGTGACGTCGGGTCCACTTGTTACAGCAGCCAGCTCCTCGCCTAGTGGATATGCCACCAGACACGGGGCCCACGCTCAGCTCCCGTCCACGGCCACGGGGGAGGAGCCACCAGCACCCCTCAGGGGAAGCTCTGTGCACCAGCTCCGCACACGCCCCACCCCACCCCCAGCCCCCAGGGTCCCAGGACCCAGCCCAGGGGCTGCCCCAGAGGCCATGCCAGGCCTGGTCTCCCTAATATTTCTGGCTTCTGGGGCGCCCCTGGGTTGGGTCCTGGGACCCCGGGGGGGGGGGGTGGTCCCGTGAGCCTGAGATGAGACCAGCAGCCTGAAGTGACCACCGTGGCTGGTGGGGGACTACACTCGTGGAATAAGAGAGGCAGGAAGTGAGGGCAGGAGCTGGGACCCCTGTTTCCATTCCCAGGGATGAACCCCTGGAATCTCACCAAGGCCCAGGTCCTGCCCTCCCCCGCACCCCCCACCACAGGCCCCACGACCTGCCAGGGCTGTGACCACAGCCAGTGCCCCTCACCCCACCCCATCTGTGCAAGGGAATAGCGGTCCACTGTGTCCGTCAGATCAGCTAAAGGCGCGGGTATGCGTAACCACCTGTTCCCTTAGGGGAGAGTTTACAATTACAGTTAGAAATGCAAGGTGCCCTCTGTAGCTGAGGAGTTCCCACGATCCCCCTTGGAATTAGGGTGTCAATACCTTTCTCAGAGACTCAGCTAGCGCTCGAGTTGCTGTGGCCATTCCTCCTAAAGTGCCCATTCAATGAGGAGGGTTTTAATGTTTGACTGGGGGGGGGGGGGGCGGGGAGGGCAGTCACACACCAGCAAGGAGCCAGGCTTTCCCCCCAAGTCTGGGAGACCAGGTCCCACCTCACCCCCACACCCCACACCCCACCCGCCCCTGCCTGGCGTGGCTCCGGCTGGGACCAGGCCCCTGGGGGCAGGGATGGGCGTTGGGTGTAAGTAAGCAATGCGGCAGGGGAAGCAGGTCAGTGGGAGCCAGGGAGGTTCAGAGACACAGCCCAGCCCAGCACCCACCCACCCCGCACTCCACCTACGGTCTGTCCCCGCGGGCTCACGGGAAGTGCCCACCATGCATGCCGCCAGCCCCGGCTCCTGGTGAAGGACACGGAGCCCAGGACCAGCGGGCAGGTGAAGGGGGTGGTGCCTGGGAGGAGAGAGGGCCTGCCTGCGCCGCCAGCTCCCGGCGGGGGCCCCGGGGTGGGGAGCAGACGCTGGACCTTTGGGGGCCAGCCGCCGTCTCTGCGTGACCGCCCGGGGCCCATGGCGGCTCAGCGTGTGGAACGAAGACACACAAACAGGGCTGTGTCTTCCCGTGCGGCCGCCTAGCATCAGCCGTGCGTTATCCATCGCGCCAAGGAGGCACGGCGGGGCCTGGGAGGCCATGCGGGCCCTGCCACGCGGCTGAGCGCCGAGAGCCTGTCTTCTGAGCAGACTCACCATCGCAGCGCTGTGGGCGTTCCCATGGGTGGGGAGGGGGGTGTGACTTTTCTTCACCGAGCACCCCAAGTTTCATGAACCAGACAGGGGTCCCCCTGCGATGGCATCTCAAGCCAGGGGGCTCCCCGTTGATGTCGTTTCTCTCTGTGTGCCCCGCCTCTGTCTTTTCCACATGCCACTCAACCGCATCTACAGACAAGACCAGGTCCCAGCTCCATGAGAAATCGCGTCGGAAGACGCACAAAACGTCACAGGCTTCTCCATCCAGGTGGCCTCCCCTGCCTCCCGGGGGCCCAGGCCTCGGGATTCTCTCCTCCTTCATGAAAGAGGCCTCACTGGGGGAGGCCAGCGGGGAGGGGGGGAGCTCGGGGCTGAGGCCACCGCCTGATGACAGCACAGAGGGAGGGTGGCCGAGGAGCCAAGTCTTGGCCGCACACTGTCCATCACGCTGCGTGTCCTGGCTGGGTGGGCGGGCGTGGGGGGCAGCTCTCCATCCAGGCGGAAAGAGGAATGGCCGTTTGCAGCATTCCAGAGCTCACCCAGACAGCTCAGGAGGAGAGAGCCGGGAGGGAGGGCAGAGGAGACAGGGGGACTGAGGCCCTGGGGAAGGGGAGAGGGGGAGGGGAACAGTCATCTCCGGCCCCGCATCAGCCGAGGCCCCTGGATGGGGTTCAGGGTCGGGCCCCGCATCAGCCCCAGGTGCCAGGCACCTCCCTGCCTCCCAACCTCCTCCCATCTGGCTTCCTCCACCACCCCTCCCCCTGGGGGTGCCCCAGTCCCGGGAGGACGCAGGGGGAGGGTGTCCGTGCCGTGGAAACCTGGCCGTGCTCGCTGCAAAGCAGGCGGCCCCTGGACGCGTGGGAGCAGCTGCGGCTGGGCTGCCTGGGGTGAGGAGGAAGAGAAGACAATTTGCAATTTCAAACCCGAGCTCCTCTCCAGCCGCCCGGTGGTCTCGCTCCCAAGACAGCTGGCGAGGAAGCGGCCAGGAGCGCGTGACAGCTCTTCCCTGAGCGGCCAAGGCTGCCTCTCACCGCACCTGGAGGGCTCCTGGGGGGACAAGGGGTCAGGGGCTGGGGCAGGGGGGACCCCAAAGTCGGCGTGACCCAAAGCCAGGTGGGACATCTGGCCGCGCTCAGCACGGCCAGGGGTGAACCTGAGGCGGGGCGGGCGGTGAAGGATGAAGAAGACAGACGAGGATAAAGCTGGGTCTGGGTGGGACGCTGCTCTCGGACGGAGAGACAGGCCACGGCCTGCGAGCCGAGTCTTTATTTTATAGCAGATTCCACGGGGCAAAGTCAGGGCGGGTCAAGATGTTTACAACGTTCCCGCAGGTTTCGAATCCACTCAGTCACATGCACCTGATCAAGCTTTGTTTACTCACTGCACCTCCCGCAGCCCACATCACTCAGCCACGTGGGGCCACAGGTTCGGACCATCCGGTCAAGCTCACAGCCACAGCCTTTGGCTGTAATGGTGCTGGGAGGCTTTGCCACGAGAGGACCGTGTCCTCTCATCAGTCCAAGCCTTGAACCCGTCCAAACACTGCAGCCGCTCTCCACAGACATCAAAGCCAGGCGGGACCCCAAAGCCAGGCGGGACCAGAAGCCTAGGTGAGGGGCTCTGGAGAGTGGGGTGTCAGGGAAAGGAGTTTCCTGGGAGACGGAACTACCTGAGCGGAAACACAGCTGGGGGACAGCTCAGGGTTTGGTCAAAAAATTCCATGGGCCCTGGCTGGTGTGGCCCAGTGGATAGAGCGTTGGCCTACGGACGGAAGGGTCCCGGGTTCCATTCTGGTCAGGGCACATGCCTGGGTTGCGGGCTCGATCCCCAGTAGGGGGCGTGCCAATCAATAATTCTCTTTCATCACTGATGTTTCTCTCTCTCCCTCTCCCTTCCTCTCTGAAGTCAATAAAAAAAATTTTTTTTTTTAATTCCATGGCCGAGTTCTCAATGTAAATTGGAAATTTTTAAGGAGACACAAACAAAAATGATCAATGAGAGAGAAAAGTTAAAGTGCACACACACATGTAAGTGCAACAGTGGGGGTGAGCCGGCTGGGAGTGAAGGAGAGGACCGCTGGGCCCCGCACCTGTCTTGCCGAGAGCCGCCACCAGAGCGGCTGTCCCAGCAGAAACCTGTGAGCTAGAGCAGCGAATCCGGAAGGTTCCATGCATGCGACACTCCTCTGTGATATGGCCAGTGTGTTCAGTCGTCCTGAGCACCAAAGGGTCACAGGTTTGATTCCTGGTCAAGGGCATGTCCCTGGGTTGCAGGTTTGATCCCCAGCCTTGGTCAAGACGTGTGGGAGGCAACCAATTGACATGTCTCTCTCTCACATCAGTTTCTTTCTCTCTCTCTCTCTCTCTCTCTCTCTCTCTCTCTCTCTCCCCTCCCCCCCTTCCTCCCTTCCACTCTCTCTAAAAATCAAAAATCAATGGGAAAATATCCTCGGGTGAGACTAACCAAAAAAAAAAAAGACCAGCTCTTCAGAGGTAACAGAAAACAAAGCGGTGGCCCCTTGGTGAGCGGGTCTGGCATTTCATCCGAACTCCATGCTGAATAATTTACAGAAAGGCTTTATGGGAGCCCAGCGCCCACAATAAATGTTCCATGAGAACACAGGCAACTCTTCCAACATCGATTTCTCTCCGGCGGGTTCGGCTGGCAGCCGGGCCAGGTTGGAGTTGCCACGCTGCTTATGTGGAAACAATCGTAATCTCACTTTCATTTGCATTTTTGCAGGCCTCGCGGGCGTCGCAGCCACTCCTGCTGGAACTGGGAGAGGACAGAGGCCTGGGTTTGGGAACAGAAAGGAGGAGAGGGCACAGCTGTCGCACCTTTCCGCCTGCAGGCAGCGTTCCGGGGGCACAGAAGCAGGAGGGGCCGGAGTCCTGGGCCGCCCTGAGGGAGGAGGGGGCAGGGGGACAAGGATGCTTCACACCTGTGTCGTTAGGCAAGCACAGGTTAAAACAACAGCGAGACGGCATTACACACCCACCGGGGCGGCCACAGTCTGCACGCTGACCGGGGCGAGTGCTGGCGAGGACACGGCACAGCGGGGACCTCGCTCGGCGCCGGCGGGACCTGCAGCGGGTGCAGCCCCTTTGGAAGACAGTTGGGCAGATTCTTACAAAACGAACGATGCCCCCGCCACACGGCCCAGCAGCCCTGCTCCCTGGCATTTACCAAAAGGAGTTAAACACCCTGTCCAGGCAGGAGCCTGCACAGACGTTCATGCAGCTTCATTGAGAAGCGCCAGGACTCGGGAGCGACCGGCACGCCCTTCAGCCGGTGAGCGGATGCAGAAGCCGGGTCCATCCAGACAGCCGTTACTTAACACTAAAAAGAAAGAGGCGATCGCGCCAGGAAAAGCCAGAGAGGAAACGCCGAACGACCCACCCGAAAAGCCTGCATGTGGGTGGTCCCAGCCACCGACACCAGGGAGGGCAGCAGGGGGGACGGACAGCAGGAAGGCCGCGGCTGGGGGGCTACGGGGTGGGGGGGAGGCAAGTGCAGGGGACATCAGGGCAGTGAGACTGCTCTGCGGGTTGCTATAATGATGGACACACGTCATCACACACTGCACCACCCACAGGATGCGCGCCACCCGCGTGAGCCCTCCGGGCGCCCAGGGACTGGGGGTGACGGCGACGCGTCCCATCCTGGTGAGTGAAGCGACAATGCAGGAGGCTGTGCGGGGCCGGGGAACATAGAACTCTCCGACCTTCCTCTCGATGGTGCTGTGAGCCTTAACCCGTCCTAAAAAGAAAGTCTTTACAAAAAGAAGACAAAAGTGCCTGGTGGGCGTGGCTCAGTGGCTGAGGGCCGACCTATGAACCAGGAGGTCACGGTTCCATTCCCGGTCAGGGCACAGGCCAGGGTTGCGGGCTCCATCCCCAGAGGGGGGCGTGCGGGAGGCAGCCGATCCACGGTTCTCTCTCATCACGGGTGTTTCTCCCTCTCCCTCTCCCTCTCCCTTCGTCTCTGAAATCAATAAAAACATATTTTTTAAAAAGACGAGCGCTATCACCACTGTAGCCAGATTGCCGGTTGTGCCCGCGGGGGTGGGGGGCGCCAAGCAGAGGGGCCTGGAGAGCTGGCCTGCGACTGGCACGTGACCAACGCGCCCGGGTGGGCCCCGTGGCCCGCGGCCTCCGCACCTGCCGGGAAAGTGCAGACTGAGTTCCCAAACTGTCGGCCCTAACTTCTCTCGCCAAGAGAAACAAAACCACTGGCAGCAGCTGCCAGCCATTCTCTCCGCTGTCCCCGCAGCTCCTGGGTCCCCCACCGCGCTGGCTGCGACCGGAGAGCAGCCTGGGACGTGCAGACGGGCAGCGGGGGCCCTCGGGCTCCTCCTCACAGCTGCCCTGGGCGCAGCCTCCCACACTGGCCTCCCCGGAGGGCGACCCCACCCGGAGTCCGTCCTGCGCAGCAGCAGCAGCAAGTCTGTGATGACTCCCCGCTGCCTTAACCCTTCCAGCTCTGCCGGTGTCTTACGTAACCGTCGTCAGTCACCAGGGAGACCAGCTCCGTGGGCACGCTTCCCCGCGTGACCCGGCTGGTCTGGACCACAGGCCTTGCCCTTCGCCCAGCCAAGGGCTCCCAACCCCCCTCCCCACAGACTCTGCCCAGGCCGAGGGCTGCAAGGCCAGGCCCAGGGCTCCAGGGGCCGGGCCCCTGGCATTTCCAGACCCGCCTGCTGCCTATGGTCTCCGTGCCCTTTAAGAAGCTGGGTGTCCAGGGAGGCGCGGTCCCTCCCCGGGGACCCAGCCCAGCCTGGTGCCCCTTCGCATGATGGGCTCTAGACCCGGCCTGTCCCTCACTCCTCTAGCCAACCTTGCCCTTTGACCCACACTGCGTGATGTCCAGGGATTGGGCCCAAACCCTGCCTGTTGCCGGGGAGAAGGAGGGTCCAGGTGGGCCAGGTGCCCCCTCCCCGGGGAGCAGGGCCAGCCAGCGGTGGCCGTGGAGACCACTGCCGGGCCCTGGCTGCCACTCCCGGTCTCCTCCTGGCCCTGCTGTCGGGGACCCGGGCACAGACCCTGTGGGGTGTGGGCTCCCCAGCTGTCACCCACATGCAGCCTTGCTCAGCACCCCCCGGGGAACAGGGGCTGCTCCCCTAAGGAGACCACGTAGCGGTGAGAGAGGGACGTCAAGGCCAAGCCCCTGATGCTCCCAGGTCCCGGCTGTGTGACCTGGGCAGGGCACGTGGCTCCAGGCCTCGTGTAAAGGGGGCCCCAGAGAACCCGTCTGGGAGGGGGTGTGATCACCAGAAGAGATGATTCACAGAAGAGGCTTCGGTCAGAGGGGGTGTGGGGGGGACTGGGGTGTGATGGGCCTCGGGGCCTGGACCACAGACCTCAGCAGCCGCCCCGCCCTTCCCGAGAGTCGGGGCTCCTGGCGCTGAGCATCCTGGCAGCGAAGTTGGCAAAGCAATCGCCGAGAAAGCCCCACCGAGCACCTCGCCCGACAAGGTCCCGGGGGAAGGAGGGCTCTGCCCCTTGGGCGGCCGCGCCGGAACCGTCAGGACTCACTGACCTGGAAACACCTCCGGGCTCCAGGGAGTAAATGACACCAGGACCCACCTCTCACTGACAGGCAAGGCGGCCTCGGGGCTGGACGGACGAGTGGCCGGGTCCCTCTGGGTGCGGCCTCGCTGGGTCCCCGCGGTCCCGGGGAGGGACCAGGCTGAGCCCCGCAGCCTGGGGACCCGCTCCCGTGGTCATGGTGAGACAGCGGGAGCTGTTTTAAAGCCACCGTCCCACGGCGGCCCCTGGGCCATCGCGGCCTCGCTACGGAGCCGCGCAAATATTAAAGCCTCGTTACCGCCCGCCACTCCGCCGGAGGAGGGCATCCCACAGCCACGGGATCGAGAGCATTGAGTAAATTAATCAGTTAAAATCATCGTTCGCAGGAGTCCCCTCTCACCAAGACAAGGCGGGGCCTCTGCCTGCCCCCGAGGGAAAAGGCTCCGTGACCTTCGCTGGCACTCAGGTGCGTAGCAGGGACCTCAGTTCCCGGGATTCAGCAGAAATCGGGAGCAACAAGACCGCCCCACCAGCCGAGCGTCCCCTCCCCCGCGTGCGTGGGTGAATGTCCTCTGCCTCTGTCCCCTCTAGGACGTCCTGCGCCCCAGGTCAGGCTAGTCCGGTCATGTGGGGTGTGGGGGGGGGGGCGGCCATGCCTGTGACCTGAGGGAGGGGCTGACCTGCCACAAAGCCCAGCCCCCTGAGTCTGCGTGGGGCACCTCCCTCCCCTCTGCTCCGTCATCACGTGAACCCTGCGTGTCCCCTTCCATCTCCTGTACGGACTCTCTCTGAACTGAGGGACCACCCACCCAGTATGCAGTCATCTCGGTCTTTACCTTGATGCCACCAGCAAAGACTCTATTCCCAATTGAGGGCACATTCTGAGGTTCTGGGGGACACGTTCAGCCCGCAGCTGGTGTGGCCACAGTCCCTCAGTCCATTCTGCAACCTGCATTTGGCTGCCCGCTGCCCATGGCCTCGGGTGGGGGGGGGGGGCAGGAGCAGTGTGGAGAGACAGGCCGGCGCCCACGGGGGCCTCCCGGGCACGGCGAGGAGCCTCCCTCACTCTGCACGGTCTCCCACCCACCAGCTCAGACCCGGCTTTGCTTTGGGGTCAGAAGGGCCCACGTGGCATGGCCAGCAGATGCGCCCTAACTGGTGGGCTTTAGCTGTACGCTGAGCCCCGCCCGCCTTCACCAGCGGGAAGGGCTTCCGAATCCATTGCCCCTCTGGCCACCACCCTGGAGGGCAGCTACCCCACGTGCCGAGCCACACCAGACACTGACCGCCTGAACTCCCTCTCCAGGCAGGCCAATGCCCTCCTGGTCTCCTCTCCCCTCCCCTCCTCTCCCTCCTCCCCTCCCCTCCCTGCCTCCCCTCCCCTCCCCTCCCTGCCTCCTCTCTCCCCCCCTCCCCTCCCCCCTCCTCTCCCCTCCCCTCCCCGCCTCCTCTCCCCCCTCCTCTCTTCCCCCCTCCCCACCTCCTCTCCCCTCCCCTCTCTTCCCCCCCTCCCCACCTCCTCTCCCCTCCCCTCCTCTCCCCTCCCCGCCTCCCCCCTCCCCTCCTCTCTCTGCCCCCCTCCCCCCTCCCCTCCCCTCCCCTCCTCTCTCTTCCCCCCCTCCCCCCTCCTCTCCCCTCCCCTCCCCTCCCCTTCTTTCCCCTCCCCTCCCCGACTCCATTTCTCCAGGCAGGCCCTCAGCTTGCGTCCCTAGAGGTGAGAGTGAAAAGGCTGCGCCCACTTTGAGGGCCAGGGTTGCACACACCTGGACGCCCATCGGGAGGCGAAAGAGGCCGTGAAGCAAACGTAATGGCTGTTTTCCCAGCTTCTCGGAACTTGGGGCAACAGTTTTCAGAGGCGCCTTCGTTTACTTCTAAATAGAGTCAAACATAGCATTAAGTCATCAGCAGACGCGAAGCACCGCCCGTAATCTGCCTTTCATTTGACTCCATTTAGTGAAAAGGAGCTTTCAACAGGCGGGCGGGGGAGCAGGCGCACTGAAAGCGCCCTTGATGGAAACGACCAGGTTCCCGGAGACGGTGGGCGGTCTGTGCGCGAGGCCGGGCCGGCCCAGTCCTGCAAACCGCAGGCCACGCGGGTGCCAGCTGGACGCGGGCCGCGGAGCCAGGGGGAACGGAAAAGCGGGTCCGGGGCAGGCCGAGCGCACTGTTTTGAAGGGAGAAGGGACCCTGGCTGTGAACTGAAAATTCATCGTAACCAAGAGATGCCGTTCTCTGTGAGGAGGAGGAGGGAGGCCGCATAGGGGGCAGGCAGCTTTGAAAGGCGCCCGATTCTCACTCCCGGGAGGGCTCGGGCCTCACCTGTGACCTGTGGCCTGTGCCCTGTGCCCAGGAGCGGGCTCAGTGCGAGCTCGCAGACACGGGGAGGGGCTCCCGGACGGTGGGGGAGGGGCTCCCGGAGGGTGGGGGAGGGGCCGAGGGAGCACTTCTGTGGGGTCTGACTGCGCCTGGGGGGGTGGGGACAGCTCAGGCAGAGTCTGGGCCGCGTGACCGGGTTCCGGCCTTTGTCCATGTGACCTGAGCCAGAGGGGACCTTGCAGGTGGGATTAAGTTGAGGCCTGGGATGAGCGGTTACCCTGCTTTTCCGGGGGGACCAGAAGCAGAAGCAGGTCCAAGTCATGCCCCCTCCACCCACCAACTCTGAGCAGACGCCCAGGAGGCCACCGGCCACCGCCTGTCCCTCCACCACGCTGTCCCCAAGGGAAAACCAGGTTTACGCTGCAGAGAGAAAACCTGATGAGGCTGCAAACAGCAGAAAACACCCAAGAAAACTGTCCAAAGAGAAAAATGTGTAAAAGTTTACTATTTCCACACGTAACTTTAGAAAAGACATATCCCCATATAAAATACTGCATAGTAAATGACATGTTTGTACAAAACCCAGTAAGAAAACATCCTTTTATCATTTAAGATGATTCTGAAAAAACCGTCGCTGAAAACAAATGGAAACGTCCTAGCCGGTGGCTCTTGTGTGCCAGAGCCCTGGCCGTGCAGCCGCGGCCCACGCTCTCGCCCCACCCGAGAGCAGCAGCTCCACCGGAGCAGCCTTCTGAGCGCCAGGGCCTGCGACACCCACTCCTCGGCCCGCTGCCGCCCGCCGCTGGGAGGCCGCCACCCGTGGGGGTCCGTGGCAGCCATGGAGGCGGGGGAGGCTGAGAGGCCACGGGGGCCGTGGAGGCTCCTTCACTGGTAGACGACCTTCACACAGAACGTCTCCTCGTTCTTGTCCTCGTGGTCGTTGATGTGGATGAGCACCTCCCGCTCCCCGGGCCTCTGACTGGGCGCGAACCGCAGGCCGATGGTGTAGGTCTCTCCGCCCGCGACCTGGAAGAGGCGGCCGTCAGCGCCCAGCCCAGCGCCCTCTCCTCCAGCAACCTCCTCCACCACCTGTTCCCTCCAGCCCTGGCCTGCGTGACCCACAGAGCACCCTGGCCTGGCTCCTGCCTCGGCCGTGGGCTGGGGGTCCTCCAGGCACCAGCTCTGAGCTGCGGTGCCCCTGCTCCTGTGAGGCCCACATGACCGCCTTTCACGACCCGGCGACACTCCCAGCCACAGAGGCACCCCCACTGCTTCCTGCCACCTTCCCTCCAATGCTCAAGACAGACAAGGGTCAACGTGGGGCAGTTCTGGTAAAACTTTGGAGAAACCACAGGTTGGGTCGGTCATCAGGCCCGATCCCTGAAATGTGGCCTGGACGCGGGTCTCTCTGAGACGAAGCAGTGGCGCTCACAGAGGTGCCCTCCCCCCGCACCCTCCCCAGCACCGCACCAGAGCGCAGCCGCCCAGCTCGCTGCCCAGGGCTCGGTGGACACGCCACTACCCGATGGCCTGGCTCCTACCTCCGTCCCCAACCCAGGGCTCAGGCCCCAACCCGCACGGGGCCCACCTGGAAGGTGTCCTCCGTGAACTGCAGCAGATCGGGGTGGTCGCTGTGCAGGCGGTAGGCCCGGCGGAAGGGGTAGGGGTTGGTGTAGGTGATCTGCTTGTGGGCGCCCTTCCCCTCCCCCGCGGCCATGGTGATCTCGAAGGCCTGTGGGAGGGTGGCATGGGCTGGGCTCCTGCAGGGACTCCTGAGTCTGCTCTGCAGGGGCCCAGCAGCTGGGACGCAGGACAGACAGCCCCCCCTCAGGGCTCCCAGGGGAGGGGCCCCCAGCACAGGAGCAGCCCCCCGGCCCCCCAGGGGCAGAAGGGGAGGAAGCTCCTGCCTGGAGCCGGGCCTGGTGGAGGACCAGGTGACCACCGTGTGCCTACGCCTGTGCCCACGCACGCCCCCTCCCAGACCTTGGAGATGAGAGGCGGCCGGCAGGAGAGGCACACGAGCCAGGAGGCCACCAGCTGGTGGAAGTCCACGTCGACCACGTTCAGGTGCACGAAGCGGCTGCCCGCCCGGCGGGGCCTCACGCCCACGTGCAGGTCCTGCACCCCGTGGGGCGGCAGCGCGAAGACGCCTTTGGGGTCCATCTTCAGAAACAGAGTGGCGAGTGGGACGAGGGGTTCCGGCACCCGCCCCCCAGGGACCCGCTGCTGGGGACCACCTGCTCGGGGCCCACGTGGCCGGCGTGCGGCAGAAAGGGCGGATCTCCGTCAGGGCCAGGCCACCCCAGTCACAGCCTGTTCACCACCGTGTCCCGCCCCCCGATGGCCTGATAAAAGAATCAGACGGAGACTCCACAGACCGTCAGTCCAAGGGGCAGTGAGCCCATCCTCGGGACCACCCACTGAGTGCAGCCCACGCCCGCCGCCCACCGCCCGCCCAGTCGCCCCAGGTGGGCGAGAATGGCAGCGCAGAGAACCGAAGGGGTCGGGCAGCCCAGGGCCGCACCGTCAGCTCCCGGGGGTGCGAGGTGAAGGCCCGCACGTTCCTGAGCGCCGGCGTCCCCCGGAGGACCAGGGACAGGCGGGTCCGCTGGCCCACGACACAGGACACGTCCACGCGCTGCAGGGAGTGCAGGTGCACCTGCCAGATCTGGACGGGCGCCGCCAGCCAGCGGTCCCTGTGGGGACAGAGCCAGGAGGAAGCCGAGAAGGCTGCCCGGAGGAGGGGGCAGGAGGGCGCGCGGACAGCTGCTGTCACCCTCCTGCGTGGGCGGCTTGGGGACTGCAGCCCAGGCGTCACTTGGACTCAGGGGGGACGAGAGGGATGTCAGTGTGGGCTTCGCAGCCAGGCCCCCTGGGCAGCTGGAACCGCGAACCAGGCCCGAGGCAGGGCCGTGGCTGTGCTCCGTGGAAGGCCGCAGCCTGGTGGTCAGCAGGCCTGAGTTCAGGAACTCGGCGTCCGCTGCCGGGACTGTAGGACGCGGCTCTTTCCTGGAAAATGGGCTCAGCAACGCATCCCCTCAGCGTCTGGTGGGGACTCCACGCTGCGGGTCCCTCCGCCCGTGACAGGCGCTGCACACAGGCTGCTCACTGCCCTGTTCTCAGAGGTGCCGACACCTCACCCACGCCAGCTTTGACGTTCTCGGGGCTGGGAGACGCCACTTCCAGGGACGGGAGAGCCCAGGTCCCCAGCAGGGTCCCCGAACAGGGTCACTGCAGTGGGGGGAGCACAGGGCGGGCCGACATCTCCGTCGCCCGGAGGAAGCACTGGACGGGCAGCGGGTCCGGGACTGGATGTGCCGCACGGCTGCCTCCACTTCCTCTCCTTGGGCTCTGGACCCACCGTCCCTCAGGCCGCGGGAGCCGCCCTGAGCGGAGGGCGCCCTTCGCCAGGCCCCTGCCAGCCCATGACAAGCTGCGGAGCAGGCAGGCCTGGCCACGTTCAACGCCCAGCACCCGCTGCTTCCTCCCCACCCCTCCCCCCACCCCCTGCCGCCAACGCCAGGCTCGCATACTCACATGTAAATGACAACAAAGAAGTCTTTGACATCCGGGCTGGGGCCACTGGCCACCTTCAGGAACACGTCCCTCGGCTCCCCCGGACCCTGCGGACAGTGGGGCATCACAGGGACGCCGCCCCTGGACCTGACCCCGCCCCTGGCCCCCGCAAGGCCACAGCAGGTGAGAACCAGGCCCCGACGCCTCTAGTTTTCTGTGCTACTCAGAATCCACTAGTGTTTTCACAGGGAAGAGAAAACGCCTTGCTTGCACACTGAGCTCAGTAACTCTCCTGCAGGAGCTGTACCCAGCCTCTCGCACCACAGCCGCTCCCTGTACACAGTGGCGATTAACAGATGCCCTCACACACTCGCTCCTCACTCACTCCCCTCGGGTAGTCAAGGACCTGTGTGCTGGCAGGAAGGTGAGGACTCGCCCAGGAAGCTCTCACAGGCCCGGCAAACAGCCCCTCACCCGGGAAGAGGCCGCGCACAGGCGCGCGAGGAGCGGCAGGGGGTGCAGGGACGGTGGGCGTGCGGGGAGGACGGAGCGGCCACTCACCGTATTCTGGGTCTCACAGATGACGTGCGGGTCGCTGCAGCGGACCTGGACCGGGGGCGCCTCGCCAGGTTTCCCCACGGGAACACCTGGAGCGGAAAACACCAAGACAAAGGTGTCTCCCGACAGGCGCGGCCGGTGCCGAGGGGACGGGCCTCCACGCCGCCCCTGCGTGGACACTGGGTTCCTGCTCGGCCGCCCCTGCGTGGGGCCCGTCCGCAGGCAGAGGCCATAGCGGAAGCGCGAGTGCCCGCGCCAGCACCAGCGCGGCTCCCTCAGCGCCACAGGCACCAGCGCAGGGGGGGAGCGGGGGGCGCCGCGGGCGCCCTGTCTTCGGTTTGAAATGACACAGGCAGGAGGGAGAGCCGACCGCTGTGTCGGGTGAGAGCATCGCAGGGTAACGGCGATGCCACCGCCCCTTGGGGAGGACCGTCCCGGCTGCTGAGCCACAGCACACCCGGCCCGACGGGACCTGCCTGGGAGCATGTGCCAGGGGGGCAGGCGGACTGCCTTCTTCAGGAAGGTGAGCTCCGGGTGGTAGAAGCGGAAGACCTGGTCCACCGCGGGCGGCTGCGGCTGCACTGTCAGCAGGAGCACGGCCAGGGGCTTGCCGCCGCCTGCCCGGAACAGCACCTGCGAGCGGGGGGCGTCAGGGCGCACACGGCCGGTCTCCGCGGTCCTCACCGCCCCCCGGGGGACACGATCAGAGACAGGGCCGTCGGCACAGGCTGCCCACGCAGAGTGCGGCGCCCCGCACGGCGCCCGCCTGTGGATGTGTCCCCCCGTGTGCACCACGATGGCCGCCACTGCTCTTCCTCCTGAAGAGGGCACCGGATGCGCCTTCAACTACCACCGACCCCACCTCTTCCCGGCGCACACGCAAAGGACAGGCATGGAGGGAAGGTTCCAGTGGCAAACTAGAACAGACAGCCGCCCGCGATCCCACGTCCCGCTGGGAACGGCACACCCTCCACTGCAGAGCTCTGTGCCCAGCCCCGCCCGATCCGAGTCTGTGCCCCCTCCCGCCTGTGCCCAGCCCCACCCGACACCCTGAGTCTGTGCCCCCTCCCGCCTGTACCCAGCCCCGCCCGACCCGAGTCTGTGCCCCCTCCAGCCTGTGCCCAGCCCCGCCCGACACCCCGAGTCTGTGCCCGCGCCGCCCGTGGGCCCCTCTGCTCCTCCGGCAGCTCTGCGTCTGGCTTTGCCTTTTGAAGCTGCATCTGAAGGCGTCGCCCTGCAGGTCGGTCCCCGCACGCGGTGTGCTCCTGGGCCTGTGCCCTGGCTCGGAGAGAAGCCCCAGGCCCACGCTCATACCCGTCGGGGTGCCCTGACGCCCCACCAGCGTTCTATCGCCTCACTGAGGCAGCGACTGGAAGATGACTTCATCTCCTGTGCTGCTCGAGCAGAACGTGCACCTATAACTGAGCGCTCAGACCGAACCTTCACACTCTCCGCAGTGTTCGCGACACTAAGCAGCTGAGAGCACTGGCCGTTGGTGCAGGTCAGTGGACGCTCTGGAAAGGGCCCATCGGTGCAGGACGGGCCAGCCCTGCGGAGAGCGGGCAGCGGACCTGCCGTGTGCAGCACCTCGTGCCACGGCCAAGGGCTAGAGGGGCTCAGAGTCCACGGACAGGGAGTGGCGGACACGCGATGAGCACCCATCCCCACAGAGGCTTTGAGAGAGGGAACAGGAGGGCTCTGTGCACCCACTGCCAAGGTCTCAGGGCCACGTTCATGCGCTGCATGCACAACATGCGCACATATGTTCACATGCATGTACACACATGTGTGTACACATGTACGTGCCACAGGGAAAGGGGGGGAAAGGTAGCCAGGTCTTCCTACATGTATCTCAGTTTATAGCTTGATTTTGGACTCATGTAAATGCTTTCAACTTGAAAACTATGTTAATGTTTAAAGGACCTGTATGTGTGAGAAACAAGAGAAACAAACAGGTCACACACACTGAGGTGGGGACATGACTGCCTGGAGGAGTCCCTCAGAGAGCGTGAGCACAGGCCTGCGGGATCCCGTCGGGGCTGCACCACATGTTCAGTGCACACGCACAAGCGCACACACACACACACACACCACCAGCCACTGTGGCCAGCAGCACCGGGCCACGGGGACAGCACCGGGCCACGGGGGCAGCACCGGGCCACGGGGGCAGCACCGGGCCAAGGGGACAGCACCGGGCCACAGGGACAGCACTGAGCCACGGGGACAGCACCGGGCCACAGGGACAGCACCGGGCCACGGGGACAGCACCGGGCCAAGGGGACAGCACCGGCCCACGGGGACAGCACCGGCCCACGGGGACAGCACCGGGCCACAGGGGCAGCACCGGGCCACGGGGACAGCACCGGGCCACGGGGACAGCACCGGGCCAAGGGGACAGCACCGGGCCACGGGGACAGCACCGGGCCACGGGGACAGCACCGGGCCACGGGGACAGCACTGGCCCACGGGGGCAGCACTGGGCCAAGGGGACAGCACCGGGCCATGGGGACAGCCCCGGGCCAAGGGGACAGCCCCGGGCCACGGGGGCAGCCACGGGGGCAGCACTGGGCCACGGGGGCAGCACTGGGCCACGGGGGCAGCACCGGGCCACGGGGGCAGCACTGGGCCACGGGGGCAGCACCGGGCCACGGGGACAGCACCGGGCCACGGGGACAGCACCGGGCCAAGGGGACAGCACCGGCCCACGGGGACAGCACCGGCCCACGGGGGCAGCACTGGGCCACGGGGACAGCACCGGGCCACGGGGGCAGCACCGGGCCACGGGGACAGCACCGGGCCACGGGGGCAGCACCGGGCCACGGGGACAGCACCGGGCCAAGGGGACAGCACCGGCCCACGGGGACAGCACCGGGCCACGGGGACAGCACCGGGCCACGGGGGCAGCACTGGGCCACGGGGACAGCACCGGGCCAAGGGGACAGCACCGGGCCAAGGGGACAGCACCGGCCCACGGGGACAGCACCGGCCCACGGGGGCAGCACTGGGCCACGGGGACAGCACCGGTCCATGGGGGCAGCACGTCACAGGCTGGCTGTCCTCAAACTGAGCAGACAGGTAGATACATGGAGGATGATGAAGCCAGTTTCTCACGGCAGAAACGGGATCACAAACCCAGGGGAAGGGCTGCTGACAAGCCCGCGATACCCGTGACGCCTGCCAAACCACACCGTCCTGGGCGCTGGTGCGATCCCCCCTCCAGCCCCACAGTCAGCGGCTGTGTCTGACGGGCACCCGTGCCCAGCACCCAGGTTTAGTTTCTCAATACCCTTCTCCACCCAGGAGCTGGTACGGGGCCACTCAGGGAGGGAGCAGGCACACAGCCAGCACCAGAGGGAGGAGGGTGCGGGCATGTCCCACCACTACACCCGATGAGATGCTGGGCACGGGCACAGCCAGCCCCCGGGGCCTGCGCAAGCAGCCGCAGAGATGGAGCACGAGGACAGCGGGCACGGGGCAGCGGCTCACGCCAGCACCAAGGGCTGCACGTGGTGAGTGGCTGGGAGACGCCTCCACGTGAGACACCCAGCCAGCAGCCATGCCAGCACCTGGACGGGGAAGTCCCCCTCTGAGTGCCCTGCCCGCACCCCTTCCCTCCAGGAGGCCGGCCAGGGCGGAGGGGCCGAGCCCAGGCGGCCCGAGAGCCAGCAGAACCCATGACACTGCCCGGTCCCCGTGGAGGACACCGGCTCGCCCCCCACGGCCTCGTGCACCTCAGATCAGGCCTGTCCTGTGCCCGCACCTTGGCGTGTCTGGTGGGCATCACGCTGTCCTTCGCAGGGGATCCGGGGTCCATGCCCTTCTCAGGTCTCAGGTCCGCAGAGGCCTGTGGGAAAGCAACCGGCACCCGCGGGTCCCGGACGGATCCTGGGGGGCAGGCACTGCTGTCCACCTGCAGGACGGTCCACTGCGGAACAGCTGCCCTGGCCTCACGGCGACCCTCACGGCTACGTTCACAGAGACCTCACAGCGACCCTCACAGCGACCCTCACAGCGACGCTCAGCGGCTGCTATAACCGGCCTCACTGCCCAGAGGCTGGGAGGCCGCGTGGCTGTGGAGAAGGGGCCGCTAACACAGCTCTGCCTGGAGCCAGAGGCCTGACGACTCGCCTCCGCCCTTAACCTCTTGCCCACAGTGCGTGCAGAGCCCCCGAGAAGTCTGCGAGCCCTGGGATCCCTCAGGCCATTTAAGGGGTGACCATCATCCCAGAGCTGACCTCAAGGTCACTGTCCCAACAAGGAGACACGTGCCCAAACCCTCCCCTTCACGCACACGCACGCATGCACACACGCACATGCACACACACACATGCACACGTACGCATGCTCCTCACGGCTGTACAGGAAGCCTCGGGCCTGGCCTCTTCTGGGGAGCACACAGGGCGGTAACAAGGGCACAGCCCTCACTGCAGGGGCCGGGCTGGGAGGCAGCCCCCAGCTCTGACGTCTGGGGAAGCTCTTGACCAGTTTAGTAGAGACTCAGACGGCCTCGCCTTTCCTGCCACCCCCCCGGCCCACCCCCGGGCACGCAGGGAACACGAGGCGTCAGGCCACCGCGCACGGCGTGGGTGCCGGGGTGCGAGGCCGCGGAGGCGACGCCCGAAGGCTCAACCATGTGGCGGCTCAGGGCCCCTGGTCCCCATGTTGTGTGCCTGGCGACCAGCCCTCGGCTCTGGGAGGCCCACCTGCGCCACAGAGAAGGTCTGGTACTTGAAGGGGATGTGGGCGGTCTCCCGGGGGCGCAGGAAGAGCTGGGGGGCGAGGCCGCCGCGCAGGCGGAACATGTCCTCCTCCACAGGCGTGTGCAGGCCGGCCGCGGCCTTCAAGTGCCTCCACTCCTGGCTGTCCACGATGAGGCTGGGCGGGAGGCAGAGCTGAGCTAGAACGTTCCCCTGGGGCCCCACAGGGAGGGCCCAACCCCACCCCCCAGCTGCCCCTCCCAGCTGGCCCCACCCCTCTGAGCTGCCCCCCCCAAAACTGGCCCCCCCCAGCTGCCCCCTCCCCCCCACCCCGAGCTGGCCCCTCCCCTCCGAGCTGCCCCACCTGAGCTCAGGGTTGTCCACCTCGATGGTCACAGTGTGCGGCGTGTTGTGTGGGTTCCTGAGGGCGAACTCGAAGAACTCCGCGGTGCCCAGCGAGGCGTAGAGCGTGTGCTCCACGGTGATGGCCAGGCTCAGCGCGCTGGCGATGTTCTGGGCCTTGGTGCGCTCCCGGTAGGCGGCGATGACCTGCAGGTCCCGCGCATGCTGAGCCCGGACGTTCTGCTGAGCCTGCGAGACACCAGCCGAGCCAGGGCCACGTCCTGGGCCGCGCTCCTCGAAGCTGTTTCCCACCTCCCCACCCGCCCCCAAGTCCGGCTTCTCCTGGACTCCCCCTCCCCCCTCACGGGGGCTGCGGAGGACCGGCGGGCCCCAGCTCCAGGGACGGAGCAGGGCACGCCTGTCCCTCCAGGGACGCCTGCGGCACCCCTGGCTGCTCTCTACCCATGGGAGGTGGGGTCTGCCCTGCAAGCTCCGGACTGACTACGCCGCCACCACCACCACCCCACACCCAGGAGGCCGGCTCCGGGCACCGCGGGGAATGGGAGTCAGAGGTTTCCAAGAGAAAAGAACCCCCTCAACACTGCCAGGTGGCCGGCTCCCAGCCAGGTCCCCATGTGGCAGCAGGCGCCCTGTCTGCAGCGGAGTCCCTGGAGGGGAGTGTCCTGCCCGACAGCCTCCAGCGGGGTCCGGACCTCGGGCAGCTGCCTTGGGGCGGCACCGCGGGTCCCCGCCAACCCTCCCTCCTCGCCCGTGACTCCGCGGGCTTGGACGCTCAGGGGTGCTCCAAGGCTGGAGGTCGGCTGCTTTTCTGGAGAGCCTCCCACTAAAAAGTGGGGCCCAGGGCTGGTCTGCGAGACCGAGAGCAGCGGAGCCACCCCAGGCCGGGCCTCCAGACACAGGCGGCCAGACGCCGGGGAAAGACCACCGGACCGCCTCTGGGCTGGAACTCAAGGGCGGGGCCCGGTTCCATTTCTGACTTAAATGACTGCATCACCCACAACGCCGGCCCTCCCACGCCGGGGCGAAGCTGCGCCTTGCATTCTGCTGGGGTTTGAAAATGGGGGTGGCCCTGCTCCACGGGGGCCTCCCTGGGGGACCAGGCTGGTTCCACGCTGGACGAACAGGGAGTGCTCACCAGCACGCTCCTCCGGCAGCCCTGCTCGCCGCCGGCCTCCTGCGCACGCACAGCCCTCATCCGCTCCAGCTTGCGCCTGCGAACCTCGTCCCCCTCCCGCACGGCGCCCCGGGGCCCCTTGCTCCCCGGCGGCAGGGGCGTGAACAGCATGGCGGCCAGCTCGCTGTCCACATCTGCCAGCTTCTGTGCCTGGACCACGTTTTTCACCCCTAGAAGGTTCAGAGGAGCCAGAGGTCAAAGTTCACTTTTGGAGCAGATGCGGCCACGTGGCCGCTCCTTCCTGTGACTGCAGAGCTGTCCCCTCACGCCCTCCCGTTCACAAGTCGGAGGAGCTCTGACCTCAGTCCACGTTCCTCCTGACTCTCCTCCACTTCCTGTTCCCACAGAGGAGCAGCCGCCCACAAACAGGCCGCTCGTAGGGTTAAGCTTCTCTACGCGATACCAGGCCGCCAGCCGGGCCAGAGCGCTGGGCCTGCCCAGGGTGGTGAACCGAGTGGCCGCAGGCCCAGGAGGCGGGCACTCAGGGCACTGGCGGCCATCACTCTGCGCCCAGGTCCAGAGGGGCGTGCACACGACACGCTCACACACCTGCACGCGTGCAGCCTTCTCTGCCTCTGTGTGCTCCACCCCACCCCACCCCACGCCAATCACACCCACGCACCACCCACCCACCCACTCACGTCTCGGGGCCCCGCGCATGAGGAGGCTGCCTCCGTCGAAGCGGCCGGCTCCCTCATTCGAGATGACCCGCAGCCTGGAAGGTGGCAGCGCGCTGGCCTCTCTCCCTCTCTGCTCACACAGGTGACCTAGGCGGAAAGCGCCTCCGTGAGACATCTCCACAAGTAAGAGCCTGAGGGCACATGCCCACGAGGAAGCCCGCTGTCCACCAGCCACCCTCCCCTCCGGCCGAGCATGGAGGAGACAGCAGCCTGCTCCAGGGCCCCAGCGTCGGCACTGCCCTGGTCACCTCGCCCCTCCCTGCTGTCCAGAGCCACGTGACCCAGAGGGAGCTCAGCCCCAAGCCCAGCTCAGAGGTGGCCCAGGCTCCTGGCTCCACACCGTTTCTTCTGCACCAGGGGGTGTGGCTCCACAGGCCTTGGCAAGCTCTGTGCCCCGTCCCAAGAGCCCACTGCCCAACTGCCCAGCAGGTGGCACATGCCACCTGCACTCACTGCGGGCACAGTGGACTCAGCCACACGGAGGGAGGCGGGCTCTCCCGCAGCTTCCTCCACCCACTCCTGCGGCGAGGGGTCCCCTGCAGGCCGGCCGGCCAGGCCACCTCTGGTCCCCACACCGACTGCGATGAGCACGGCCTAGGCTAAGCCAGAGAGACACGCAGAGACCAAGGAAACTGCAGGTCAGGACCCGGGCCGACGGCGCAGGGACAGGTCCAGCGTCCTGGGGGCTCGGGCTCCGGCTGACTGCCCCTGCGGTCTGTGGGGCAGCAGGGCCACGCGTCCCCTCCTGGACAGACGAGGTCCCCAGCTTCCTGCGCTTGTACTTGGACGCTGGTTTGTTCACTATCAACTGGAAAAGCTGAGCCTACGTGTGCACAACGCGGAGGGCCGCAGGGCCAGGACCTGAACTCCCCAGGGCTGTTTTCCGTCGGAAACTGCTGCCGGTTTCCTTCCCCGCAACAGACAGGCGGCGTGTGTGACCGACAGCAGCCGCCGGAGCCGAACCCTCCCATACGCAGGCCCCCTCGCAGCCCTGAGCTCCCACAATGCGCGGACCCCAAACTCCGGTCACTTGTCACGGTGCACACCCCTACCCCTTGTCCTTTCACCGTGAGAACACGGGATGTGACCGCAGAGCCGGGCTCAGGGCAGCCCTTCCCCCAGGAGGCAGCCGGGACCAGCGGCCACCCCGCACCCAGGACACTGGGGTCCAGGAAAGGACGGGCTCCTGGACGCCGACATGACCAAGGATGTGGAAAGGCCGCTGCAGAGCAGGCTGCTGGGCGGCAAAGCCTGTCCGAATCAGGAAGCCACTGGCCGAGGACAAGGTCCCACGGAAGGATCCACGGAGACCGCGCGCCGCAGCGACGCTCCCTCCAGGCCCCGCAAGATCTGAGCGCAGGAGGCTTAGCGCTGCCCGGGCGAGGCTGAGCCGGGCAGGGGACCCTGCGGTCACCCGGGAGGCTCCCCGGCCATCACCCCGTCTGCGGGCCTGTGCCTGCTGCCTGGTGCAGAACAGCCATTTATACGGAAATAAAAGCTACAACAAATACACAGGAAACCGCCACGTAGCCACGCAGGTACGGCGTGCGGCACGCGCACTCGTCCTTTGTTAACCGCTCCGTGCACGTCTGCGTGGCGCCTCGCGAGCAGGTCTCTCCGACTCTCTCCCATGAGCTTATCTCTCCCTCGCAGGCAAAGCATGAAAATGACAATTGAAGATAACACGTAATGGAGCTAATCTTTCTTCTGGAGATAAGATTGTAGCACCCGGAGTCGTGCACATTGTGGGCTCGTGATTAAATGGAGAAATAACCCGCACAATCCTGGCAGCGGACTGCAGCTCCCCGGCCTGCGCGCTTCTGAGCCCGTCTGCTGCTCACATGTGGCTCGTTTACTTCTCCAGAACCTAATTGAGTTTTGCTGCTTCCACATTGTCTATTTCCCAGCTGCCCTGGATGCTGCATTTGTAAACAAGCGGCAGCAACCGGGCGCCTTAATGAGCGCGCACCTGCCGCTGCCCGGCTCGCGGCTGTGCTGACGCCGGTGCTGACACTGCGGATGGCCCCGCGCGGAGCCTCACGCTCAGGCCGGCTTCTGAGTGGAAAATTCCCGATGCAGCAACAGAGGCTTGAGTCCTCCGGGCAGACACCGCTCCACATCCTCTACCGGCTTGGTGTCGTCCAGCTTTCACTTCTGCCCAGAACCCCGGTCCTGCTACCGGCCCTCCCGGGCGGCCGAGTGGGCTGGCCACTGGCCCTCTGCCCAGGCCACCTCTTCCCCGGTCAGGGGCCTCAGTCACACCCAGAAGACCACCCCCAGGCCAGACTCCCTGCAGGTGGAGGGGGGATCGGGGCTCAGGCTCCCTGCCCAACCACTCTCGGGGCGCAGGGCACCACGGGGCGAAGGTCAAGGCTGGGCCCTAAAGGCGTGCTTCTCGGGCCCTGCCCCCAAGTTACACACGTCCAGGCACATTTCTCTCCCTCCTCTGAGACGGGAAAGCTCTCCTGGTCGCTGTAGTTGAGGACTGTCAGAGGCCCCGGGAAAGCACCACGAACAAATGAGGGCCAGGCCGGGGACTAACCACCCGAATCCTGATCAGAAATCAGGAGCACAAACAACTGGCCCAGGGCAGACCTGGTGGTCAAAGGCAGGCTCCATGGACAAGGGCAGGCCAGGGGACAAGGGCAGGCCAGGGGACAAGGGCAGGCCAGGGGACAAGGGCAGGGCAGGCCTGGGGTACAAGGGCAGGGCAGGCAGGCAAGGGCAGGCCCAGGGGACAAGGGCAGGCCCAGGGGACAAGGGCAGGGCAGGCAGGCAAGGGCAGGCTCAGTGGTCAAACTAATAACAGCTTTGCTAACTCCTACTATACGATGCCCACAATTTGTGCCACCACCTGCGGAGCTCATGCTCCAGCTGGGAAGGCGAGTGGCTGCCAGGAAAGGACGAGAGGCCACACGAAGCGTCGGGACTCTTACCCACGTTGGCCAAGGTCAGGTGCAGCAGGCCCTTCACCACCGTGTGGACACCGATCGGCCTGACGCTGCCAGATGCAGTCACGTCTCCACTCAGCACCATTGCGTCCTGTTCGTATTCGGTGGCCAGGACCTCGAGCTCGTGGGAGACCTGCACGGCCGGGCGGCCCTGGCGGAGGAGGTGCTGCCGGGGAGAAGGCACGTCACCGCCCAGCAGATCCGACCTGGAACCCGAGCCCAGTGCCGGCCGGGCTTCTCCACAAATTCACCCACCACGTCAACACCCGGGAGCCGCCCTCGGGAGCCCCCTCTGTGGGGAGAGAGGGGACGGAGCAGCGGGACAAGGCGGGACACTGAGCAAACCCCATCTCTACATCAAAGCTGCGAGGTCGGACCTTTCAGAACCAAGACGGGGCTACAGGCAGGACGGGCCAAGGGACACTCCAGGCCGGGTGCCAAGCACAGAGCCCCTAGGCCGGGGCCGCAGGACGGGACGCGGGGTTGGAGGAGGCCTGGCAGCTGGAGCCGATGGCAGGACCTCCAGAGGCCATGGTCCGAGCGGGCGAGGGAGGTCCACACGGTCAGGACCTTCCCGACTCGGCTCCTCTGCCTGAGCCGACGGCCAGTGAGGCCCCAGGGACGATGGGGTCACAGCTCACCTCTGGCCCAGCGGGCCTCTCCCTGTGAGGCCTCGGGAAGACCGCCTCACCTCTAGCTAGCGCGTCTCACACACAAATGGAAGCGTGGGGGTTCTGCGCCCCAGCCTTGGGACTCCTGCGCCTCCCTCCCCGCCCCCGGGAGGGATGAACACAGACTTAGGTCTCAGTGTATGGGGGATGGAGAGTCCCCAGAGAAAGGATTCCACTGTAAGTCCAGCTGAAACTCTAAAAGCAGGATCCTGAACCCGGCGCAGGCCCCTCCCTGCCCACTGAAGGCAGCCCCCGGGCCGGGCCCGGAACCAGGCCGCCTGGGCTGTCTGGGGACTGACGTCTCCCATCGAAGGAGCAGGTGACACCACCTGGCTGGTCAGCCCGTGGGAGGCACGAAGAACTGAGCCAGGGGACCCAGCCTCAGGGACCCGGCCCCGTGAAAACGTCTCCCGGGAAGGAGAGAGCTCGGGGGCGTGTTTAACTTGTGACCAAGGAACCGACGGCCTGTCAGGACCCGCCCCTCAACAGCGCCCGGCCCGGGGAGCCCTACCTTCAGGTGCACGGCGGCCGAGCCGATGAGCAGCAAGGAGTCTCCGTCCCAGACGTCCACCTGCAGGCTCTGCACGGCCAGGTAGCGGGTGAACCAGCGCCGCTCGCCCGGCCTCAGGAACCCGGGGTCCACCAGGTACCTCAGCTGGAAGCCCGGAGGCCCTGTTCCGAGAGGCCCCAAGTGAGTCCAAACGCAAGGGGTCATTTCTCATCCTCACACTGTGAAGAGGTTCCCGCTCTGGTCATGCTAGTTCCTGCTTCCATCACAGCTACAGTTTAATAAACACGTTAATCAAAGATGTCATCAAAGTCCAAATTAACACACGAAGGCTACACTGCTTTCCAACATGTTCAACAAACTCCTCCCAAACGAAGACTGATGCTTCCCTGAGTCCTGGGGATCGGGCCACGCGGGGCGACAGGGCCCCACGGCTGCAGGAGTCACGCTCAGGCTCAGGAATCAGGGAGGAGTCAGTCAGCATCTCCTGTCAAAGCTGCACGTCACTCACACACGCAGAGCTCAGCACACGCCAGCGGAGACCAGACCACCGCCACCAGCCCCACCCCAACTTCTCCCCCCCCCCCCCCCCCGCCGCACACCCCGGATCTAAGGCAGGGCCACGCTGGACTGTCAGGCTTCGTACTAAGAGGTGGGCGCCGCCTTCATGGCCCCACATGGCGTCGTCATTCATCCTAAATCGACAAAAATGCCACTGAAATCGCCATTAGTCGAGGTACTGGGAACAGCCATGCTGGGACCACATTCAAAACATTCCCCCTTCCCATCAATAATGTAACCATCTTTACAAAGCCCCCCGATGAGCAGAATATTAACTCCGGGAGGAGGGGGCGAATGTTTACCCAGCAACCCATGCGGCCTGGGCCAGGCTGTGGTCCTACCCCACCCCCAGCCACCTCAGCCCTGTGGGTGCCCCCCAGTAAAGTCCCCTCTGCTCCCCTCAAAACCAGGACAGTGCTCTCGGTGGGAGGACAAAATGGGTCCGGACAGGGACACAGCACTGGGGGGAGGACACAAAACAGAACCGGGGGGGGGGGGGGGGAGGAGGCGGTATTGGGCCCGAGGGAAATGGAGTGAGGACCAGAGGGGGACAGCTTATAGGGGCACTTCTCAGGGCGGTGACATTATTCCCTGTGGTACTGTCATAGTAGATATATGATGTTAAACATCTGTCAAAATGTAGAATGTACAACACCAAGAGCAAATCTTAGTGTAAACCAGCGGTTCTCAACCTGTGGGTCGAGACCCCTTTGGCGGTCGAACGACCCTTTCACAGGGGTCGCCTAAGACCACCCTGCAGATCAGATATTTACATGACGATTCATAACAGTAGCAACATGACAGTTATGAAGTAGCAACGAAAATAATTTTATGGTTGGGGGTCACCACAACATGAGGAACTGTATTTAAAGGGCCAGAAGGTTGAGAACCACTGCATTAAGGAATGGCCTGCCCATCGGGGGTGGGGAGGACGGGACGCCCCGCTGCAGGGACCCCAGGCAGGGGGACGCCCCGCTGCAGGGACCCCAGGCAGGGGGAGGCCCCGCTGCAGGGACACCCGGAAGGGGGAGGCCCAGCTGCAGGGACCCCAGGCAGGGGGAGGCCCGGCTGCAGGGACCCCAGGCAGGGGGAGGCCCCGCTGCAGGGACACCCGGAAGGGGGAGGCCCAGCTGCAGGGACACCCGGAAGGGGGAGGCCCGGCTGCAGGGACCCCAGGCAGGGGGAGGCCCGGCTGCAGGGACCCCAGACAGGGGGAGGCCCGGCTGCAGGGACACCCAGAAGGGGGACACTCAGGCAGGGACACTTTTGATGGAGACTCCGCTGTATAAGAAACTGCAAGAAACTTTTTTTAGACTCTAACTTGAGAATTTTGGACTTCGAGTTTTAATTCACATTGACAAGAAAACTTGATTTTGGAGTTTAATTTCTCTGGACTTCAACTTGCAAGGAAATTTAATTTCTGGACAAATTTCTCTCTGGGAATTCACAATGCAAAGGGGTTTATATTCAAAGTGGGAGCACCTCTGGGGTGCAAATCCCAAGTGCAGGCTGTGGGGAACTCCGGGAAAGCACGTGGCCACGTCAACAAAACCACCAAAACCGGTGGGACGGTGGCAGCAACTAGACAAAGGAGACGTGAGTCCCCGCTGCCACGCAAGGAGCTGATTTAAACACACTATTAAAAAACGGTATGAAATTGGGGAAAGTTTTACATTGGCTAGATGTTCGATGATATTAGTGATTAATTTTTAGGTGGGATAACATTGAGTTTGCTTTTTCAAAAAGACTCTAGTTGCCGAAACTGGTTTGGCTCAGTGGATAGAGCATCGGCCTGCGGACTGAAGGGTCCCGGGTTCGATTCCGGTCAAGGGCATGTACCTGGGTTGCGGGCATATCCCCAGTGGGAGATGTGCAGGAGGCAGCTGATCGATGTTTCTCTCTCATCGATGTTTCTAACTCTCTCTCTCTCTCTCCCTTTCTCTCTGTAAAAAATCAATAAAATATATTTAAAAAAAAAAAAAAGACTCTAGTTTTTCAGATATACATCAGGAAACCACGGGTGAAATGATACAAGGAAATGGTAACGCAGGTTGGAGATCTGGTGGGGATACAGCTGATACTGTTAGAGGTGACACATACTAGTTTCTCAGATTCTGCATGTGTTTGGAATTCTTCATTGTACAGCATTTTTTAATAATGAAACTTTCAGCCCTGGCCGGTTGCTCGGTGGTTAGAGTGTTGAGCTGGTCTTGGGTTCGATTTCCAGTCAAGGACACGTACCTGGGTTGCAGGTTCCCCAGCCCCACTGCACGCATTTGGAAGGCAGCCAATCGATGTGGCTCTCACATCGATGTTTCTCTCTCTCTCCCTCCCACCCACTCTCTCTCTACAAATAATGGAAAACATATCCTCAGGTGATAATTTTAAAAAAATAGAAAGACTCTGAGACAAAGTGTGGCTCACCAGCATCGGAGGAGCCGTGGTGACTGGTGGGAACAAGGATGTGTGACAGGGGGCCCGAGCGGCTCTTCCCCGCCCCCTCCAGCGGGAGCAGCTGCAGCCGCGGGGTCGTGGCAGGCGGGAAGCGGTAGAACTGGAAGGTGAAATACACGGTGCGCGGCCACGGCGTTCCCGGGTCGTCCTGGGGCACCCTGAGTCCGACAGAGCCGCGGATTAGTCAAGTGTCCTCGGTGGAGAGCGGGCTGCAGTCACCCCCTCGCAAGGTGGCTGACAGCACAGGAACGCTGTGCGAGGCCGTGCCCAACGGAACGTCAGGCGCACCCCGCCGTCTACTGAGACCTGAGCACAGGGCTGCCAGCTCGGACCACACAGGTTTCTACTCGGTGCACGAAGTGCACAAGCCAGGGCCAGAGCAGCAGACAGTCCGAGAGCGCACCTGCTGAAGGCGAGGAACTGCAGCACCACCTCGCTGCCCTGGAGACGGTCGGCTTCCTCCCTCTGCAGGCTGAACTTCACGGGGTCCGCAGGGCTGACGGCCTCCACCGGCTGCTGGCTGGCGTCCAGGATCTCGGGGAAGCCAGCGGCCTGCAGGAGCGCCATGCAGGCCCGCGAGAGCCTGCCTCCGGAGCTGGAACACACAGACACTCAGCGGCCTCGGGGAAGGGCGCCTGACGGCCTGGGTTCAGAGGGCCACGCGGTCTCCATGCACTTGTCTGCTGAGTCCCTCCCGAGCCACCCCTCACCTCCGGCCCTGGGCCCCCACGACGATGGGGGCGTGCACGGGGGCGAAGGGCAGCTCCTGCAACTGCTCGGCGACACAGGTCCCCGGGATCACGGGCGTGGGGCTCAGGTCAGCTTCCAGGTGCGCGATCCCGCCCTCCAGGGGGAGCTTCTGCCGACGGGACGAGGCCCAGGTAAGGCCCAGGGGGCTCCGTTTAGGGGCCCATCCCTGAGCGGCTGCCCCGCGGAGCATCAGCAGATAGAAACACAGGAGGCTCGGCGGCCTTTAACCTCGGGCGGACAATGAGGAATTGTAGTGCGTGTCCCGTGGAACATCCGGGACAGGCTTAGACCACAAAGCTATGTTTTCTGGAGTTCGAATTTATCGGGGCGCCCTGTATTCTGTGTGAGGGGAAAGGCAGCGAGGCAAGGATCGCTGATTTTATGAACTCAGTGTCCTGGGAGAGACGTGCTGCCCGAGAAGGCTCATTCACACCAAACGGCGTTTACGGGCAAGACACGCAACCTCCTTCAACACGTTCCTATCCCCACGCCACTCGCACCGCCGGCCACTTCCCTCCAGAGCACGACGCCTGTCCAAGGGAAAGGCCTGCGGGACCCAGGACGCCCCCCGCCAAGCCTGCTCCCAGGCGGTCAGTCGGTCTCAGTTCAGAGGGACACCATGTGCCCAGGGAGCCCAACAATACAAGAGGCGCGAGCTCTAAAATCAACAGACCTACCTCGGGTTTGGATTAAACAGCAATAAAAATAACAGAGAGGCAAGCTCCTCACGAACACAGGAGCCGGTGTGCACGGGGCGAGGCAGGGTTCACCTGTGAGTGCGGACGCTGTGGGACAACCGCGGCCCCGCCCCACCCCGCCCTGTGCTTAGAACAGGGCACCACGCCTTCAAACAGGTAATTACACAGACTGTTTTCCTCCAGACTTGCAGGCAAGACTGGGACACAGTTTGCAGGTGAACCGGCCACTTTGAGAGCCAACTCCGTGTGGGTCCCCAGGTGACACGGGGATGAAAGGACGGGGCTCTTCCAGGCCATGGCTGCCGCGGGTGGGTGGGCGGGCGGGCGGGGCCTCGCTGGCCCTCCCTCTGCTGCGCTGGGAGCCTCTCTCTTCATCCCTCTCCCTCCTGCGCCCAGAGACCCAGGCAGCTTCCCGCTGCTTCTCCACAGAGCAAGGCCTCAACCGAGCGCTGGCAGGTCCAGGCCCAACGCTCATGGTGCGAATCCTGAGGCACGGACGGCCCCATGCCGTGTCCCAGGGAACCCACCACGGCCCGGTCACCCCGTGTCCCAGGGAACCCACCACGGCCCAGTCACCCCGTGTACCAGGGAACACAATGGCCCGGTCACCCCGTGTCCCAGAGAACCCAGGATAGCCCGGTCACCCAGCCAGGGGCCCTGCGTGCTGGCAAATCGCCTTCCCCGCGTCAGGAGCCACCACCCGGGAGGGATGGGGCGCACTTACCGCCTGGGCCCCCGAGGGCTCGGAGCTGGCGGGCTGCTGGAAAGAGGGCTTGGCCGCGCGGCAACGAGTGGGGGACGGTGGGGAGGCTGCGAGCTGGGACAGGGACAGCTGGAGGGAAGAAAGCTGGTGAGATCAGCCACTCAGTGACCTCGTGGAGGCCCCCACCCACGTGGGCGCTGGGAAGGAGGCTCCAGGCGACCACGGAAGGCGGCGAGGCCCATGGCCTCCGCTCAGCAGCTGCTCTGGACCCCCAGCTGTTCCCATGTCCTTAGAATTATCGAGAGAGAGGGTTCTGTGACCTCCCCTGGCCCCTAGCCTCTGAATAAACGCAGCAACAAGGACAAGCAGGTGGAGGGGAGGAAGGGCCGGGGATGCCAGGTTCTCTCGCGTGGGCGGCAGGGTCCTCTCTGGGCTCCCCTCCGCCCCTGGGCTGACCGTCGCCAAGGCCCTTCCGGTTCTGACCCCCATGCTCCTCTGACGTGAACGGGCCGGCGGGCTCTGGAGACAGACCACTGGGGACAGGCGGACTCCCCTTCTGCCACTTCGTCACCGTGTGACCGTGGGCAGGTCACCTACTATCTCCCTCAGTCTCCTCATCTGTAAGATGGGGTGATCGTGGGACCTGCATCGCAGGACTGTCAGGGGCCTTACATGGAAGTCCGCGGAAAGGGCTCAGCACCCGGCACCTGGCACCCGGCACCCGGCCGCCTCCTGCCCTGGAACAGGGCGTTTCCCATCAGCAGGGACAGCTGGCCACGGGCGTGCTGGCGCAGGCGGACAAGGGCATGACGAGGTGCCCAGGCATGGGTGAGGGTGCATGTGGCTGGGGGGACCCGGCAGCATCTTCAGGGAACAGAGAGCAGCCCTGGGAGTGAGAAGGCTGCCCCGTGGTCCCGGAGTGGACGTGCTGGAGGGACAGTGCTGGGATGGCCACAGGGAAAACACAACATCACTCCCATCCAGGTTCCAAGCTGCATGCGACACAGCCAGCCCGCTCCCGGGGACGGCCTTTGATCCCAAATTATTCGACTTTTCTAGAAAGTCACTTCCAGGTGATGCTGCCAGAGGGAGCCACCGGGAGGACAAGCCAACTCTGACCTCGTTCACAATCACACGATGACCAAGCAAGCCAGAGCCCTGCTGCCACGCAGGCACCTGCCACGGACAGGCCCGCCCACAGCCAGGTCTGCCCTCCGACAGGCAGCCGCCGACATGCTAGGCTGTGCCCATCTCCCCAGCACTGTGCGCGGCAGGGCCCCCTGGGCAGCGGGCATGCGGGCCCTCTCCCGGCAGGGCGGGGGGCAGAGGAGGGGTGAAGACCACACCTCGGCGTCCCGGGGAGAAAGTAAAGGCTGTTCAGTCCTGACCATTCTCAACCCTCAGACACTGCCAGGCAGACACTTGTTTCAAAGGGAGAGAGTCCTTTGATGCCAACGGAGGGTCCCTGACAGGGCCCAGAAGCCACCCTGGCAGCCGCTGCACAGACGGGCAGGAGGGAGACGGGACCCGGCCACCCCACGCAGCAGGCGGCCCCTCCCCTCCGCGCCCAGCCCCTTCCCAGACCAGAAAGCACAGGGGCATCGACTGTCCCTAAAGACGCAGAGACGCTTCGGCACCCGAGGCTGTGGCGGCAGGTTCTGGACTTACCCCTGGTCCCACAGGCGAGTTCTGGGAGGCGGCGAGCCCCTGGGGCGGCGGCACTGGCGGGCCTGGGAGGAAGCACAGGACCGGAGGGAGCCGTCAGCCTCAGCGGGGCCCAGGGCACCCGGAGCCCCAACCCCTCAGGGCCTGAATGTCTCCGTCAGGGGTGCCCAGTGCCACTGGGGTTGGGCAGCAGTGACCAGGCCGTCCCCACGCTCAGCAGTTTAGAGACGTGGGCGTGCAGAGCGCACACAGGGGGCTCCTCCCATCACTGCCTCGGAGAACGAACCCTGAGCTCGGGCTGCTGCGGCCCTCAGCGCTGGCGCTGCAGGCCCCGCCTCCCGACTGCCCGCTAAGCACAGCCTGGCCGCAGAGCCCCACTCGCGGGTGGGTGGGCCTGTGAGCACCAGGAAGAGTCCAGGCCAGCCCTCACGCACTCCCCCTAGGAGGGGCTGAGAGTGTCCTTTGACCTTGAGGACCCCAGGCTGAGCGCCTGCGGAGCACTGTCCCGTGGGGGAATTGAGGCCGAGCAGCCCCGGGCCCTGGCCCTGCACGCTGGGCACCTGTTGCCTCTCAGTCATTTCACACGTGCTGCACGCCTTCGCCTGCCAGAGAGACGCGCGTGGATTCCCCGAGGGCCACGGCCCTTCTCCAGCCCTTAGGGCCACACCCTGCCTCGCTCACCACAGTTCCCTTCAGATACCAGGCTCTGTCCACTTCACGTGACCACCACCCGCACTGGACTCAGGACAGCCTGGACCCTGAAGTCACAGCCCACCCGTGGCGGCCTAGCCCTGCCTCCTGTGGCTCTGACCACTGCCCTGGCCTCGCCCTGCCTCTTCTGTGGCCTCTGCTGCCAAAGTCCCCACACAGCCACGCCTGAGCCGGGGAACAGGCAGCGCCATGAACGTGCGTGAGCCAATGGGCCCCCCTTCCCTGCAGCCCCGAGTCCCCAGGACCCACGGTGCAGGGCAGGCCTCGGGACCTGCTGACCAGCCAGCCTCACCGCCGGGCCGTGACGGGAGGTGCTGCGCACTCCACAGAGCATGCCCGCGCCTCCCTGGACGCTCTCAGTCGCCGAACAAAACCAACAGCGACGCAGCCTCTGTCCCCAAGGAGGAACTGAGCACACGAAGCGCCACCCAGACCGTCCTGCTGTGCACCCAGGCCGCCCGCCACAGCCCCTCCCAGCTGCTCCAGAACCCACCCAGAGAGGGCAGGCGGTGCACCCAGGCTGAGGGCCGGGCTGGGGGGGAGTGGGGGGCAGGGACAGCCAGGGGCGCAGAGAGAGCTCCCTCAGCGCCACTCTTTTTATGTTTATTGGTTTCAGAGAGAGGGAGGGAGAGGGAGGGGGAGCAAGAAACATCAGTGAGAGAGAATCATGGATCGGCTGCCTCCTGCACGCCTCACACTGGGGATCAAGCCCACAACCTGGGCATGTGCCCTGACCAGGAGTCGACCCGTGACCTCCCGGTTCCTAGGTCGACGCTCAGCCCCTGGGCCCCGCCGGCGGGCTGCCCACTCCCTCTAACAAGCCCCGTTCAGAGGCCCACGCCCCGACACACTGCAGCCAAGGAGCCTGAGGTTCCGAGATGCGCTCACTGGGGAGGGAGTCAGAGCGTCGCTGAGCGAGTCGAGTCGGCTTCCCAGGAAAATGCGCTTCAGCAGAAGCAAAACACAGATGGGGTTCGGCCTGGGCCACTGTCCTGGAAGCAGCGGCCTCTCCCTCCCAGACCATCTGGAGCTCTGCCGGCAGCCCCGCCCCACCTCGCCCCGCGCAGCAGAGGGAGCGGAGCAGCCAGCACACGGAGCCTTTGTTCTGCCCTAAATGGAGACAGTTCCGCAGGCGGGTCTCGTAATGAGGAAAACGGCAGGAGGCTCCATTCTCCCTGGTAAGAGGGCTCGGCCCCCAGGAGCCCGCCCTCCACAGAGTCCGCTCAGCCCTCGGAGTGAAGTCTGAGCCTGCGGGGCGTTGGGCATTAAAGCCTCCGGTTCTCCCAGCGGGGTACCCGCCCTGGGTTCTTTAAGGCAATTCTTTACCCAAAAACGTACGCAACCTCATCTTCCCAGCGAGTAAACAGCACCCAGAACAGCCTCTGCTGGCCTAGCCCACTGGTGACCCAAGGGCACGAAGCCCCAATCCGTGCCCAGGGAGGCGCGGGCGGAGGAAAACGCACCAAAACCACAACATCCCTCGCTCCACACCTGCTTTACGTCCCGTGTCGTGGGCAGTGAGGTCACTTCTCAAACCACACGGCCGCGCCCAGAGAACACGTGTCCCCCGAGAGCCCTCGCTTCAACCCCCCGCGCCCCCCACAGCCAGGATGACTGTCCGACTGGGAAGCCCCACTTCCGCCAGAGACGACGGGCAACACGTGCAGTGACAGCTGGGCGCACACAGGTCTGCGGCTGCACCACTGGACACAGGGTCCATCAGGCCGCACAAGCGCCCAGAAAGGGCAGCCCGGGAGTCAAGGTCGGGGGGGCGGGGAGGGCGTGCACATGCAAAGGGGAGACGGCACTGGGTCGGCAGGAGTGGCTGCCGAGCACGTCAGAGCCGAGAGAGCGAGCCCCACGCGCCCTGTGCAGTGTCCGTCTGTCCCGCGAGCCCTGAACACGCCCCTGGCTGCACCCACACTGCGCCCGGCTCACACCGAGGGAGGGGGCCCCAGGCCGCAGCGCTGCCTCCGGTGCCTCTGCCGCGCCACCGCGGGCTCCTCCTGCGCCACCGCAGGCCCGGCTTCAGGTGAACACAGAGCAGGGACTCGGAGATGGAGGCGACCCTCTGCCGGCGGCATGGCGGGCGGCTCAAGGGCCGAGGGCGGGGGAGCTGCGGTACCCAGACAGGAGGGACGAAACCAGGTCTCAGGCCATGCTGAGCTGTGGGGACGGAGCCACCGCGGCCTGAGACGAAGGAGAAGCTCCCTTCCAGCTCGGCGAGTGCAGCCACGTCTGAGGACTGCATTTCCCTGACGCTGTCACTCCATCACTCTCCCGCCTGAAACCGCTGTCCACAGAGCCGAGGCCTCCAGCCTGAGTGCGGCTGCTGGAGGCACGGCCTCCTCTCGGCAAAGGCGAGCAGGGGTGCTGCCAGCCCTGCTGTCCTGCCCGGCGCCCCGCCCCCACCCTGCGTCTGCCTGGAGGGCACTGCAGTCATGGGCGCATCCACCGGGCAAGAGCCAACACTCACCGGATGGCGCTTTGAAAGGTACAGAAACAGTGCAGGTGAGTGACATGGGGCAGGGCCTGCTCGGAGACCCCCTCCAGCTGCGGAGGGCAGAGGCGGCAGCACCCTCTCTGCAAACGCTGGGGGACCCCGCAGCGCGGCCCTTCCTGCGATGGCGGGCGGCTGGCGGGCGTGGGCTCTGTGCTCCAGGCAGGTGAAGCCCTTCATCCCGATGCCAGCTGTTCCTGCGACCCTGCTTGGTGCTTGGACACAGCTGTGCATTTGCAGGAGCGGGGGCAGCCGGGGGGGGGGGGGGGGGGGGGCAGGGCCTGCTGGGGGCGCTCGGGAGGGAGTGCTGCCCAGGGGCCAGATCCTGTCTGTGTGACTGAAGGCTCAGTTAATGGGGGGAGGGGGGGGCGGGAGGGGGTCACCGTGGCTTAGTTCTTGCAGCAGCTCAGACCAGTGGTTCTCAACCTTCTGGCCCTTTAAATACAGTTCCTCATGTTGTGGCCCAACCATAAAATTATTTTCGTTGCTACTTCATAATTGTCATGTTGCTACTGTTATGAACCGTCATGTAAATATCTGATATGCAGGATGGTCTTAGGTGACCCCTGTGAAAGGGTCATTCAACCGCCAAAGGGGTCGCGACCCACAGGTTGAGAACCGCTGAGCTCAGACCAAGGCAGGGTGGGGGCTCTGGCGATGTCACAGGGCAGAGGACAGCAGCTGCCCCCAAAGGCCGGGAAGGGAGGGGCATCACTGCTAGAGACAATCGCTACAACCCAAAGGAAGGTTGTGAAAACAGCTTCCCTCGGCAGGCCCTGGAAGTCGGGAGCTAATCAGCGGTTACCGTGCTCCGGACACTCAGCGTTCACCAGGCAAACCCATCCGAGAGGCCTCGTTCCTAATGGTTCGGGGTCAAAGTCACCCCCCCAGACTCTGAGCACAGGACGGGGTGAGCAACATCCGGGAAGAGACCAAGGGAGTGGGCTGGGGCCCCCACACTGGGGGAGCTCGGAGCGTGGGCGGGGCTGAGGATCTGGGGCGCCCCAGGCTGGGGTCACTTGCAGGGCCGTGCAGAATGCCATCCCCGGAGGCTCACTGCCACTGGCCAGCAAACGGCCCTCAGGCCCCTTTAAAGCTTCGCTGGCTCCCTCCCCCCTCCCACCGGCTCGCTTTCCTGGACGGAGAAGGACGCTGCCTGCTGGAGGGGCGTATTTTCAATGACCCCCTCCACATGGCTGTTCTACATCCACGAAGGGGACACAACGGAGTCCGACACCAGCAGAACATTCGAAAGCAAAATGTGGGTCAGGAAAGTTCCGAGCCAGGAAAAGTGGGGACGGAGCGCCCTCCAGTGGCTGCCTGCAGGCTCTCCCGGGGCTGATGAGAGGGCCCCTGCTCCCTTGTCATTTATGGATGAAATAAAAAGGATAATTCACAACAGGAAGCCCAAGCACCTCACTTACAGTGACAGCCGCACGTCATTAAGGCTTCCACGGGGCCCACAGACGCTGGTGAAATACTGGAGTCAGAAAAGTTTCCATCAGACGCAACCGCAATGGATGTTTAAGTCGGTTCCACTGGGTCTCGGGAGGCCGTGTCTTCAAACGCTCGGAGCCGGGTGAGGGCGGCGTGTGCAGCGGTGGGAAGGCAGCGATAAATCCTAATTAGATGAACCAGAGACCGGGTTCTCTCCACTCCGGTCTGCTGTCCCCAGTGGTCACTGGAAAGCAGGTGACGCTGCCACATGTCTGCCGAGTCCGACTCCCATCCTCCCAGCCCCCCGAGCCGGCTCTTGGTGCAGAACCACAGCATGGACCCCACAGCGTGGACCCCACAGCATGGGCCCGGCAGCTCTGCACCCAGAACGGCAGCCTGCAGCTCGGTGCACCCACACCCAGCAGAGCAACGCCTTGGCCAGGAGAAGTGTGGCGCTCCCGGGCCACCGCGTGGAGAAGCCCTTCCTGGGAGAAGCCAGCACTGGCAGCTCGAGGGCCAGGGGACAGGCTGTGGGAGGGACAGCCGGGGACGATCACACGGAATGCCCACGACGCAGCCATGCCTCACTTCAGCTCCACCTCCGGGTTTTTCTATCACACGAGCCCATAAAGTCCCTCCCTCGTTCGAGCTACTTTGAGCCGAGTCTGCATCCCTTGTACCCGATAAAGACGCTACCAAAAGGACACTGCCCATCAGGGATCTGCATGTTGTGACTGCGCTCAAGTCCAGCCACAACTTGTGCTTGTAACGCAAGGTGGCCTGGAACACAGGCACAGTCGCTTCCATGTCCCCGCGGCTCTCCTGACAGAGCGAAGATGAGTAGCCAAAGCAGGTCATCGGCCCACAAGCCCCACTGCCCCCTCCCTGGCCTGGCCTGGCCCGCTGACCTCGGCCCAGACGCACCCCTCCCCATGGATGGAGCTGGACACAGAGCTCCTGACACCGGCCAATCACATCAAGGTCCCCGCAAGTCAGACTCCCCTTTTTCACGAGACGGGTGTGTGGAGCCACGTCACGCTCGCAGCAGTACCGCAGGGAGGAGAGCGCACCCTGGTCGCCAGCCCCACACACACAGCGTCCCGCCTTCACCATCCGCCCGAGGAAACCTGATTCCTTCCGCTACCTACACCTGTGTAACTTGTTCATTCATTGTCACTCTAAAGCCTGGCCCGTCACAGACTCCCAGGAAGATCTGTGGGATGGATGGGGGAGGGGCAGGGGGGTTCCCTGAGAAAATGCCCTCAGGCTCCTCGGAATGGTGCGTGTAACAGGCAGAAGCCACACCCACACGGAGCTGTCGCAGGTGGAAGCCACTTCCCTGGGCAGCTCCGTGCCCAGGTGTGCACCGCGGGGGCTGGGGTCAGAAGCATCCCCACGGAGACACACTGTGCTCGCTGCTGCCCACTGGGCGCCTGGTCTCCAGGCCTGTGGGTGTGGGGTTCACGGACTGTGGTTGGAAGGGTCTGACCGTGGCCGCTGCCCACGGGTGCTGCCAGCCAGGGGATAACAGCAGCGGCAGGATGAGGAGGACAATGCCGGGCGGCCCTGAGCCGGGGCGGGTCTTTGCTCACTGAATCCTCTGCGACCTCGCGTCCTTGGCCCACTTTTCTCTTCGGTTGTTTGTCTCCCTCGTATTGATCGGCGGCAGCTCTTTGTATCCTCTTCCGGCTTCCTCATCGCCTCAGTCCGCCAACTCACGTCCGTGGCCGTGTCACCCTCAGTCCCAGGGCTGCGTGTTCACTGTGTGGATGCGTCTCCTCACGCAGAACGTTCACATTTAACAATCACAGCCCTCACACCACGCAAACACGCTCCGACCTGCCCTGCGGCTCCACAAGTTCTGATTCTCGTGTTTGGGTCCGTGACCCACCCCATGTGGCAGCGGAGGAACCCGAGGGGCAGGGACGCCGCCCGGCGAGCAGGCCCACGCCCTTCGGAGCCTGCTGCCTCTCAACACCCTGCCCTGCACGCTGTCCGCAGTGACGTCCAAGGTCACTCTCACGCTGACCGTTACTGCGTCCCGCTGACCAACAGGCCATCTCGCGGAGGGCCCCCGCGGGCAGGCAGCTCGTTTCCAGGACCTCTCTTCCTCCTCGCCTTCTAATTCTGGAGCTTCTAAAGGTTTGCTTGTTAACCCATCCAGAATGTATTGTGTCCACAACATGAAATTAGACTTCACATTTCCCACATGGCGGCCCTGTGCACTGTTCACAGACTGGTGCCCCCAAATCGTCCACATCCAGGGAACTGAGGTGCGAACCGCTGGCCGGGATGCGGGATGGGGAGACGCTGGGTGCCCTGGGCCGCCCACGGCGATCACACAGTCCCCGAAATGAGAGGGAGTCAGGAGGGCAGAGTCGGGAGAGATTTGGGAATGCACCTGCTGCCTTGGAGACGGAGGGAGGGGCCAAGGCATGCAGGCGGCCCCAGAGCTGGAGAAGGCAGGGGAGCCCCCTGTGCCACCACCCGGCACCACACCCAGGGCTGGGGAGGAGCCCCCTGACCAGTGCCCGGTGCCCACATGGGGCCAGAAACCAGCCAGACTGGTGACCCCACAGTTCAGGGCCACCGGGCAGAGCACACAAAGGGCCTCGTCACAGCGTGGCACTCACCAGCCTGCACTCAATGCCAGTCTAACCGTCTCAGGGAGGACCTGAGCGGGCCAAACGCTTCCATAGCCGGGCGTGTCTGCCACGTGCAGAGCTGCTCGCGCCAGGACAGGAAACTCCCATGTGGCCCCGTCAGCAACCCCCCGTGTCCATCAACCAGTCTCCGCTCCTAAAAGCCCACGCCCGGCGGGGACCCAGCACCGGGACCCACGGCCGATAGAGACGGGCTGCCCTGTCGCAGCACAGTCTTTGGAAAACGACTGCTGAGCTCCCCTCTCCTCGCGCCCATTCCCTTTCTAACTTTCCAACCACCGCAGTCTGAAACATTCTTGCAGCTGGCGAGACCTGTAGAAGCCGAGAGCCTCAGGTTCCATGCTCATCAGTGGAGAGCGGCTATAGCAGTGGTTCTCAACCTTGGCTGCACATTAGAATCACCTGGGAATCTTGTTAAAATCCTAATTTCCGGGCCTCATCCTCCAGAAATTCTGTCTCTTTGTTACTCATGTTGTGGCCCCACCCCATAACAAAGAAACAGAATTTCCGGAGGATGAGGCCCAGAAATCAGGATTTTAGAAAGATCCCCAGGTGGTTCTAATGTGCAGCCAAGGTTAAGAACCACTGGGCATAGCGTTTGGACAGGTTCAAGCCTCGGACTAATGAGAGGGCACTGTCCTCTCGTGGCAAAGTCACGTGCAAGTCCTAGTTTGGAAGGCAAAGCCTCCCAGCACCATGACAGCCAAAGGCTGTGGCTGTGAGCTTGACCGGATGGTCCGAACCTGTGGTGCCACGTGGCTGAGTGGTGTGGGCTGCGGGAGGCGCAGCAAGGAAACAAAGCTTGATCAGGTGCATGTAATTGAGTAGATCAGCGGTTCTCAACCTGTGGGTCGCGACCCCTTTGGGGGTCGAACAACCCTTTCACAGGGGTCGCCTAAGACCATCGGGAAACACATATATGATTACATATTGTTTTTGTGATTAATCACTATGCTTTATGTTCAATTTGTGACAATGAAAATACATCCTGCATATCAGATATTTACATGACGATTCCTAACAGTAGCAACATTACAGTTATGAAGTAGCAATGAAAATAATTCTATGGTTGGGGGTCACCACAACATGAGGAACTGTATTGAAGTGTCGCGGCGTTAGGAAGGTTGAGAACCACTGGAGTAGATTCAAAATCCACGAGAACGTTGTAAACATCCTGACCCGCCCTGGCTTTGCCTCCTGGAATGTGGCTATAAAATGGACTCGGCTCGCAGGCCGTGGCGCTGTCGCTCTGATCAGAGGGCAGTGTCCCAGCCAGCCCCAGCTTTGTTCTCTTGTCTGTCCTCTTCATCCTTCACCGCCCCCCTCAGGCTCACCCCTGGCTGTGCCGGCGCGGCACACTCATCCGCGTGCGCCTCCCCACACTCCCTCCTGACCTCCGCGCCTCTCGCCATAGGACGCCGGCTGGGTGTCCAGGGGCGCAGAGCAGGAGGCCTGCACCAGACACTGACACCACAGAAGGTGCCGAGCACAAAGCCGAGGCCACAGCTGCTCCTCAGACTCCTGCTCGCACGTGGACCCATCACCCCCCCACCCGCGGAGGGACAGGACGCCACTCTGGGTAACCTGCACTCCCTCCCTTAAAGCCACAGACAGGCCACAGCCTCCCTCTTGCACAGGCTCCAAGGAAGCAGAAAGCATTTTTAAAAACAACGAACTGACCTGGCTGGTGTGGCCCAGAGCTTGAGCATCGACCTATGAACCAGGAGGTCACAGTTTGATTCCCAGTCAGGGCACAGGCCTGGGTTGTGGGCTCCATCCCCGGTGGGGGTGTGCAGGAGGCAGCTGACCAATGATTCTCCCATCATTGATGCTTCTCTCTCCCTCTCCTGTCCTCTCTGAAATCAGTAAAAATGTATCTAAAAACAACAACAAACTCACAGGTGTGTTAACAACGCAGGACAGGGCTGGTGGTCCGTGGCTTTGGCCCAGCTCTGGTTCTCATGCCCGTGTTCGCAGGGCAGCCATAGGAGGCAGCCGGGAGCTGTCACCAACGGGACCTTCCCCGGGCCTTTAGCTGGGAGCTGTGAGTAGCTGAGCTCACTGGCAGCTGACGTGTAGGGATAACAGCTGGCCACACTGCCACATTCCACAAGATAGCACCCCATAATGCAGCACCCCGCCATGCCACATCCCCCCATGCAGCACCCACAATGCAGCACCCCATAATGCAGCCCCCTGCAATGCCGCACCCTGCAATGCCGCACTTGCTGTAACAGTCAACCACGATTGAGACCACAGCCCCCCGCGAACCTCCCAATACCCGCCCTGCGCTGCCAGGCGCTTTCCCGGAGCAGCGGGAGGGCTGTGGGCCTGAAGTCAGCTTCCCGCCAACACTTACTTGCGGGGCACGTGGGCGTCCTCCTCGAGGGCCGCCGCTCCGGCCGGGGATGCCCTGGGGTGTCCGGGGGTCCGTCGGGGCTCAGCGAGAACTGGAACTGGATGGTCCCCGACTCCACCTGCCTCACCTGCAGGAGAGCAGAGAGCAGAGATGGCCAGGCCGCCGGCGTCCTTTGTCACCCGCCCCACACGCCCAGGAGGCCGCGGGTCCCTAGCCTATAGCTACGTCAGCGTCTCAGAAGACCACGTGGTCGCAGAGCAGCCCTCACACCAGCAGTCCTCGCAGCCCGTCTCCGTCTCAGCCCTGAACACGCATGTAAACTGAGCGTGTAAACCTGAGGGCCCGGGGCCCAGCACAGCAGGCACAGAGCAGCCCGCCACCCACCTCCCTCCTGCTGCCCCCTCGTGGCCAGTTTTCAAGAACATCATGTGACTGGAATTGATGGTGCCCGACCTCTAAGACCGGCTTCCTCCACTCACCACACCCAGGTGCTAGGGCAGTGATGGCGAACCTATGACACGCGAACTCATTTTTTTGGTTGATTTTTCTTTGTTAAATGGCATTTAAATATATAAAATAAATATCAAAAATATAAGTCTTTGTTTTACTATGGTTGCAAATAACAAATTTCTACATGTGACACGGCACCGGAGTTAAGGTTTTTCAAAATGCTGACACGCCGAGCTCAAAAGGTTCGCCATCACTGTGCTAGGGTCTCGCCACCTCCGCTCCTTTGCACACCAAGGGGCACGCCACACGTGATGTACCAGCCACCCGCTCACGGACACCGGCTGTCGCAGCGTGGGGGACGGAGAGAGCTGCTGCGAACACTGGGGAGCACACTCCTGTGCGAGCACTCCTCACCTCCTAAGCCGAGCACTGCCAAGGCGGCTGCATGTCTGGTTCTGCAGGAGACGCCCGCTGCGACTGCTCCGCGCTGTCCGTCTCGCTGACTGCACGCCATCCCTCCCAGCACCACTCACCCTGCCGTCGCCTCCCGACTCTCCTCACTGCGGCGGAAGCCCCCCTCCCCCCCCCCCCCCCCCCCACTGCACTGCTCTTTCCACCACTGGCTTCCCTCTTCTAGCCCCTCCGCCTCCCGTACGCATTTCAGAACCTGCTCTCTGCACCACGAGAAACCTGCTGGGACCGACTGTAGTTCTCTGGGCGTTTAGAACTCATCGCTGCCCGCTGATCAGCTTGGAGAGAGCGTCCATCTTCCCTATGCTGAGGCCTCCAACCCCCAGAGATGGCCCTTCTCTCCGCTGACCGGTCCCCTGACCCCACAGAGTAACCGCGGTGACACAGGACGGCGGCGACGGGGGTTCAGTGTTCCATGCCCTGAGCCGTATGCGTCTGTTAGGTTTCACTGAGGGAGGCCCGTATAAATAAGCATTTTTAAATGCTGCCTCCCTCCTTTCACTGCCGGCATAGACACGTGGGGGGGGGGTTTCAGGCGACCTCTTGCTTATCCTGCGACCTCCACAGCTGACTCATTCACGTCAGGGGGTGCTGTGGCCCCTGGGGGTCACCCCCGTAGACGAGCGTGTGGCTGCAAACCAGAGCGGCGCTGGCCCTTCCTGCCCAGCCTGCGCGCCTTTACTTCCGTCTCCTCGCTGGCTGCACCAGAGCTCCCAGGGCAGGGCTGCTGCACCCGTCCCCACCTGGGGGCGCTGGCCATCCTGCCGTGACGTGTCGCCCACTAGAGGGCTCTGCGGACGGCGGGGGCAGGTGGCAGGTTCCCCCGCGCCTGGTGTGCTCAGTGTCCACATAAATGGGGGTGAATCTCGCCCAGGCTTTTCTGCACCCGTCGCTGTGGCACCCTCGCTCTCCGCCTTCAGGCTGTTATCACTGTGGCCCCTCGCTCTCCGCCTTCAGGCTGTTATCACTGTGGCCCCTCGCTCTCCGCCTTCAGGCTGTTATCACTGTGGCCCCTCGCTCTCCGCCTTCAGGCTGTTATCACTGTGGCCCCTCGCTCTCCGCCTTCAGGCTGTTATCACTGTGGCCCCTCGCTCTCCGCCTTCAGGCTGTTATCACTGTGGCCCCTCGCTCTCCGCCTTCAGGCTGTTATCACTGTGGCCCCTCGCTCTCCGCCTTCAGGCTGTTCCTGGTGAGTCGGTCGCAGCTCGTGGTTTCCAGGAAGAAACAGCCCTGCGTTCCCGGGACCGCCCCACTTGCTTGTGGTGTCGTTCTTCCTGTTGCCGGTCCCAGTTTGCTGACATCTTGTTCAGCGTTTGCATCTGTGCTCCTGAGGGATAAGGGCCCAGAGTTTCCTGTTGTTTCTGATCTTGGTGGAACGCGAGCCCCGTTACATGACTTGGGACGTGCTCCCATCCCTGCTATGGTCTGGGAGAGGACCCGGAATTGGTGTGGGCAGCTCCCTGAATGGTTAGGCTTCCCAGTGAATAGGCCTGGATATTTGTTTTTCCATTTTGTTAACGAGGAATTCAATTTCTATACGAGTCACGGGTCTTCTCGGGTTGCCTGCGCCAGCTTGGGGCGCTCAGTCTGGTTTAGATGAACTGGCCCGTTTCATCGAAGTTGTCAAAGTTGTGGCCACGGAGCTGTTCAGCCTGTGTTCCCCTAACATCCTCCTGACACTGTGGTCCTGAGACAGCCCTCCTTTCGTTCCTGATGTTAGTCACCGGTGTCGCCCTGCTTTCCTTATTCAGCCTTGCTAGAGGCTTATCATGTTATTGGTCTTTTCATGTGATCAATTTCTACTCTCATCGATTTTCTCCATTCTATTATTTTTCTGTTTTCCATTTCATTGGTTTCTGCTCTTCTCTTTATTACTGATTTCTGCTTGCTCTCGGTTGAGTTTGTTCTTCTCCTAGCTCCTAAAGGTGGAAGACTGGATTGTTGACTTGAGCCCTTTTCCTCTCAGCACCAGCACATGATGCTATCCATTCCCACGTAGGCGCCCTTTAGCTGCATCCTACACATGTCGCTGTGTTGCATTTTCATTTTTGTTCAGTTTCAGTTCAGAATGTCATCTACTTCTTTCTTGAAGTTTCCTCTTGGACTATGATTATTTAGAAATGTGTTGTTTTAATTTCCAAGTGTTTGTGACTTTTTCATCTGTTACTGATTTCTAACTGGTCTCGTTGTGATCACAGCACGCACCTCGTACCATTTCCTTCCTTCCCGTTTCTGCAGGTGGCTGTGTGCCCCAGGGCAGGTCTGGTTTGGTGAAGAGAATGTGCCCCCGCTGCGGGGGGGGGGGGGGGGCCTGGAAAACGCCCTCAGGTCCACGCGGCTGCGGGCTCTGCTCGCTCCCAGGCCCGGGACTTCCCATCTGCGTGTCTGGGGGTCACTCAGAGGGCGGAGGCTCAGTGTCCCTGTGAGCGCCGTCCGCCTGTCAGTCCCGCGCGCTTCACTTTGTGAATTCTGAAGCTCGGCCTTAGACACACACTCTCGGGGCCCATGTCTTCTTGGTGAATTGGCTCTTTTATCCCATGTAATGTCTAATTCCTGGGAATTTCCTTTGTTCCTACATGATTGATTGATTGATCTACTGAAAGCATTGGTCTATTTCTGTCTCCACTCCAGCTGTCTCTGGGCTGCGGTCGGCCTGCAGTCTTTCAACACCGACACCATCACATCTGAAGTGAGCCCTGGGAGACGGCGTGGTTTGGGCTCGCTGTTTTCATACAACCTGACGACTGGCCGGCTGGATTGGTGTGTAGACTCCTGCATCGTATGGAACGGCTGGGATGTGTGGGTTCAGGACGGCATTTCACTGGCAGTTCCTTCTGTGTGCGCTGCTGCCTTCCCTCTCCTGACTTTTGAATTCTCCCATTTCTCTGTCTGTTGGTTCCACTCGCTCTGTGTGGTGCCTCCAGTGACTGCCCTGCAGTTACAATGCAAACACCTAACTTCTCACAGACCTCTCAGCACCGATGTTTATTCCCTCACGTGGGGTGCAGCCGCCCTACACTGCACCGGTCCCTGACCTCCCCTTCACTTATAGTCCCACCGAGTGTCTCCATGTTCCTGCCAAAGCCTGTCACTGCTGTCACCTCTGCTTCAGCCTCACATTCAGAAACTCGGGGGAGGAGACCTGTGCCATCGTTTCGGCTGCTCTCTCCTCACTCCTGATGCGCCGAGTGGCCGTCTGGTAGGTTTCTCTCCTGTAGTAACTCTTTTAGCGCGTGTCCACCACACCAAGTCTCGCGCTTCATTCATCTGAGAGCGTGGCTATTGCACCTCATTCCCACAGGACTTTTGCTGGAAACAGAGCCCTGAGTTCTGGAGCCTTTCTGCTCCGCCTCGTCCTGGCCCATGTCCGTGCTCAGGAGGCCAGTCACACGTGCTGCTATCTATAAGGGGTGCACCAACTCCCCCACACACACACCCCCCATGCTCTGCAAGGCCCTGTCTTTACTTCTCAGCAGCCTGATGTGCTGTGTCTGGGTGTGAGTTACTTTGGTTGATCGCTGGGGTGCACGGAACTTCTTCGATCTGTAGGCTTATGTCTTCCACCAAAGTTGGGAAGTTCAGCCATTATTTCTTCAAGCCTTTCTGTGCACTGCACTGTCTCCTCTACTGGAGACGCAAGGCCTAGCCCGGGCCCAGCCACGTTTCTCTCTGGGGTTCGGGTTAGAAACGACATTGACTTATCTTCAAGGGCACTGACTCTTCTGTCGGCTCTACTGAGCCCAGCTGGTGGCTTTTGCTTTGGCGATGTCTGTAGGCACTCAGACAGTCACAGCCGGGTGAGGGGGAGGGGGTGCTGCTGGCGTCAGTGAGTCAGGCCAGGCTGCCGCTGTCCCCCAATGGGCAGGGTAATCTGGCCCAAATGTCACGGAGCTGGTGTGGAGAAACCCGTTGGAAGTGACATTCCTGGTCACACATGGCAGCATCTGACCTACCTGTGCCCTAAGACAGTCAAACTCCCAAAGGGGACGTCCCAATAAAATTTACAGACCAAGAAGTGAAGGAAACGTGGTGGCAGGAGAAGGCTAACACTACATACAATAAATATTCACACACACACACACACACACACACACAGGCTGAGGGAGGGGCCGGCCCTGGCGAGGGGCATGCCAGGTGGCAATGTTATAACAAGGCCTCAACCAGACCACGTGGGCCTGCAGCAAGCTGTGTCCGTGATGAGCGGCATCCCTCACAGAGCAAACTGCACGCTCAGCGGTTCCCTGCTCAGCCCCAAAGCCGCACCCGAGTCATAAATAACAGCACTGACGTCGTGTTTGCCGCTGGATCAGCACACAGGTGACACTGAACTAGCAGGACAGTCCCTGCACCTGGGAAAGATGAGACGCCGAGTCGTGCCGAGACCGGCAGGCGTATTTCAGGAGCATCTATTGCCCAGCAGCATGTGCCCGCACGAGAGCCAGGGCGGCGGATGCCGCACGACTGTGTCTCCCTGGTGGCTGCTACCCCCCTGCAAGGCCACTGCTGGGCCAGGGGGTGAGGCCCCCCACCCTTCACCTGGCCCGGCCCCACTTTTCTGTGCTTTCTACACCGGGGTTCAGAGAAACCTTCATTTCAAAGGTGGGTTTTCCAGCCTCTTGCTGTGGCCCCAGCTTGTACGTGGCTGGAGAGAGCCAGAGGCCAGCGAGTGAGTGACAGGTCACAGGGCAAGCGGGCTGGACGCCGACCGCCTGGCGCCCTCCCCAGCACCCGCGCCACAGAGGCCATCCCCCTGGCACCACCCGTGACGAAGTCCTTTTCTAGGAGACACACAGTAGAGTGGACCTCAGTGCCAAGTGTGTGCGAACACGAGTCGCAGCCCCGCAGGTCGCCCCGGAGACTGACCCGCGAGCCGCGACGTAAGGACCCACGGGAACTGGCCTCCGCGCTCACAGCGGATACGACGCAGCAACCACACACTCTTACGGGCACATCCATGACACGGACCACCTCTGCTCATGAAGCATCAGCAAACATAACTGTCAACTTCTGAAAACATACGAACTGGCCGGAAGCTCGCGGGACAGGTCATGCTTACGAAGCCTCACAGTTACCTCCTCGGAGCTCATGCTGGCGGGGGGCACCTTATAGACCAGACAGTGCGAGGGGTTGGGCCGGATCCCGCCCTGGAGAGGCAGCGTCGCGCTCCCGGAGCCGGCGTCGGGCGGCGGCTTCCAGACGGCCCAGCGCACCGTGTGCATGCGCGCCAGGCTGGCCGAGGCGGAGGCAGGAGCCGCCTGGAACGGAAACAGAGCACAGGCCGTGAGCTGTCCCCCGGCCCACATGGGGACCAAGGGGCTCTCACCGTGGAGGTAACTGGAGAGCAGGTGGCGAGGCCTGGGGGGGGGGGGGGGGGTAGGGAGTGGTCCCTGTCATTCAGGGCGGGAAAGCCCACATCCCGGAAGAACAAGCAAAGAATCAGCAAAGTGAGAACCCTCAGGGACTCAACCCTCAGCATTGGGCTCTGCGCCCGCCTTGAGTGTCAGAGACAAGAGCTGAGTCCGATCTGTGTGACCCCGGCCCAACCCTGACCCTCAGAATCAGCCTTCCCCCCCCTCAGTGGCCGGCGACAGAGTAAATGGTCCTGATCGGCCACTGGACACCAGGGAGCGGCCACAGTACACGAATGAAGAGCGATGGACACTAGTGACGAGATGATTATAAATCCATTGCCTTTTTTGTTGCTGTTAATCCTCACCCAAGGTTATTTTTCCATTGATTTTGAGAGAGAGTCGGATGCCGGGAGCCGGTCTATCCTTGCTGTTTCAAGGGACCTGGCATATATGGCATACTGTTCTTAATATGTTTGCTCACCTTCTTGGCACTATGTGTTTTAACCAAGGTCACCTCTCTGAGAAAGGTTGTTTCCCCAGGTAGGGATTTTCCCCTGAAGTTAGGGAGGGAATGAAACCCCTCAACTAAGTGCCAGGCGGGTAATTAATCACTTTAACTACGAACAATCATGCTTAAGCTACATAATCTTTACTCCCTGGAATGGAGATAAGAAACGCCCTAACCTTTGGAATAGAGATTGATAGGATTGAATCAACTGGTATAAATACAGATGTAACAAGACAACAGGACACAGAACTTAGAAGACAGAAACCTAGACACAGAACCTAGACACAGAACCTAGACACAGAACCTAGAGACAGAACCTACACAGAACCTAGAGACAGAACCTGGCAAAAGATCCTGGACAGAAACTGGCCACAGAACCTGGAGACAGAACCTAGCGAGAGAACCTGGCTGAAGAACCTAGAGACAGAACCTGGCTACAGAACCTGGATAGAACATGGCAAGAGAACCTGACTAGAACCTGGTGACTGAACCTGACTGGAGAACCTAGCGAGGGAACATGGCTACAGAACCTGGCTGGAGAACCTGAAGAACCTGGCTGGAGAACCTAGTGAAAGAACCGGCACAGAACTTCGCTGGAGATCTAGACCAGAACTTGGCTGGAGATCCTGGCTAGAGATCCTGGCTAGGCTGCTGATCAACTGAACGCTGTCTCCGTGTTATTCCTTCTTCGCCGACTCCGTCCACACCTTTGGGGACCCCTGGACCTGCTGGGGTTGGACCCCAGCAGTTGGAGAGGGAGAGAAACATCAGTGTGAGAGACACATCCATTGGTTGCCTCCCGCACACACCGGTTTGGGCTGGTGATCAAACCTGCAACCCGGGTACATGCCCTTGACTGGGAATCAAACCCACGACCCATCCGTGGTGTTCTAACCACTGGCCCACACCAGCCAGGGCCTAAATCCATTGCCTTCAAAAAATGAAAGTATTATAACTGTATTCAGAAAACTGGCCACTGAAACACTGCAAGGGTTCAATCACATCTAGGTGACTTTTGTAAACAGTCACCTATAAACCCAGTGTATTACAGAATCAAAAATAAAACCCAAGCTTCCAGGCTCCTTGTGTAACCCTCCTGGTCTAAGGTTTCACACCGGGGGATCCTGATGCCCAGTTTTCCAGCGCCGCAGTCCTTGGTGCTTTAGTTGCGATCAATACAGCTCTCTCCTGGGTGAAATCTCGCTCAGTTACACGTGTATCCATTTTCCCTCTTTTGTTTCTAGCCTCTAACGAGAGAGGATGCTTAGTGAGCTATCGATCACTGCTTCACAAAGACTTCGGCCAGACAATTAGGCCCGTGGCAGTTCAATGGCCCTTTATCAGCCTGCATGCTTTCCAAGCAGGCCAGGTGGCACCTGCAGGGACCCTCCCTCTCCAGCCCCTCCCCCACACTGAGAGGGTCAGGTGCCTGCCCACCAGGGGACTCCAGAGGCGGAGGTCAGATCTGTTACTCTACAGCATCTTATCCTGCCAAACTCGCAAACTGAAAAGGAAAACCGTGCACGGACTGTTCCCTTTAGGCTTTAATCGTAATAGCAAACAATACCGAACGGCCAAGGAACAGCCTGGACTGTGAGCAGGTGTGTCGTGGAACAGGCGTGTCACAGCATTCACCGGCAAAGCGCACAGAAAACCGACCCCTGACCCCGGGGACTGCCCCACCGGGCTCCCCGGAGTGCGCGGAGCCGTGGCCCAGCAGACGCGTCCACACCCTGACCCCTGGACTCAGCGGCTGGGCCTGACTTGGAAAAGGGGTCCGTGCAGATGGAATGGATGAAGTACTGCGAGATGAGGCCCCCAGGCCAATGCCAAGTGTCCATGGAAGAGCAGGATAGAGAGGCAGGGACACACAGGGGCAGAGGAGGGAGCCATGGAGGGCCCCCAGCCAGTGTGCTCAGTGGTTAGAGCATCATCCTGCGGCCCAAAGGGTCTCGGTTCAATTCCCAGACAAGGGCACGTTTCTTGGTTGTGGGTTCGATCCCCAGCCCCAGGTGGGCATGTGTGGGAGGCACCCAACCATGTGTGTGTCTCATACCAGCAGCTGTTTCTCTCTCCTCACTCCTTCCCTCCCTCCCACCCTCTCTACGATCAATGGAAAAAATATCCTCAGGTGAGGGATACAAAAAAATGCAGGAAGTGGCCTCATTCTTCAGAATCACTACGGCTGGATAACGCGCGTTACTGCGATCCTGACCGAGCCGTGAACATGTGCTCCCCCAGCAGGTGCGTCAGCACAGAGCGGATACGTTACCGTTACCGCCAAGAAGGAGTTTCCGAGCCACACCCACTGCTCCCCGCTGCTAACGTCACCCACTGCTCTGACGGGAAAAGTCAGGGAACCGACGGGGCCTTACATTGCCGTCCACTCCCGAGGGGCTGCTTAGCACGTACTCCAGCTGGAAGACGACGGCGAAGGCGGGGTGATGGACCATCTCGGGGAGTCGGAGGTGGCTCCTCAGGACCAGAGCCTGGTTTCCAGAGCTGGTCAAGGGCACAGGGCGGGGGCGCGTCAGGCATGGCTCCTGCAGCACGCCCCCCTCCCCGCCCCCTGGGCACTGCACTGAGCTCCTCTGTGTTGGCTCCCAGGGTGACTCCCTAAACCAGGGCCTTTTACTGGGGCCACAGCGAGCAGGTTTTAAACTGCCAGAGGTGTGGGAGGGCGGAGGGATGTGGCCAGGCTCTGGGAGGCTCCACCTCCAGGGCCGGCCCTGCCCACCTGGGGGGCAGCCCTTAGAGACGCCTGGTCCTGGGCTGGGAGGCACAGCTGGAGCCCAGCAGCAGGATGACTGCCTCCTATTCTCCTCGTCCGAGACACTGAGCTCAGGGCGCACAGGGGAGCAGCAGCGTCTGCACAGACCGCAGGCGGCCATCGTGGGGAGCGGCCCCCCTACTAACTCCAAAACTCACAGCACAAAACAGGACTTACCCAACCTCCCAACACCGAGGGCGGCCCCAAACGGATGGGGCTTAGCGAGAGGAAACCAGGCCCCAGGGAAGGCCCGGTGGGTGAGGGCACACCTCACCGAGGGAACTTCACGTGGGTGCCCACTTCCTCCTCCCCGGGCGGGACTCGGGACCGGGAGGGTACCTGGACTTGGAGGAGGAGCCGACTTTCCTGCTGAAACTGGCCGAGCGCGTCAAGGCCACGTCCATCTCGGGCACCAGCACCATGACCTGCGGCCTCTGCACGAAGCCCAGACCATTGTGCGCGCCGACACACAGACGCCGCTCGGCGATCTCCAGGGCGCTGCTGTCCAGCGGGCTGTCCCCCTGGGAAGAGCACAGGTCAGGCAGCAAGAGCCTGGGCGGGAGGGGAGAGGGGCGGAGGGGAGAGGGGGCTCATGGGAAGGCTCCTGGGGGAGGCATGAACAGAGAGGAGAGCCGGGACAACTTCAGGACTTTGCAGGTCACCCGGTGCTTAGTGGCAGAGCCCCAGCAGAGGGCAGACACGTCAGCCAGTGGGAACTGGCTGGCCGAGGGCACTTCCTAGGCAGCGTGGAGTTCTCTCACAGTGTGACCTTCTCAAGCAATGCACCCCCATGCCCCGTCACCAAACTCTTGCCGTTCCCAAGGCTGAGCCGCCATTCTCAAGATGCACCAAACTGGCAGCCGGGACTCGGCGCCCCTCACAGGACCGGGTGCTCTGAGGCAGGGGAGCCCCACCTCCCACCCCCGAGGAGGAGGCGGCGGCGCCTGGAGGCAGGCCGAGGTGTCCCAGCCTCCGCCTGGGCAGGACGTGGCACAGGAGACGGGCAGCAGGAAGAGGGAGCCTACTCGGCAGTGAGTCATAAACCAATAACAACGGAATCGGAATCTGCCCCGGGGCGAGGGCTGGATATTGAAGTGTTTCATCTTAACAAAACCGTGCAGCCGCCGGAGCAAACAAGCAGGACAGCCCCGGGCTATTCCTGGCATTAAACTGGTGACCGCTGCCAGCGATCCCCGAATTTCACTGTCCCTTTCCCAAGCGGAACAGCCCTAAACGCAGCCGTTAATCCTCGAGTAATGAAAACATACGGCAGGACCAGGACAGCGAGTGTGTGCGGGAGCCGGAGTGGCGGCGAGGACGGGAAAGCACTCAGTGAGGTGGTTTGGGGGAGGCCCTGCGAGCTCTCCGCCTCGCACAGGCCCCCTGAGCGCCAGGCAGTGGCGGAGCCGCACCCGGGACCCGACTCCACCTCTGGCGCCGGTGGCATTTCTCTCTCAGGTGGGACCCCGTTCTCTGGAGCTACGTTTTCAGGGACGGCCACCTGTTTCACGTGCGTGTGTGTGAGCATGTGTACACACGTGTGCAATTAGTAACTGCTGATGGCTGAGACAACAGCACAGCATGGGCACCAGCGGACGAGGCACTCTCGCTCTCAACAATAAATATTAACCCTTTTCGGTCCAACCTCGAGGCTGACTCGACAGGCCAGGCGCTAGGAGCAGGTCCAACGTTGAGCAGTAAGAACATTAAAAAGTTCAACCTTCAATCCCGTCAATTAACTTGGACCAGACTGTTTGAATTCCAAAAAGAACATTGGGCCGCAAAGGGTTAAGGCCTACTGTGTGCAGACACGGCCACTCCCATCAGGTGCAGTGCTGAACCACGGCGCCAGCCCTCCTGGGCAAGCACTGCAAGGGGACCCCAGCCAACCAGTGAACAGGCTGAAGTGGGGCTCTCAGAGGAGCCGCGGAGGGGAGGCGGGGCAGGCAGCTCTGCACTGAGATCCAAAGCCTGAGGGCTCCACAGGGATCTGGACGAGGCACGTCCCCGACAGGGAGCTGCGTGTCAGAGGCCCTGCTGGGCACGAGGCGTCGCCCATGACCACGGGGCGGGAGTCGCCCACAACTACATGGTGCGGGGGGAGGCACCGTCACGTCCAGGCTGCCCCACACAGGCTCCAGGTGGAGTGGGCGGGAGGGGCTCACGGGCAGGAGAACCAGCAGGCATGGGAAGGAGGAAGACGCTGGGAGGAGCCGAGCACCTCATGTCCGTGCTGAGCGCACGGTTATCTCCGGAGCGTCCCCTGCTCGTCTGGGGACTAACTCACTTATCAGCCGGGGGCTGGTTCCAGAGGCCTCGGAATGAACGTTCATTAGCGTCACCATCAAAGTTACCACAACAGGCTTCGTCGCCCTCCAGCCACAAAGAGGGAAAGGACAGGCGCGGGCCCGTGGCAGGGTGCCCACCCCCGGGCGTTGTCAGGGGCCCTGCCCACCCCAGCGCGGCCGGAGACAGTACCTCCCGGAAGTGGTCGCTGATCAGGAGTTCCAGAAGCTCCTCCTCGAATTTCTCCAGGGAGGGGTACAGCGTGAAGAACACCTCGTCCAGGTACCAGGTGACCGGCTTCTGCAGGCGCGGCCTCCGGAGGGCGTCACCTGGAACAACCAGACCCCGTTCCTGGCGGCCAGACCAACCCGCAGGGCAGGCGGAGGGACAGCGCGCCCTTACCCGCGTCCCGGGGCGCCGGGAGGAGGCCGGGCGGCGGCTGCAGGCCGGACACCAGGAGGTTCTCGGGCAGCAGGTGGAAGGCGGGCTCCAGGGCCGGGTGCGGCTGCAGCGTGTACTGCAGGCTGCAGCTCTCGATGGCCGTCAGGTGCTTGCTCTCTGGGAAGAAAACACCCGTGAGAGCTGAAACCACAGGCTTCCCGTCAAGTCAGCCGATGCGCTGAGCGCCTCACACATCAGCTCCACCAACGGGAAGCGCCGTTTCCCAGGGAGACAGGAAGCACTGTTAGGGACGCTAGTTTCTAATGCGATGTAACAAACGCTCTCTGGCTCACACCGTCCCCAGAGCGGGCAGCCGGGCCACCCCTCAGTCTCAGCACCGTCCCCAGAGTGGGCAGCCGGGCCACCCCTCAGTCTCAGCACCGTCCCCAGAGCGGGCAGCCGGGCATGGCTCAGCCGGGCCACCCCTCAGTCTCAGCACCGTCCCCAGAGCGGGCAGCCGGGCATGGCTCAGCCGGGCCACCCCTCAGTCTCAGCACCGTCCCCAGAGCGGGCAGCCGGGCATGGCTCAGCCGGGCCACCCCTCAGTCTCAGCACCGTCCCCAGAGCGGGCAGCCGGGCATGGCTCAGCCGGGCCACCCCTCAGTCTCAGCACCGTCCCCAGAGTGGGCAGCCGGGCCACCCCTCAGTCTCAGCACCGCGCCCATGGAGCCCACGGAGCAGCCGGGCAGGCACTGAGGCAGGGCCTCCAAGACAGAGCCTGCCCTCAAAACCAGGCCGTCCTGAACTGAGGCTGAGACCCAGCCACCGATCTCCACAGAACCCCGAGAACGGGACCCAACCCCAGAGTTCAGGTGAGGCCGGGAGAGGGGAGGGACGGCCTGCAGGCGGCGAGTGAAGAGCACAGACCAGCGGGAGCGGAGGACAGTCCCACCAGCAGGGCAGGTGCGGGAGGCCCGCCAGCCTCACAGGCCCCGGCCAGGAGGGAGCGCAGACATCCCACCCAACATGGGCCTCGCTCGGGCCTGTCACCCGCGGACAGGCCCCCGCCCTCCTGGGACGCGCCATGTGACGCGTAAGAGCTACAGGGACTGCTGCTCCCCTCAGAGGAGGGATGAGATGGCAATGCCAGTGTGCACATGTGTGAGGCCGCGTGGAGGCTGTTTAAGAGGTCCTCGTCCTACGGGTACTCCGGGAGACAAAACGCAGCTGGGGGGGGGGGGGGGGGAGAGAAGGTGCAAGGTGCAGGGAAGCTCACAGGAGGGAACTGGGGCGGGACGGGGGGGGGGGGGGGTGCGGAGGAGCTGCCAGCACACCGGCAAAGGATCTTACGTTCGATGGGGTCCTGCAGCTGGGGGTGCAGCAGGGCTCTGGGGGTGCCGTGATACAGTCTCAACCTGCAAATCAAGAGCCCAAAACACATCTACATGGGCCTGCAGCTCTAGCCCCCAAACATCAGCTACTCTTTGAAAGGAGAGTGTGTGGGCCCAACACCGTCCACCTCCTGGGCCTTCCGAGTGCCATGCGCCCGCGCCCCTGGGGGAACAGACCCTGGAGAGCACTGCTCCCTGCACCCAGCTCCCAGCCCGTGGGCCCAGCTCCCAGCCCGTGGGCCCAGCTCCCAGCCCGTGTGCCCAGCTCCCAGCCCCCAGCCCGTGGGCCCAGCTCCCAGCCCATGTGCCCAGCTCCCAGCCCATGTGCCCAGCTCCCAGCCCGTGGGCCCAGCTCCCAGCCCCCAGCCCGTGGGCCCAGCTCCCAGCCCCCAGCCCGTGGGCCCAGCTCCCAGCCCGTGTGCCCAGCTCCCAGCCCGTGGGCCCAGCTCCCAGCCCCCAGCCCGTGGGCCCAGCTCCCAGCCCCCAGCCCGTGGGTCCAGCTCCCAGCTTGTGGGCCCAGCCCCCAGCTCCCAGCCCGTGGGCCCAGCTCCCAGCCCCCAGCCCGTGGGCCCAGCTCCCAGCCCCCAGCCCGTGGGCCCAACTCCCAGCTCCCAGCCCGTGGGTCCAGCTCCCAGCTCCCAGCCCCCAGCCCGTGGGCCCAGCTCCCAGCCCCCAGCCCGTGGGTCCAGCTCCCAGCTCGTGGGCCCAGCTCCCAGCCCCCAGCCCGTGGGCCCAGCTCCCAGCTCCCAGCCCGTGGGCCCAGCTCCCAGCCCGTGGGCCCAGCTCCCAGCCCCCAGCTCCCAGCCCGTGGGCCCAGCTCCCAGCTCCCAGCTCCCAGCCCGTGGGCCCAGCTCCCAGCCCCCAGCTCCCAGCCCGTGGGCCCAGCACCTGCAGTGCAGCCGGAGCCCCTGGGCCCAGGAAGCCACTCAGGGAAACCCATAGTGACTGAAACACCCCCGGAAAGACAGCAGCTGAGCCCCTCCCATGGTTGTCCATGTAGCATGGCAGCTCTCAGCCAGGAACGATTCTGTCCCCCAAGGCACAGTCGGGAATGCCTGCAGACATTTTTGTCATTACCACAGGGGAGGTGCTCCTGGCACCCGGTGGGTGGAGGCCGGGGACGTGCTGGGCATCCTACACTCACAGGACAACCCACGGCAAAGGCCTCTCTGGCCCAAAAGGTCAGCGGCCGCGGCTGAGCGAGGGACCCAGGGGGCAATGCAGCTTCGGCTGGGCTGGAATGGTTACAAGCAGAACCACCGGTGCCCATGTGCACACACACAGCCAACACACGTAGCCCATCTGTGTGGCCAAGCGGGCGGCGGTTTCACCAGCACGGGGACGAGGAAAAGCCAAGGACAGGGACCCAAGGACCGGACACGAGGACGCGAGGAGGTACCGTCTGTCCTGGGAGGCCGTGCGGGGAGACTCCGTTTTGCTGCTGAAGATACGAAGAATCCCAAACCCACACGACAGGCTCTGGAGGGTCCCGTCCCGTCTCCTGCCGTGGGCGACCACTTCCACCACGGCCACGATGCTCGGGTGGCTCAAGGACGTGTGGAAGTACACGGGCTGCAAACAGAAGTCAGAAGCCGGGTGAGGGCCGGACGCCGCCACCTGCAAAGCAGAACCCAGAGGGCGCAGCTGGGCTCCCTGCCACCTTGGCAGCGCCACGTAAACCCACACACGGCCCTGCAGCGCCGTGTCCCTTCCCAGGCGCCCGAGACAATCGGCACAGTCACACGGCCCCTGCGAGTCCCGGCTCCTCGCCCCCAGCGCCCACCACCAGGACACCCGCCCTTTGTTTTTGCTCCAGGAATTTTCCATCCAAAAAAATGCCAACAGACACCAGGCCCTGCAGGGAAGAAAGGGGCTGGGGGCCACACACCCCCCGGGGCAGGACCCTAGGGGCACTAAAGACAGGACAGGCCCTGCAGGGAAGAAAGGGGCTGGGGGCCACGCACCCCCCGGGGCAGGACCCCAGGGGCACTAAGGACAAGACAGGCCCTGCCGCACGTACGCACCATGGCATGTAACTCGCTGCACAGACTCCAGTCAGCCTGCCCGTGTGCCGAGCCCCACCGTGAGGGAAGGACGCTGAAGCTGCCCTGAGCCAATTCTGTCACTAGCACGTTTCGAGGTGCTGGTGGCTATCCCAGCACAGGGCCCACTAACACCTTTTATCACAAAATATCGCGTGGAGAGCATTTTCTTACACGATCGTTTGGGGCCTGAGCCAAGCAGACGATACTCAAATGGCTCTTGGGAGGTTTCCACACGTAACTTCCCTCCTTCCAGCTCTGACCTCCGGGGTCAGCCCCGTCTCTCCCTCGGGGAATGAGAGCGCTCTCACTGCTGCTGCTCCTTCTGTCTCGTGAAGCCAATGCAGTTGCTTTTATTTAAAACTAACCGAGTCACAGGCACAGAAGTCGGAGGCGGAGGGGTGTGACCAACAGGGACATGCATCTCAGGGCCGGGCTGTGGCTCTGGCCTCCGTGTCCCTGAAGCCCAGCGTCCGTGCTGGGGTCCCGGCCGAGCACAGAGGTCAGGCCAGGCCAGGCGGGCAGGGCCCGGCAGGGGATTTAAACCCGGACTAATCCTGTAACGAGCCGTCACCGCGTGTCACCCAGGAAGCATTTACTGCAACCATAGACTGTCAGCCGGGATAACAGAGAGACACATTAACCATCAGCCAGAGGTATAAATCGTTATTCTATTTTCTTTTACTGCACAATGATGAAATAATAGCCACTTACCACGGACAGGTGGCTGGACCGGGGAGAGCTATGTTTCTGTTTCCAAGATGCGGGATCTGGTCTAAAGCCCCAGCGCCAGCCGTGCTGGTCACCGCCCCGCCTGTGACGTGTGCCCTGTGCGCACGGCGTCACGGACACCACCGCCCACTCTCCTGTCAGCAGCGCGACCCCCGCGCCGGAGGTCACCGTGGCCTGCCCACCACAGCGCTGTGCCCGCCTCCCGGGCCCTCCCCAAGCACAGGCTCAGGGCTGCGGCCTCTCCCTGTCACTTACACCGAACCATGATTCTGAGACAAAACCAGCAGAGCAGCCACACCGGCCCTCGAACCCAGGGACTCCGCTCTGAGCGGGAGGTGGCGCTGGAGCGCGGCACGTGGGACAACACGAGGTCCTGGGTTGACCCCGCTGCCCATCGGTCAGGACAGACGCGCTTTCCAAACACCATTCACCAACCCTGTGGGCTGGGCAACGCGCCGTGCGCAAGGCTTCGTAAGGGCCCGGGAAAGCCGGTGCCGCCTGGAGAGGCCCAAGGTCTCAGGGCGAGGCCAGGCGGGGCAAGCTGCTCAGGACTGACCCGGGGCTAGAGGGGTAAAAGCCGCCTGGGATGCACACGGCGCGGCTCCGCAGCTGCCCTCCCGTCGCCCGCCAAGGGTCCAGAGCAGGGGTGGGCAAACTTTCTGACTCGAGGGCCACAATGGGTTCTTAAACTGGACCGGAGGCCGGAACAAAAGCATGGACGGAGTGTTTGTGTGAACTAATACATGTTAACACTGCTGCTGGTGAAGGAGCGGAGGGGAGAGCAAGAGAGCCCTCTACTCTTTCGGCTCCGCGGGCCGATAGAACAGCCGAACGGGCCGGATCCGGCCGGCGGCCGTAGTCTGCCCACGGCTGGTCCAGAGGCTCACGCGGTGCTTAGGCCCGGGCCGCCTGGGACGGTGCACGAACGCCACGCGCGCACCGAGAGGCAAATCTGCCCGTCGACGGACATGACAGGAAGGAGGCTCGCGTCAAGCCCATCGGACCTCCTGCCAGAGGAGGCCGCAGTGCGGGTGCCCACGCCCCACCTCGCACCGCCCTCTTCCACAGGCGACAGGTCCTGCCCAATAAGCAGAATAAACCACAGACGTGCTCCTATCGCTGCCTCACCTTCAGACACACTGACCCACGTGCCTCAGGCCACCATCCACGTCTCACCCCGTGGCAGTGACGGGGCCTCTGAGAACGAGCTTCCGGAGAGGCCACCAGCAGAGGCGCGGCGGCGGCAAGGCCAGGGCGAGGAGCGGTGCCGGCCGGAGCCAGAGCATCACCAGGAAGGCAGGTCGCTCACGGCGCTTCCTGCCCTCACCTGCCGCTCGGCCTCCCACTGGGCTCGGACCCTGGACCTCCAGGCACAGGCGCTGCTCAGTCCTCTCCTCCAGGGAACGCACTCGCCGATGACAAAGCCGAGGCGTCCCCCACCTGGTGGGCTCACCCTGACCCCAGCGAGCAGCACGGCCGGGAGACGGCCCCTCCCAAGGAGCCGCCAGGCCCTGCGTGTCGCCGTCCAGGGTGACAGTGCCTGCAGCCAGGCAAAGTGACCCCGCGCCACCTCGTCCACCTTGTCCAACCAGCTCCTGTCCTCACAGCAACCCCTGCAGAGCAGTCAGGACAGCCCGCTCCGGCCAAAGGACACCTCCCGGCGGACACAGGAAAGTAAGCAACCCCCCAGGACACGGTGAACACGCCCCAGCTCACAGGCTGGCCTCTGCACTGCCCCCCACGCCAGGCAGCTGGACCACCACACAACGAAGTCCCAACAGTGTCCCCCTTCCTGGCTCAGGGCCCCGGCCTGGAGGAGAGCAGCTGACCCGAGGGACATGACAGCCAGTCACACGGCCGCTCTCCTGGACACACGCTGGCTCCCCGCCGCCTCCATGCTGCACGGGGGGGGGGGGGGGGGGCGGGGGGGCACGGTGCAGGGTCCACAACAGGCGGCGAGGCCGCGGGGAGAAGGCAGCCCTGGAGTTTCACGGGGTCCCCGGCCTCCCTACAGCCGCTGCTAACGCGGACATGGCCGGCTCTCACTGGCGAGGAACACAGCGTCGGCGTCCCCTGGGGCGTGGGAAGTGGAAGCAGCCCATCACTGTGACCGGAGAGAGCAGGTGATGTCCTGTGACCTCAGCACCCAGGGCTGAGGTGGGCTGGGGTGGGAGGACCCCCGGCAGGGTCTCCCGTGTGTGGAGATCCCCTAGCTTCCTGCCCAGTCGCCCCCAGAAGCTGAAGCAGGAAAACCAGCCTGTCCCCGAGGATAGGCGTGGTCGTCAGAGAAGGATTTAAGGGGAACCGAGTCTATCGGAGAGAAAATGGAGGGGCTGTGCGGTACTCTGACCCCCCGTTATTTTTTTAATATGTTTTTATTGATTTCAGAGAGGAAGAGAGGGGAAGAGAGAGACAGAAACATTAATGATGAGCGAGAACCATGGATCGGCTGCCTCCTCCCCACTGGGGATCGAGCCCGCAACCCGGGCATGTGCCCTTGGCTAGAATCAAACCTGTACCCTTCAGTCCGCAGGCCGACGGTCTATCCACTGAGCCACACCAGCCAGGGCAGCCCTCGGCAATTTTTTAAAGACACCTGCTGAGAGGCGGCTGAGTGACGGGCGTCTCTCAGGAGTGAAGGGCAGTGCTCCTCAAAGGCGTCTCAGAGCAGAGCCCACAGCCGCTCGGAGCTGGGGGCCGGGCGCCAGGCGTCATCACTCACAGACTAGCTCCCGGCTCAGGGTCAAGGCCGAGGAATGAGCAGCGGCCTCTCCAGAGCCGCCTCTCACACGGACACCTCAGCAAAGCCGAGCACACGAGGACGACGCCCACACCCACGTCCGGGGCCAGCGAAGCCCAGCTGGACGGGCCGCGGGCAGCCGCACCCTCACACCAGACCCCCAGCCGCCGGGTAAGCAGACACACAGGCAGCCAGTGGAGTCAGAGCGCGCCACCCGATTCCCGAACCCCTGAAAGGGCAGCTTGGACTCATCTGTGTCCACGGGGGGCAGGCAGGGCACCCCCAGAGTGAGCAGCGCCTGCCCCCCTGCATGCCAGCGCCCTCAGGGACAGCTCACTGTGCAGATGTCACATGCACACGGGTGCACACGGGGAGGGGCCTTCTCTGGAGCTAAAGAACTTGAACAAAACCCCGTTTTCTGTATTCTGACCGTCAAGGCAACAAAAGCAAGCGCTGGACGTGAAGACTTCCCTGGGCACCAGCGGCCTCTGCTGCTCGCCGAGGGCACAGCACTGGAGAGCCGCCTCCCCGGGGCCATCGCCGTCCCGTGGCTGGGCACCGCCTCCGGCCCACGCTTCCCCGGCGCGTTCTCCTCCTCGGCAACTCCGAGGCCACGGAGCGATTCCCCAGAGGCGCCAGGACTAAGTCCGCGCCAGCCCCTGCCCGTCCCCACACCCAGCTCAGTAAACAGGCTGCAAACGGCGCCAGCGGGGCTGGAGCCCACGCTGCTCCCGGACTCGGAACTGGTGCCGGATCTCAGTTTTCCTACCTGGGACTGGAGCCACGAGCTGATGCAGTGACATCTGAAGCGTCACTCAACGGGAGTGACAACAGAAGCCACCCCCCGCTCCCCCCGCACGATGCTGAGCCCTGGGCAGCGCGGAGGGCGGGGCGTCACTCAGAAGGCTCCTCCTGCCTGCGCCCTGATGCTGCAGGGTCCCCGCAGCGCCTCAGGGTGGGCGGCCTGGCAGCCGAGTGCCACCCACGGGGACAGTCCCAGCCTCTCCAAGCGGAGGACAGCAGAGGGACTCATCCCTGTGCTCGCCCCAGAGCAGGGTCCCACCCCCTGGCAACCTCCTCCACGTGGACGCACGGGGTAGAGACCACAGGACAGCCACCGCGGTCAGCGCGGCCGCACAGCCAGCTCACCAGGTCCACCTGCTCGCACACAGGCAGGCACGCGGGCACACACAAACGCGGGCACGCACAAACGCGGGCACGCATGACCTCGTGGCCTGCTGGGTTACTCTTTGGGGGAACAAAATACCCCGCATGCTGGGGGACGAGACCCCACGCGCCTGCCCCCCCACTGCTCTAGCTAGCACAGCGCTCTCACCCGTTTAGGGCGCTTGGCCTCCACACAAGACTTTGTTTGGAAACGGTGCCACCCTCAGACCAGTGCTGCGAGCCGGAGCTGTGGCCCATAGGCCCTCCCGGGCCGGAGAGGCGCTGTTCGTGTCCCGGGTCGGGGGTCCCCTGCCCGCCCCAGGGCCCCAACACCTGCTGCCCGCGTCACGCCCACCTCATTCAGGACGATCCTGGACGGCTGCCTGGGGAGCGGCTCCACCGGCCTCGCTGCGCTCCTCCACGTCCTCCCGAAGAAGTGGCGGTAGGCGACATCGAAGAGAGACACGCGGAGATGGCACCCCAGCTCCGACAGCACCTCCAGCGCGCCCTGTGAGACGGGTAAGCCGGCCGTCAGCGTCCTCCGGGGTTTAGGCACCGATTTCCCTCCCAGGAACCACCTCTCAGAACACGAAGCCCCGGGCCCAGCCCCGCCTGGAGACCCAGGAGCCCAGGAGACGCAGGCGGGGGCTGCGGGGACCGGTGCCTCTGGCACCAGGTGGAGCCGAAGGAGCCCCGGGACATCACGGAGCCTGGTCGGCTGCTGGGGTCCAACCCCAGCATGTCCAGGGGTCCCCAAAGGCGTGGACGGAGTCGGCGAAGAAGGAAGGACACGGAGACAGCGTTCAGTTGATCAGCAGCCTAGCCAGGTTCTCTAGCTAGGCTCTCCTGCCAATCTCCGCAGTCAGGTTCAGTCCAGGATCCCTGCCATGCTCTCTCGCCAGGCTCCGCCTCCAGGCTCCGAGGCCAGTCCCTGTCCAGGATCCTCTGGCATGCTCTCGCCAGCGAAGTTCTTCTGTCTCTAGAGAACGTTCTGTGTAGGTTCTGTGCCTAGGCTCTGTCTCTCTTGGTCCTGTCTTCCAAGCCCTGTGTCCTTAGTTCTGTGTTCTGAGTTCTGAGTCATGCGTTCTGTGTTCTAAGTTCTGTCTCTTTCTGTCTTGTTACAACTGTATTTATACCAGTTGATTCAATCCTATCAATCTCTATTACAAAGGTTAGGGCGTTTCTTATCTCCATTCCAGGGAGAAAAGATTATGTAGTTTAAGCATGATTGTTCGTAGTTAAAGGGATTAATTACCCGCCTGGCACTTAGTTGAGGGGTTTTATTCCCTCCCTAACTTCAGGGGAAAATCCCTACCTGGGGATTCAACCTTTCTCAGAGAGGTGACTTTGGTTAAAACACAGCGCCAAGAAGGTGAGCAAACATATTAAGAACCGTATGCCATATATGCCAGGTCCCTTGAAACAGCAAGGATGGACCGGCTCCCGGCAGTCGGCCACGCCTGGAGCTTGGAGTAACCAAGGGTCTGCCTGCTGTGTGAGGGTGGTCGCCCCCAGCTTAGGCTATTGCGGTGGGTTTTATCGTGCACAGCCCAGTGAACCCTTCCTGATGTAAGCACAGGGTGGTGTCAGCAAAGGAGAGGCAAATCCGTGAGGACTGCGACGTCATAGCCAGAGACTGTAAACACAGGCCTTTTGCAGCGGGGCTCAGTGGTGAGCACTGACCTATGAACCAGGAGGTCAGGGTTCCATTCCTGGTCAGGGCACAGGCCTGGGTTTCGGGCTCGATCCCCAGCAGGGGGCGTGCAGGAGGCAGCCGATCCACGATTCTCTCTCATCACTGATGTTTCTCTCCCCCTCTCCCTTCCTCTCTGAAGTCAATAAGAAGATATTTTAAAAAGGAAGGAAGAGCCCAGGGAGCCAGATCGCCCGTTTTAACGCCGCTGCACTGCGGGCAGAAGCGGGCTTTCCCAGGGTCCAAAGTGCTGACCGAGCCGCTGAGTCGTGGATTCTCTTTGCTGATGGGCCACTTTGCCTCCCAATATTGCCAAGGCCCAAGGTAATGGGCACAGTGGTGAGACACAGATAAATAAGTGGAAATCAATAGCCTCCCAGCTGAGCAGGAACCTGTGTTTGACAATAAATAGCAAATTTCTTTACCTGCTTAATTAGCGGCCCATCGAGCCACTTCAGGACGCACTGAAACGCCGTCGAGTCCTTTAAGGGCTGGCGTGCTCTGTGTGGGTGGGGAGGCACCAGCACGTTCTGGTCAAAAATCTGGTGCCAGTCACGCATCCTGCCGGTCTGCGGGTCGCTGGCCTCGGGGGTCACCTGCACCATCCCTGTTCAAAGAAATAAAGGAGTTGTAAGGACCACAGTGCTCAGAGCAGTTCTAAAAGTTCCCTACCTCCCACTGTATCCGAGGACCCAGCATCCCCTAACCCCCCTCTGCAGCCCCACCCTCCACACCCAGGGTGAGGCTGGCACCCGCGCTGCCTTCCCCTGGCAAGCATGCCTGTCTCGCTCCAAAGAACCGCTCTGCCACTCCACTCGGGAGCCCATCAGAGCAGGACTCTCCGGGCCTCGGAGACTGGCCCAGGGACGGACACGCAGGGCCGCTCCATGCAGCTGCAGAGGCTGAGCGCGCACAGGGCCCAGGCCTCGGGACCAGGCTGTCTCCGCCGGGACTGGGGAGCGTGGCCCACTCAGGGCCCCAAGATGCAAATCTCAGAGCGTCTGCCGGGTCTGCTGAGTGAGACCTTCCTGCAGCCCCTGGAGCGGAGGCGCTCCCCAGAAGCTGCTGGGCCAGTGCCGGAGCCCCACCTTCACACACACAAGAAGCAGGCAGAGCAGAAACCAGGCAAGGCCAGTGGGTCCGAGCACCAGCGGGACCCAGCCCCCCAAGGCGGCCCCGCACGGGCGTAGTCTCTCGCTGCTGAAGCCAGCTGGGGGCAGTTTGAGCGTCGCCTGGCTCACCAAGGGTGTCTGTGCCTCCCAGCCGGACGGGTCCACCCTTCCTGAGGGTCTTTTCAGCCGACAGAGGCCGGACTCTGTACACTGAATGGTGGGGAGAAGAGGCAGCAGGCTGGTCCCCAAGCCAGCAGCTCTGTACATGTGGTCCCCAAACCCTGGGGTTCCCCAGGCCAGTCAAGGGCTCCGCGAGGTCAAAGCCATTCTCACATATCCAGGTGAGGCCTGCCTTTTTCACTGTATGGACATTTTCGCGGACGGAGCGAGGCCATGGCGGGCGCTGCGGGGCTCAGCCCGCCCCGCGGCCAGGGGAGCAAGCCCTCCCCACTCACAGCAAGGTGATGGCTTCACTTACGGACGTCCTTGGTGACACTGTGAAAAGGACACATTTTCTCTCACCTCGGCCTGGAGGACATGCATTTCTAGCATTCTGTGATGGAAGGGGAAATATAAACTGGGCCGCACTCAGCACGCCAGGGGTGAGCCTGAGGGGTGCGGTGAAGGACGGAGCAGACAGACGAGGATAAAGCTGGGGCTGGGTGGGACGCTGCTCTCGGATGGAGAGACAGCGCCACGGCCTGCAAGCCGAGTCTTTATTTTATAGCAGATTCCACGAGGCAAAGTCAGGGCGGGTCAAGATGTTTACAATGTTCTCACGGGTTTCGAATTTACTCAGTTACCTACACCTGAACTCTATCAAGCTTTGTTTTGGCAGCACTGGCTGCACCTCCCGCAGCCCACATCACTCAGCCACGTGGGGCCACAGGTGCAGACCATAAGGTCAAGCTCACAGCCACAGCCTTTGGCCATAATTGTGCTGGGAGGGCTGGGACTTGCACGTGGCTTTGCCACGAGAGGACCATGTCCTCTCATTAGTCCGAGGCTTGAACCTGTCCAAACGCTGTGGCCGCTCTCCACAATCAACCAAAACTGCCAAAATGAAGGCAGAGGTCACCCGGCCGGTGAGCCCTGCTCTGATGATTCGGGCTGCGAGCCGAACCGGCGCTTTGTTCCCAGGGCAACACTTACACTGAAAAGAACTGCTGAGAAACGAAACACGCTTATTCAGACTTGTACTTGGCAGGTACCTCTCCAACGTGAACAAAATGAGCCTGTCACTGCAAGGAAGACTCGTAATCGAAATCAAGTTCCAGGCAAAGAGCAGAACTGGGAAGGTCAGTTTCCTCTCCGTGAGCCTGGCAGCTCATGCCCTCAGACTTCTCGGAGGTGCGTAGTGCCGCAGCGAAAGCCATCTTTTGAAATTGCATGATTAGATGTGTCAGTATTTGGAAGAACCGCTTAACTCAGAGCCTGTTCTTTCCGGGGAACATGCAGAACGACAGAAACTCCTGCAGGAGGAGCAGGGCCACCCAACCTGTGGGACGGACCGAGGGACTTCAGTGTAGCAGGATGAGCAGCTCACTGGCAGCTGCAGACTAGACGCTGCATCTCTCCGTCACTTGCAGATGTGACGCCTGTTAAGGACCTGGGCGGGGAGGTCATCCTGGGTTAACCAGGTGGGCCCCTCATGGTCAGAAGGGTCCTAACAAGAGAGGCCAGAGGGCTCCAAGCAAAGGCCGGGGGACAAGGACGCAGGGAGAGATGAGGAGGGGCCTCTAGCAGCTGGAAAAGGCGAGGAAACGGATTCCCCCGGAGCCTCCAGGAGGAACCAGCCCGGCCACCCCGGCTGTAGCCCAGGAGACAGGCCTTGGACTCCTGGCCTCCAGAACTGGGAGAGAATGAATCTGTGGCTTGAAGCCACCATCCGTGGTAACGTTACAGAAGCCACGGGACCCAGGCGTCCACACCCTGTGAGCAGAAGGGGCCTGACCAGTAGCTGGTGGGAGAGCCAGCTGCCCAGGAGGCCTCCTGGCGGCCCCAGGGTCCAGCCCTGAGCCCACGTGGTCCCTGTGCTTCCCTGGGTCACGGTACTTGCCACTTGCCCTCGTCTCACCAGCTCACTGGCCAGCTGCTTACAGAGGGGGCCTGCATTCCTGTGTCCTTGAGACCCGGCCACCATCAGAACTCAAACATTCCCAAGAGCAAATGGAAGTTTCCATAAAGTTGACTCCAAGCATTTTTTTTTTTTTCAGAGAAATGTTGTTTCCCGTTGACTTTTCTTATGAAATCGGGAGGCTTATTCATGCGAAGCGAGTGCCCTAACGCACCGATGGGGCCTTGGACAGAGGCATGGCCCCCGCTGTACCAGCAGGACACACACTGGGAAGGAGGCGCCTGTCTGAAAGGATCGGCCACCCAAACTCCAGCCCTGCGTTGGCAGGTGGAGGCGGGCAGCAAGGTCTGCGCGGGCGATGGAGGGAGAGGTGACCCGAGACCCAGGCTCCTGGGGGTGGAGCCCAGGCAGCTGCAGGGGCTGTGACACCCAGACTCTTCCCTTCCTTCCGGCCCCACAGAACATCTGCCACCTGGCCCTCTCTCTCCGCCTCCACTCGGCCCTTCCCCTCGGACATCACGCCCTCTCACCCTCTCGACACGCACGCGCACACACACCTGGGTAATCCGCCTTGTCCTCCCGGAGTCAGACCAAATGCCACCTCCCCAGGATGAGCACCCGTCCCCCCAGGGCTCCCCGCATGGCATCCCCACTGGAGTCACCACACTGCGCAGTCCCCATCGTCCTGCCAGACTGAGCTCCGTGAGGTCAGGACTAGGGACTCGGTGGGAATCCTGTTGATGATGAAGTAAACCCTCACATGCCGGAGGAGTGGGGGTGCTGCAGAGGGAGGGCAGCGGGTCTTGGGGGCTAGATGAAGAATGATGAGAAAAAGGAGGGTCCCATGCTTTCCCAAGAAAGGGGCCCAATGGGCTGGGGAGACACAGAAAAAATACAGCAGCTTTTGTGAGCCCTGCCATGAGCCAGCGCTCACACTCCACATTTACGATTCCAACAGGGCTGAGATGAGCGCCACCATTCCCCCCCGCCCCCCCCCCCCCCCCCCGCAGTGAGGCTGCATGGCCATTCCGTCAGACAGCGGCCGGGACTGACTGCAAAGCCCCTTAACCATGCCTGCCCCGCGGTCCCGCCGAGGCCAGGAGAGGCAGAGGGACAGGAGGCCCCAGGGGTGGAGGTCAAGAGCACCGGCCAGGGGGCCAGGCTGGTCCTCTCCCTCTCAGACTCCTTGGAAGTCCTTTGCCCACCCTGCGTCTGCCTCCCACCTCCACGGTGAGGGGCGGTGAAACTGCCCTGGTCTTACACCTGTCTGACCCGGCACACACGCGTGAAGACCAACGCCCTGACTCCAAGAATCTAAAGATCCAGAGAGGCCCGGCCGGCGGGGCTCAGTGGCTGAGTGTCGACCTGTGAACCAGGAGGTCACGGTTCCATTCCCGGTCATGGCACAGGCCCGGGTTTCGGGCTCGATCCCCAGTAGGGGCGTGCAGGAGGCAGCCAATCAATGATTCTCTCTCATCACTGATGTTTCTCTCCCTCTCCCTTCCACTCTGAAATCAATAAAAAAAAAAAATTTTAAAAAATAAAGAATAAAGATCCAGAGAAAATGACAAGGGTTGAGGGAGCAGCACAGATGACAGCTAATCCAGCCTCCTTTCGGGGGGGTGGGGGGGCTGAAAGCAGGGCAGGGGTAAGAGGAGGGGGCCCAGGAGCTGGAGTTCAGCTGGGCCAAAGTCTAGGGAACGGTACGGGAGGGTGGGAGCCCTGAGCAGCTGTCCAGGCCCAGGGAAGCTGCCTTCCCAGAAAAGAACAAGATCTTGAATAACAGACCCAAAAGCTTTGGAGGACTTTGGGGGAGGGGGGGGGGTGGGGGAGGGGGGGAGTAAGTAGAGATCTAATTACGCACTGCCTGGAATTCCCTGGTTCAAAATAGATCCTTTGAGTACCTACCACCTGCCAGGCCCTGGAGAAACAGCGCTGACCACAGCAGACAGGCTCCCGACCCTCATGGCATGTGTACCTGGAGGGAGGAAGACAAGGACACAAGTTAACGGGACCAGAGACACGGATGGGACCTATGGAGACGACAGGAAGGGGTGGAGGGTGCCGTGAGCTGTGACAGACACCTGTAGCTACGACCACCTCCTTTCTAACTAGGCAAGCGGAGCCTGGACTTCCTGCACATACTTCAACCAAGACGACACACTGCAACACAGGAGGGAGTGGGTCTGGGAACCCCGCGTCTATGGAGACAGGCGCTAAAGGGATGTGCCTGGGTGGGGCCTCGGAGTCTGAAGGAGGAGCGAGCAGCAGGGCAAGCATGCCGGCCACCGAAAGAGGCCAGGTGGTGAGCTCGGAGCCGGCCAGGAGGTCAGCTGGCTGGACAGCAGAGGGTGAAGGCAAGTGCCATGCCAGGGGCGCTGGACACAGGCAGCGCGGTGGCCTTCTGCGAGGACTAGGGAGTCTGTAGATCTCCCTGGCAGATGGTACCCACAGGGGACGGGCACCCACTGGGAATGGGCACCCACAGGAGACGGGCACCCCGCCCAGGGGAACGCACCCAGGAGTAGTCCCCCACGGACCTCCGGTACCGGAAGGCCGCTGGGGACGCCAAATCCGGGAAAACCAACGCCCACCAAGATCTCAGCAAAAGACCAGACCGCGCTCCCCTAAAGCTGGGGACTGCAGAGGGACTCGGGGTCAAGGGGCAGAGGGCGGAGGGTGAGCCCCCAGGAGCCTAGGATACCCAGGCAACCAGCAGCCCGGGCCGAACCAAGTGTCACGGCGGAGGGGTGACATGCAACTGACGCGGGCACAGCCCTGCGCCCCGCCCGGCCGCCGCGCCCCGCAGGCACCGGGCCCCCGCGGAGAGACATGCCGAGCATCCCCAAGCCCAAGCCCTAGACCCCCGGCCCGCTCAGCGGCCCAGCGGGTCGAGACCGTGTCCAGCCTCCCCCGCAGCGCCAACCAACATGGTTCCGACTGTCGCTGCCGCGTTACCTAGGAGACCGGTCCGCCGCGCCCACGCCCACCCTGGAGTGACGAGGCCCAGGCTCTCGAGGAAGAGATCCACTACGGACGCAGAGGCCCCGCCGCCAGCCGGTGCCGGCGGATCCGCGGGCCTCGCGGGCCAAGAACCGGCCGAAGGACGCCCGGGCCGCTGCCACCGCGGGAGGAGCCTCGCTCCCTGGCCGAGAACCCGCCCCGTGTCACCGTCATTGGCCAATCAGAGCGCAAGTCGAGAGGCTCCGCTCCGCCAGCCCCAGCCAATCGGTGCAGTGGCGGGTCCGTCCTGATTTGCATGCTTGGCTCTCCCTCAGCCAATGGGAATGTGACTGGCGTGAATTCCAGCCAATGATGAGCTGTCAGAGGCGTGGCCCCGGGTGTCCCACGAGGTGAAGATGCTGCGGGCGGAACCTGGCCGGGAGAGCGGGATTCGGGGGCGCTAAAGTCGCCGGGCGGGGCGGGAAGGAAGATCCGGAGCGGGCACAGGATCCGGAGTTGGAGCCCCCAGGTGAGTGCAGGGGGCGACCCCGGCGGGACGCGCTGTCCACGGCCGCGCACCGGGAGAGCAGCGGCGGCCCCCGCGAGGCCTGCGGTGATTCTCCATCTCCTCTTCCCTCGCGCGTCCCCGCGCCCGCCTCCACCCTCACCTCCTCTCCAGCCGGCTGGCTCTCTCTCTCCATCTTCCCTCTGCCCCATCATCTCCCTTCCCCCATCCAGTCCTCCCTGGCCCGCCCTGTCTGCCGTCCCGCCCGACCTTTCAGCTCCCGTGCCGACCCCGGCCCCAAACTTCATCCTCTCCCTGATCCTGGCGCCCCTCTGCCCTATCTCGGTCCCCTTCACTCTTCACAGCCTCACCCCCACCCAGCCCCCCTTCCCATCCCCTCCCCAGGCCTCTGCGCGGCCCCGTCGGAGCGCCCCCGGTGCCAGTCCCCCCATCCCTCCAACCCTTCTGCTCCTGAAGGCTCACCCTGCCGCTCCCTCCTGGTCCCATATCCCCATCCTCCCACCCGTTCTGCTCCCAGGCTCTCCCGCGGGCGCTCTCTCCTCCTTGCCCCACTCCCCAGGACCTTGGCACTTTCCTCCTGCACCCCCCACCCCCTCCCTGTGCCCCTGGGGCATCTTCAGGTTCGTTTCTCTTCCCACCTCCCTACCTGCTGCCGCTCCGGAAGGACGCGCGGACCCAGGGACTGCACCGCTGCTGCGTACTGCGGTAGCGGCCGTGTGCCTGCCCACCTCTCCGCCTCCCACCCAGGCGCACCCAGCGCCGCTCCTGACTTTTGTACTCCGGGCTGCTGTGGGGGCTCCACTTTGCCTCGAGCATCCTGGGAGGGGGGCTCTAGTCCCTTAGCACCCTTTCCTGCCGTCCTCCCTGGCCACCCTCTCCCTCCCCACCCCCACTTTGCTGCTCAGCCTCACTTTGTGATTCAGCATTTTCGGGTTGGTAACTTTCTTTGCTTCCTGGCATGATGGGGACCGGGCTGTGGGGCTGAGGGCAGGGGGTCTGGTCCTGCGGGGTCGTGGGGCCACCTTAGGGAACAGACCTGCGCTGCCGGGTGCAGAGCAGGGACCGGCTCCTGGGGCTGGCTCTTCCGCCCCGTTCATCTGTTGCCCTGTGTTGAACCACATCCTGGGGGAGATGACATAAGTAATAGTTCTTGGGGGAAACGGGCTATTCGGCTTTATGGAAATTAATACATCACATCCCAGGATCAGGAACACCGAGTTCTGGCCACAGCTGTCCCGCTATCTGTCATGTCAGGACTTCTTTCCCTGCAACTTCTCCTCCCCCTCACAAACCGCCAACCCCCTTCCAATGCCAGGAGCCAGCGCCCCCTCTGCTAGGGAAGTCGGGCTGAGGCCCCATGTTGCAGGGTTTGGGGACCTGGGTGGGGAGAGTCCCATCTGCCTTCCTGATTGTCCCCCGGAAAATGCATCCACCTGCAGAGCCCAGGCTGGTGGCAGTTCCTGGGCTCCTGCCCCTGTGCCCTCGAAGTGGGGGGCCCAGAGGGCATTGGCTCCCCAGGTCATGTCCATAGAGACTACGGATGCTCTCCAGGTCCACCCCCGCCCCCCGCCTCGATGGCACTGAGGGTGTCTGGGCTAGAGCACATTCCCGCCTCAGCAGCAGCTGCTGGGGGCTTCCTATAGGACACCCAGGTCCAGGCCTGTGTCTCTCTCTGCTCTGCCAGTCCACAGACCTGTGGGCACTGCCCGGCACCTGGGGACTGAGCCAGGCCTGGAGGGGTTGGGCATGAAAAGTGTGGAACCTGGTCTCACGCTCAACGCCCTTCTGAGTTGGGGTGTGGAGCTGGGTGGGGAGAAGCTGGCACGCATGGGATTGAACACTGGAGGGGACACGGTGGGACACAGGTCTTGCCTGGTGAGGGTCAGAGGGCAGTGAGCTCTGGGCAGGGCAGCCGGAGAGGCCTCAGACCCTGCGGCTTTCTGTCTCTCCTTTCAAGGACCTTCTAGCCCCAAACGACTGAGGAGGAAGTGAGAGGCACGAGTCTTGATTTGCAGTTTCCGGGAGGGGCCGGGAGGGGGGCCTCCTCTAGCTGGAGCAGGAAGGCCTCCCCTGCTGTCAGAGCCCAGGCAACGGGCTCGTGTGCGGGACTGACAGCAGGCAGCGTGTCCTTATCCTGGACTAAATTCGCAGTGACCTTCACGGAGCCAGAGCAGTTTTCTGGGGTCCCTGAATAATGGGTCAGAGCGGGGTCAACTTCAGGTACATTCGGGGAGGACCGTCTCTGAGGGTGTCCAGGGCCCGGGACCCCACACCGCTCTCCACCCCCCTTCCTGCCCAGCAGCTGGGGCTAGTCACAGAGCTGCCAGCTTCCCAGCCACCTGCCCCCTCAGAGGAGTCGGCAGAAGCCCAGAGGCAGTGACTCCCTCCAGTTCAGCGGTGGCCTGAACTGGGTGTTCCCCATCCTCCTCAGATGTGATGTGTTAATTTGCATAAATGCTAATGGCCATTCCCCCCAAGAGCTATCCTTATGTCATCTCCCCCCCCCTTCATTCAGCGGCAGGGGCGGGGCCAGGTTAGGCCCCTCCCCTCCTGCCAGTTGGAGCCAGGTCACTTCTTTGGCTCTGCCCCTTGGAGGTGCAGACCTCAGCCACCCTCTGGGAAGGCCACTTTGGAGGTGTTGACGGCAGGTGTGGAGGAAGCCAGCGCCCTGGGGTGTGTCCGAGTCGCTGGGGGGGCTGCTGGGAGCAGAGAATCCTTGTGACGCCATCCTGCTGGCCTGGCAGGTCCCCAGAATGAGGACACTGTGGTGCTCAGATGTCAGAGAGATGGCAGGGCCCGGCCACTGGGCGGGATGACGGGGAGGAGAGATTGCGCTTGCCACTGACTCCACAGCGGGTCTTGTAAATAACCCTGCGGGGTAGGCTGGTTAGCCAGGAGGGGGAAACTGAGGCACGGGGCGGTGGTGAGACTGAGCCGGCCTCCTGGCTCCGGAGGAAGCCTAGGTTCTGTTCCTGCCGCGCCCCTCCTCATCAATCCTTAGCCCCCCCCCCGGACGTCAGGGTTCGATCCCAGCTCCCGGGGATGTGGAAACTGCCTTTCTCACCAGTGGGAACCCCAGCGCGCTCAGCCCCCACTCACTGTGTGCCCCCCTTTCTTGGGGTGACTCTGAGGAGGCGTGGTCCTTGGCTCAGCCAGTTCAGGGGAGAAGAATGGAGCAGGGGCTCCCTGAGAGCACACCTGGGCCAGGGGGGATGTCACCCACGTTCATCCATTCACCGCGTCACTGTGAGGGTAGCCCGCAGCTCTCCATGAGGCCCGGCCTTGGCAGGTGCCATCTCCCCGCCAGGTGGGCACGCGCAGGGCTGCGTCTTCTCAGCCCTTTGCCACATCCGATGGGGCTCAGCGGGCCTGCCTCCTCTCCGCGTGCCCTGGGAGGCTCTGGCCCCGCACCCCAGCCTGAGAGTGCCCTGCACCGCACACCCCACTTCCCAACTCATAGCCCTGAGGGACGGGGTCTCCGGAGGCCACGCCCTGCTCTGCCCAATGGCCATGTGGTTAACCCCAGAGACATCAGAGCTAACGCCTTGTGCCATGCCAGCGCAGCCAGGTTCGGCGAGCCTGAGGGCGGGCGGTGAAGGATAAAGCTGGGGCTGGGTGGGACGCTGCCCTCTCTGATGGAGAGACAGCGCCACGGCCTGCGAGCCGAGTCTTCATTTTATAGCAGATTCCACGAGGCACAGCAAGGGCGTGGTCACAACGTTCTCACGGGTTTCGAATCCACTCAGTTGCATGCACCTGATCAAGCTTTGTTTCCTTGCTGCACCTCCCGCAGCCCACACCACTCAGCCACGTGGGGCCACAGGTTCGGACCATAACCTGTCCAAACACTGTAGCCGCTCTCTACAACCCCTCCCCGTACCTGGCACCTGCCTCCCTCATACCTGGCACCGGCCTCGTGAGCTCCCTCCTTGCAGGCAGCCCATCTTCTCTCTGGCTCCTGCGCTCAGCACTCGCAGAACTGAGCCCCAGTGCCGTGTGGGACGCAGATGAAACAGGGCTGGAGAAAGGGAAAGGCAGGCGCAGGGGGCCCTCGCTCGGCCTCCTGTCTGCGCTGCAGATGCGGTAGGCGCTCTCCCCACCGCGATCTGGAGCCCTGGCTGCTGCACATTGAGATCCGTCACCCGACGCGAGGCAGAAGCCAGGCGCACGTCTCTCAGAACCCGCCCCAGCTTCCAGGACGAAGCAGCAAACCGTTCACGCCCAGGTCTGTTTCCCCAGTAAGCACGCGACATCCCCACATCCCGGGTCCCACCGAAGCGGGATCCTGCTCACAGGGCCCTCTGTCACCGTCTTGACCCCTGGTCCCCGGGGGGAACCTGAGGGCCTGGCCCTCTCCCTCTCAACCACTTGGCCCCCGTCTGCGTCTCCCCTTTTCCCGGCTCAGCGAAATGGGATGCGTTGGGTGGAAGCATCGGGACAGTCCCTGGCACAGACACTCAGTAACGTCACTTCTGGTCACAGGCTGAGCCCAACCACTGCCCTCCCTGGTGGCTCCTGGGACAGCTGGACAGAGGGTCGCTGTGCGCGCACAGGTTGGTGGGAAGAAAAGTCGCTTTTCGGGTTAACCGGTCCCTTCGGGCATCCGCTCGTCTGTCCTGTCGGCAGTTTCCACGGTGCGTGATTCTGTTTCCTGCCCTAAGAGGCCTTTCTGGGGACACTGTGACGTGTGGGGTCAGGGCTCAGCCTTCCAGCATCTAGTGTGACGGCAGAGAACGGGGCACACGTCGGGGCCACAGGGAGTGGGGCCCGAAACAGTCCCCAGGGTCCTGGCGCAGCTCCGCCAGCTCCTCCCTTCACCAGCCACTGGGCGAGGGGTGCCGAGGCCGCACTTTGAGAAACACTTCCCAGCTCTGTTTATGGGTGAGCTTTCCCGCTCCCTCCTTAACATAGTGCAGGAGGAAACGCTGATGGTGACAGCCCTGGCGAGGGCTTCGCCGGCATCTTCGGTTCTCTGACCCGGAAGCCTGCGTGTGTCCTGGGGAATGACCCCTGCGCTATTGTCAGCTTGAATCTCAAGTCACACTGTCTCCGGTGTGCGGTGCGGGGTGTGCATGGTGAGGTGCTCTTGTTAGCAGCGTCTCTTCTCTTGGAATGAGGTTTGGTTGGGGTGCCGGCTGTCCCAGCCTGTCCCCTGTGGTGTGGAGGAAGCAGAGCTGGGCCTGTGGCATCTCCCCTTCCCCCGAAGCCTCTCCCTGCTCAGCGGCCTCCCCCACCTCCCGGGATTGCCTGTCCCTGTCAGTGAGGAGGAGGTATTTTTAGTCGCTCAGGCCAGGAGGTGTTCAGGTGTCAGGGACAGGAGGCCTGGAGCCATCTCCATCCGTTTGCTCCTCAAAGGACACAGATGCCCAAAATAGGAACTGCGGGGCCTAAGGAGCAATTGCCACCTCCCGCGGGGAGAGCAGTCACCCCGCGCACGCTCCTGGAGAAGGAGGGCCGTCACCCCGCGCACACACTCCTGGAGAAGGAGGGCCGTCACCCCGCGCACACGCTCCTGGGGAAGGAGGGCGGTCACCCCGCGCACGCTCCTGGAGAAGGAGGGCCGTCACCCCGCGCACACGCTCCTGGAGAAGGAGGGCAGTCACCCCGCGCACGCTCCTGGAGAAGGAGGGCCGTCACCCCGCGCACACGCTCCTGGAGAAGGAGGGCCGTCACCCCGCGCACACACTCCTGGAGAAGGAGGGCGGTCACCCCGCGCACACGCTCCTGGGGAAGGAGGGCGGTCACCCCGCGCACACGCTCCTGGGGAAGGAGGGCGGTCACCCCATGCACACGCTCCTGGAGAAGGAGGGCCTCACCCCGCGCACACGCTCCTGGAGAAGGAGGGCCTCACCCCGCGCACACGCTCCTGGGGAAGGAGGGCGGTCACCCCGCGCACACGCTCCTGGGGAAGGAGGGCGGTCACCCCATGCACACGCTCCTGGAGAAGGAGGGCCTCACCCCGCACACACGCTCCTGGGGAAGGAGGGCGGTCACCCCGCACACACGCGCCTGGAGAAGGAGGGCGGTCACCCCGCACACACGCGCCTGGAGAAGGAGGGCGGTCACCCCGCACACACGCTCCTGGAGAAGGAGGGCGGTCACCCCGCACACACGCTCCTGGAGAAGGAGGGCGGTCACCCCGCACACACGCGCCTGGAGAAGGAGGGCGGTCACCCCGCACACACGCTCCTGGAGAAGGAGGGCGGTCACCCCGCACACACGCGCCTGGAGAAGGAGGGCGGCGGGGTCAGGGCTGGCCGGGCCGCCGAGGCACCGGCACCGGAGCTGCCTCCGGGACTTTCCCTTCATCCTGAAACACAGGTTTGGGAAAGGCGGCCCGGGCAGCTCCCATGGCATGTGGACCCACTGTCCTAACGAAAGGACCCGTTTAGGGGGACTGTCAGCCATCCTGGGCCCGATGTCGCCCGGAGGAGCCACATGCTCCCCACCCTGCTTTGCGCAGGCGTGGATTCGCTCCTCCCCTCGCTGCCCGCAGGGCCCCCAGTCGGCGGGAGGAGACGCGGGGTCCAGTGCACGGGGTGCGGGGGGACTGCGTCACGTCACGGGCAGGAAGGACAGGGTGGCCTCCTGGGTGGGGAGGGCTGCGTGCAAAGGTGCAGACACAGCGGAGGGTGCTGGGGGAGAGACATCGGGCTGCGTGAGGATCTGGGCGCTGTGCATCCTTAGGAGACCCCTCCTGCTCCACAGGGAGCTGAGCTGGTCCTCCGTGCGCCTGGGAGGAGGGTCACTAGCCAGGGCCCTACAGCGAGCCGTGATTCCCTCAGGGTCCCCTGAGCTGCTCCAGCTGCCGTGGTCACCACCACCCTACACACACACACACACAACACACAGAGACACACACACACTGACACACAGAGACACACACACACTGACACACAGAGACACACACACTCACACACAGATAGACACAGATAGACACACACAGAGAGACACACAGATAGATACACACACACACATACTCACACACAGACACACACAGAGAGACACACACACACAGACACACAACGGCCTGTGTGCCCACTGGCCCTCGCTCCTGCCTCACCCAGGGCTGGAAGGTTCTAGCAAAGCCCACTGGGGTGTCGCTGGGAGGGATGCAGAAGAGAGGGTCATTCCCCACTGCCGTGCAGCATGGCAACCATGGTAACTATGGACAACTGCTGAAGGTGCCCAGTCACCTGCTGGGCTGTATGGGTGCTATGGGCCTGGCTGGGCCCCAGGTCTTCCCAGAGGGTCCCTGGGCAGCAGCCTGTGTGGGCAACAGGTGCAGCCCCGAGCACCCTCCCGGCCTGGGGACCTTCCCCCAGGCCCTCCAGGGAGAGAGGCCCCTGTCCCAGGCTCAGGCGGAATCCCCACCCCTAAAGCAGCGGGGAGCGGGCGTTGAGCCCATTGGCTAACCCCACCCTCATGGGCTGGATTCCATCCGGCATTTCGGGGCAGGGGTCCCGGCTCCTCCAGGCCTGAGGCCTCAGGGAAGTCTCCTCACCCTTTGAGGCCATGTAGGGCCTGAGTCCAGCCTCCTTGTTTTAGGGAGAGGGAACTGAGGCTGCGGAGGAACCGTACTTGCTGGCAGAGTGGGGTCACCGTGTGGGGCCCCACCAGTGTCCCATAGGTCATCTGGGCACGGTCCGTGTGGTTATTGTAGCTGATGTCCAGTCCCTCCTTGACCGTGTGGCCCGTGAGCAGGGGGCGTGTCTGTCCCAGCACTTCTGCACCCCGGCTCAGCCCTCAGCAGGCACACAGCAGGAGTGGGCTCCCCCAGAAGGTGGAGCCACGTGGAACTGGCACAGGGAGAGTGGCCCACCCGGCAGGAGCCGCCCTCTGCAGAGCTAGGGAGGGGTGTGGTACCCCAACCCCGGACCGGGCGGCTGCCGCCTAACTCGGACCATCAGATAGCAGAACCCCCGGCAGAAAGCAAACCTGTACTCAACGCTCCCTAGGGCCCTGCCCCATGCATCAGACCCTCCTATGGAGGGTCCACCACACATCGGGGGCTCCAGTGCCCCCCAACCCAGGCCCCTTCCTAAGCCAGGTAGTCCTTCGGGGACCTGCTCATTTCCTGGTACATGTTGGAAAACTTCGTGGGTGTCAGGGGCAGGACCCCCATGAAATGTGGAAAACACCCCCCCCTCTGGGCTGGAGGTGCAGGCGCCCGACCCAGGCTGCCCACAGCCTCCACAGTGCCCACGGTCCTCCGAGCCCCCCCCCCTGCAAGCCTGGACGGCTGGTCACCCCAGCTCCCTCCCAGTGCTGCTGTCCAGGGCTCAGGGCTGTGGAGGAGGAAAAGGCCACAGTCCTGACTCTGAGGTGTGATCTGGGGAATGAGGTCCTACCAGTGGCCCTGGCGCCGCCCTCGGCCAGGACTGCTCCCCAGCCTCCCTTCTGTCCGCTCACCGGGCCCAGGCGCTGACCTGAAGTGCACCCGCCACCTCGCGAGCTGTGGGTCCTGAGGAAGGCGAGGGACCAGCCAGGGACTCCTGGGGATGGGCAGCAGCCGTCCCCATCACGGGCTCCCTGATGTCATCTTCCGCAGGCGGGGCACTCCAGTAGCGCTTTCCCCCAGGGCACGCTCCTGCCACACCCTGCGCAACAGGCAATGCCCCAGGGAGGGCAGAGCAGCCACGGCCTCTGGGGCCTGGCACCCAGCCAGGCATAGCAGCAGGCGGGACACTCCCCGAGGCTGGGACCGCGCCAGGTGCTGAGGCAGCTGTGGTCCTGAGGCTGGCATCCTGGGCGGAGGGCCAGGGGCGCCCAGCCGCCTGGCATCTGGATGCATGCGCTCTGCCTGCTGCCCCGAAGAGACCGCACACTCAGGGTTTTACAAGGAGCCACTTAATTATGCAGACAGTTCCTCCTAACTGCAGACTGTCCCAGGGCGCCGGGATTGAGTGGTCCCAGGGGCAGCCAGAGAAGGGCGGGGTTTCATGAGCAAGTCTCCAGGGGAGAGGGCCTCCCAGGGGAAGACTCTACAGACTCTACAGCTCAGAGCCTTCACCCCTACAGGAAGGAGCAGGCACTTCATCTGAAGCTGGAAGACGGTGGTGGTGGTGGTGGCGGTGATGGTGGTGACAATGGTGGTGATGGTGATGATGACAGGTGTGGTGGTGATGATGACGGTAGTGGTGATAGTAATGGTGGTGGGGATGGTGGTGTTGATGATGAGGATCAGGTGGAGGTGCTGATGGAGATGGTGGTGATGGTGATAGTAATGGGGATGGTGGTGGTGATGATGGTGGGGATGGTAGTAATGGTGATGGGGATGATAGGGATGGGGATGATGGTGGTAATGATGGGGATGGGGATATGGGTATGGTGGTGGTGATGATAGTAATGGAGATGGAGGTGGTGATGATGGTGATAGTAATGAGGATGGGGATGGTGGTGATGATGGGGATGATAGTAATGGTGATGGAGATGGTGATGATGGTGGTAATGATGGGGATGGGGATATGGGTGTGGTGGTGGTGATGATAGTAATGGGGATGGAGGTGGTGATGATAGTGATAGTAATGGGGATGGAGGTGATGATGGTAATGGTGGTGGTGATAGTTATAGTGGTGATGATAGTAATGGGGATGATGGTGATGATGATGGTGGAGGTGATGATGGTGATAGTAATGGGGATGGGGATGGTTGTAGTGGTGATGATAGTAATGGGGATGGTGGTGGTGATGGTTATAGTGGTGATGATAGTAATGGGGATGGTTATGGTGGTGGTGGTGATAGTAATGGGGATGGTGGTGATGATGGTGGTGGTAATGGTTATAGTGGTGATGATGGGGATGTGGGTGATGGTGGTGGTGATGATGGGGATGGGGATGTGGGTGATGGTGGTGGGGATATGGGTGATGGTGGTGGTGATGATGGGGATGGTAATGAGGATGGGGATGTGGGTGATGGAGATGGTGATGATGGGGATGGGGATGTGGGTGATGGTGGTGGTGATGATGGGGATGAGGATGGGGATGTGGGTGATGGAGATGGTGATGATGGGGATGAGGATGGGGATGTGGGTGATGGTGGTGGTGATGATGGGGATGAGGATGGGGATGTGGGTGATGGCGATTGTAGTGATGACAACAGCAACAACTGTCATTTGTATCAGTAGCTGCCACTTGTCCCAGATCTGCTCTTTGTCGGGCCTCTGCTTAAGCCTTGCAAGCATTTACTCTTTTTTTAACATTTTTAAATATTTTTTAAAATTTTTTAGAGAGAGTGGAAGGGAGAGGGATAGAGAGATAGAAACATCATCAATCTGCTGCCTCCGGCACACGCCCACCCACCCCCACCTCCCACAGGGGATTGAGCCTGCAACCCGGGCCTGTGCCCTGGCCAGGATTTGATCCGGCCGCCTCTTGGTCCCTGGGTTGATGCCCACCGCTAAGCCGCCCGGCCAGGCCAAGCATTTACTCTTCATCCCCAGCCGCACAGAAGCAGGCCTGTGATGAGCTGTGCTCGTGGGAGAAGCAGCTGCTGTGCCTCCCCTCGGGTCACACAGCCACCAGAGGACAGCCTCCCGGCCGATGCCTCGCCCACCTCAGCAGCAGGGCGGATGCTGGCCCTTGGCCTCCGTCCTGGGCTAGGGCCCCGGATGCCAGTAAGGGGGACCCCCGCTGGCCCCCAGCTCCAGCTCCAAGCTGCAGAGCCTCCCAGGGGATCCCCCTGCTACCAGGGGTCTTCCTTTCCCTGCCCACGCACACAGCCCCCCCTGAGTCTGAGGCAGGAATCGTGGGGTTCAGGGGAGGGCCCCCTCTCCACTCGCCTCACGCCTTCCCTCCTGCCGGCAGAGACACGGGTGCTGTCCGCCGCCTCCGTCCGACGGGCGGCAGAAGCGCTTTCCTAAGAGGGAGACGCGCACCATGACCTGCGCGTGACAGCCTCTTGCTTTCCCTTAAGTCGCTACACGGTGTCTCCTTGGGGTCACGTTGCCTCACGTACAGGGCCTGACCTCACCTCTGCTTCTAAGACCCCCGGCAGTGGATTGGGGCCCACCCTGGCCCAGGAGGGCGTGTCTGGGAAGCCCCACCATGCTGGCCACCCCCCTCCCGCTCTGGGTGTAAGCGGTTAACACTCCCTCCTGCCCCAGAAACGAAGGGAGCAGCTTGGAGCCTGTGCATCTGTCCATCCGTCCATCCTGGAGCCGGGCCACCGCTGCTCCCTCTGTGTCAGCTGCTCCCAACTGCTGAGTCAGGCTCCAAAAGCGGTCATGTCGGCATCACGGGCATCATGGGCATCATCACGGGCATCATGGGCATCACGGGCATCTCGGGCAAGGCTGTTTGCTCTCTCCCTCCCTGAGCCCCGTTCTTTCTACCTTGGCTCCGTGAAAAGGCTTTCCGTCTGGCTATGGGGCGACACAGCACTTCCTCTCCCCTCCTGTGGAGACCTCCACAGGAGCGGGGTACGCCGCCCTCCCCACAGACACGCATCGCTGTCGCTCCTGTCCTCGCAGGAAGGGGGGTTGGCATGAACCTGGACTCCTCTTTCCTCTGTCCCTGGCGGGTTATCCCACTCAGAGGTGGATCAGAGGTTCCATATCTGCTGCTCTGGCAGGTATTCGGGTCATTGCAGCCGCAGCCTCGGCCTGGGAGGTGCCAGGAATGTAGCAGCCGTGGTGGCAGTGGTGGTGGATGTGGAGTTGGTGGTGGCAGCGGTGGAGGTGGAGGTGGCCGTGGAGGTGGTGGCGGTGGAGGTGGTGGAGGTGGAGGTGGAGGTGGAGGTGGAGGTGGTGGAGGTGGAGGTGGAGGTGGAGGTGGAGGTGATGGAGGTGGAGGTGGCGGTGGAGGTGGCGGTGGAGGTGGAGGCAGTGGTGGCTGCAGGTGCCCTGGGCTCACTGTGGCTCCAGGGTGGTGGATGCGTTGCCACAGCCCCGAGGTATGAAATGGCTCCTGTGACTCACAGAAGCCTGGAGGGAGAGCTCAGACAACATCACAGGGAAAGGGAGCCCCAGGAGGGAGGCCCCTCTCAGCCCTGCCCCGGGGCCCTTCCCCCCCTCAGCTGTCTGGGAGCAGAGCTGGGAGGGGCCAGCAGGTGGGCCTGGGGGTCAGTGGGAGGCCCCTCCCGCCTGAGGCTGCCGTGTCCGCAGGTGGCGGCCGTCCCAGGGCTTGTCTCCTATTTAGGGCGGCTGCTGGTGACTCAGCCGTCCCTGTCCTAACACCGTCCCTGGAGAACGGAAACCTAACGATTGTGGCTTTTTAACAACATCTCCAGAGCCCCAAATCAGCACCAGCCATGAAAACACCACAAACAAGAGACCCGCCCGTAGCTGTCTGTGGGTGGACGGGGTCCCGCCCGGGGGCCTGAGCACGTGAGGAAACAGGGCAGGGGCAGCAGAGGCCATCTCCAGGCCTCACGGGCCAGTGGTCCCTGTCACAACTCATCAACTCCGCTGCGCGAAAGCAGCAGAAACAATATGTGAAGGAAAGGGTGTGGCTGTGTATCAATAAAACTTTATTTATAAAAACAGGTGGGGGGCCGGATTTGGCCATTAGGCAGACCTCTGATCTATGACGTGGAAAAAAAGGGACGGAAATGAAATGAAGACAAGTGATGCCCACAGCACTGCCCTTGAGGGGTCATTATGTGTCAGGAAGGGGACCCCTCAGGTCCAAGGTGACCCCATGCTGCCTGCTGGCCAAGCCCCTGGCCTCACTGCCCCGTGGGGGTGCCGGGAGGAGGGGGGAAGGCGCAGAGGCCCTGTGTGCTCCGATCCCCGTTAACGCGCTTTCCTTTGCCCGTCAATCTGAGTTACCATCGCCCGCAAAGGGGCGGCCTGATTCACCTGTTCCCGTAAGCCCTGAGCCCTCCTCCTGCCACTCTCTCCGCGGTGCCTCCCCGGGACAGCCGGCCGCGACGAGGCCGCTACCTCGGGTGCAGGACATTCTGGGTGTCTGTTGTGTGATTGGCGTTGCTCACACAGACTGTATGTTCTCATCCTCACGCCTGCGATGCAATAAGCGTAGCATTTTAAAAGCCTGCGTGTGCCGCCTCATGAGTGGGGCAGACGAGCGCCTGCCCTCGGCCTCTGCTGGGAACACGGCTCAGAGACGCTGCGCCCGCGCCCCCTGCACCCAGTGACCGTCCCGTCCCGCGGAAAAGGCGGGTTTGGTGGTTGGAGGCCCGGGGACATGGAGAGTCCTCCTGGTGCCGCGGGCAGAGGAGGTGCCAGGGGCCCACCTGAGCAGCAGCCGGGGGCCGTCACTGGGCAGGCTGAGCGCGTCCCTCGTGAGGCACTGGGATGAGGGTTTCGGGCGCTCATTCACAAAGTCCTCGCCCAGCCCCGGGGGTGGCACTGCCTGTCGGCAGCCACTGCAGACAGCGGAGGAGCTGGAGGCCCAGAGTGGTTCAGTGGCTGCCAGCAACATGAAATCAAGACAGAAGTGATGGTCCTGGGAGTCCCGTCTCTGAGCCACAGCAGAGAGGGAGCCACAGAGCCACCCCGCCCCAAGGGTGAGCTCATCGCCGCTTTCCTAGATCGGGGGGGGGTGGGGGGGGGGTAAAGGCAGGAGCCGGAGCTGGGGTGTCTCGGCAGGAGCCCACTTGAGGGTCCAGGTGGGATCCTTTCAGGGCCCACAGAGCCAAGCCCTGGGATAGATGAGGTGTCTCTCCGTGGCCTTTCTTCAAGTTTGGGAAATTTGCATAATGTGTCCCTGGGGAAGTGTCTCCCAGGAAAAAACAGAGTTTCAACCTCGAAGGCTTGCATTTGCGCGAAGGCTCTGGGAGGCCTCCCACACGTGACGCGATGCCACTCAGGTGCGGATCGTCGGTGGGGCAGTGCTGAGCGCGCACCAGTAAATCCCGTGGACCGGGCCGTGGCCCTGCCTCCTTCATCGCGCCCCCTCCGCAGTGAGGTGTGGACGGGGATGGGCAAAAGGCAGCAGATCCCGCAGCCACCCAGACGTCTGCCTTCTGGTGTCAGTGATTAGGGGGGATGAGCGTGTCCAATCCCGGAGAGCAAGCTCTGATCCCCTGAGATGAAAACGCAGACCCCAGGGCTGGCTGGGAAGCCGTTAAACCACCCCACATCCTCCCAGCGGAAGACAAACTAAATCCCAGGGACCGGGGGTGCCGTGGAGCTGCGCGGGGCGCTTTGCGGGGACACGAGAGGTAAAGTCCCCGGGCGCGCCCAGGAGCCGGGGGGGGGGGGCAGCGGGGGCAGGGAGGCGCGTGGCCCAGAAGGCGGTGTGCGAGCGGATGGGGCCGTGGGCGCCCGGGAATCTGCCTCGGCAGGAGTGAGGGGGCCTCCTACTGGGCACAGGGACGATGGAGGGGGGTCGTCCCGGGCAGGGCTCGGCCAGCCTCTCCCACGGAGGACCAGAGCGAACATGTGTGGGCTTGGGGCACAGCAGTGTGGCCGGCCGCTCCGCCTGCCGTGTCGCAGGAACGCGGGGTGGACTGAACGCGGGATCCTGGGACTGAACATGTGTGTCCCAGGATCCCGACGGGACAGCATTAGGAAGTGTGGCCTCTGGTGGTGCTTAGCTTTAGGGGCGTCCTGAGCGGGGGGTGGGGGGTCCCACGGGGGGTGGTAGCTTATAAGACAGGGAGAAACCAGGAAACCAGGGCTCACCGCCCGCCTGTGAGGACAGCAAGGCTGTGGCCGTGTGCAGGCCAGGAAGCGCGTCCCCAGAACCCGAGTCCGCCGGCACCTTGATCTTGGACTCCGGCCTCCAGGACTGGGAGGGACACGTCTGCTGCTGGCACCCCCACACCGGGCATTTCTTAATGGCAGCGCGAGCTGACCAGGTGACAGTGAGCGTGGCTGTGTGCTCCAGCGACGACTGAGATATTTATGGACACTGAGATCTGAAGTCTCGTTTTCTCCGTGTGCCGTGCAACATCATTGTTTTCTCTTTCCTCTGGCCACTGAACATGCAAGCACAGGTGTGGAGAGCGGCCACAGCGTTTGGATGGGTTCAAGCCTCGGACTAATGAGAGGGCAGGTCCTCTCGTGGCAAAGCCACGTGCAAGTCCCAGCTTGGAGGGCAAAGCCTCCCAGCACCATGACAGCCAACGGCTGTGGCTGTGAGCTTGACCGGATGGTCCGAACCTGTGGGCCCACGTGGCTGAGTGGTGTGGGCTGCGGGAGGCGCAGCAAGGAAACAAAGCTCGACCAGGTGCATGTGATTGAGTGGATTCGAAACCCGAGAGAACATTGTAAACATCTTGACCCGCCCTGGCTTTGCCCCGTGGAATCTGCTATAAAATAAAGACTCGGCTCGCAGGCCGTGGCCTGTCTCTCCGTCCGAGAGCAGCGTCCCACCCAGCCCCAGCTTTATCCTCTTGTCTATCTTCTCCATCCTTCACCGCCGCTGCCCCCCTCAGGTTCACCCCTGGCCGTGCTGCGCGCGGCACACACAGGGCCCACGGCCGCAGCAGAGCCCGGCTCGTCCCAGGGCACCAGGGAGGCCGCCCGCCGACCACAGTGGAGGAACTGCTCTTGGTCTGGGCGCCTCCCTTGTTCTCCGAACAATTTCAGCAAACCGAGGCCCCTGTGGAGGCGGCCGGGGTGTGGCCCCGGACAGGCCATGCCGAGGGTGGCTGCTGAACGCGCCCAGCGCCGGAGTCGGGCCCTCGAGCCTCAAACTCCCCCGACACGTACTAGCTGGCTGGCCTCGGCCTCAGCGTCCGCGTCTGCAGGATGGACACGGTCATGGCCGCCTGCGGGGTTTTGTAAGGATCCGTGTGACAGCCACGTGAAGCGTGACGCATGACATGGGCCCAGATGCTATCGCTAATTCAGTCAGAACGCTTGTGAGGAAGCTTCGAAAGAAGCGATGTTATTTACTCCCCATGGGGTGGGCGAGCCCTGCGCAGCTCAGAGCGCAGCTTTGGGGTCAGCCAGGCCCGGTCCGGACCCCAGCCTGACCTCTCTGAGCCTCATGTCGCCCTCTGTCGGGTGGGGAGCAGCAGTGCCCCCTCCAGGCTGTGGGGCCCCAGGGATCAGGAGCTTTAATCACCAGGTCTGTCCCAGCTCCCGGGAGCAGGGGCCCCAGCCTGCCGGGGGCGGCCGGCCTCCTGCCCCTCCAGGCTGCTGTGCTGCGGAAGGCTGGCTGTGGGCCACACCCCGCTCCCTGGGGCCCGGGCATGCCAGGCGTCCTCAGCTCTGTGGCACCTCCTGCCACCCACTTCCTGGTTGACCCCGTGGCCGCCGCCTTCCACCGAAATGGGCTTGTGTCTGGCCGTTCTGACCCAGGAGCTGGCACCGGGGGTGTTTTGGGGCCCTGTTTCCCAAGATGGGTTTGGGTTCGTGCTGGGGGGGGGGCTTGCGTGCTCCCCGCCCCCATCCAGGCCAACAGCCCTGTAGACTCCACCCCTCCTCCCCCCTCCGGCCCCCCACAGGCCGGGCTGCAGCCGGGCGGCAGCTGCCCCTGTGACTGCCCTGTAGGACAGACAGAGCCTGCGTGGCCCTGTCAGCAGAGCCGCTGCAGCTCTCCCACCAGTGACTGCTGGCAGAGGGTGGGGTGCAGCCCAGCAGCCAGCCGGGGTGTCCGCCTGGGACATAGTCCTGCCCCCGGAGCCGCTGGCTTCTGCTTTCATCCCTGGGCAGCGAGGTGCCTGGAGATCAAGAGCGCTGCAGGGTCACCTCTGTCGCCACCACGGGGCGTGAGGCGGTGCCAGCTGCCCGCAGCCCCTGCCAGCTCCCAGAGGCTCCTGCGCGGCTGCTGTCGCCTGGGAACCCCTGGCCTGGGATTCGGAGGCCAGGAAGTGAGGGTCCCTCCTTAAAAACAAGACAAATGGGTCTCCCCTCTTCTGCAAGGGACAGGGCAGCTAGGGGACCCCAGCCTTCCCCACCCTGCAGTTCTGTGTAGAAGCCTGGCCACAGCACAGCCACCCCATCATCCCCATTCGGGGGAGGAGGGCAGTGCTGGGCAGGCAGCTCCCTGGTGCCCAAGGGGCTTCCTCCTGCTCAGAGAAGCCGGGTGCTTCTGGCGAGGGCCCCTCCCTCCCCCACCCGCTCTCCCCCCACCCCCACCCCCAGCCCGGCAGGATGTGGGAGCAGGGTGTGGCCGAGGTGGAGGTGGAGGTGGAGGCCGGGAGCTGTGACTGCCTCCTGAATGAGTGGCTGCAGTGGGGCCTGGGCCTGGGCACTGGGATGGGTCATGGGGATGCAGGCTGTTTCCCGAGTCTTCCCCTGCCTCGCTGCCGCTCACACGGTCTGTAAAACAGAGGTTCCCTCTGCTGGCACCAGATGGGGCCCCGTGCGGCACCCTTCCGCCTGGGGCCGCCCCATCAGGAGGCACGGCTGCCGATGAGGCCCCACCCGTGGTCAGAGCCTCTGTTCCCTCCCAGGGCCTCAGCGGTGCTGACCGGCAGCCCAGCCATTGCCGTGCAGGGTCCTGGTGCAGCCAGAGCCCAGCCAGGCTTCTGTCCAGAGGCGGCAGGTGCCTGATTTGGTGGTGATGGGGGGCTGTGCAAGGGGATTTCCCGTCGATTTGGGACAGTTGGGATTTCTTGGCCGTGACCTTTACCGTAACTCTGACATTGGTTAGATGTGAACGGGGCCTCTCTTCGCACCCGCCTGGACGGGGCTCTGTGCTGGGTCGACGTGTGTGATCAGGGACAGGCCTTTGAATGTCGCTCTGAGAAGAGTGACATGTTTCGCCTGTGACCTTTGTTAAGAAACTCCTAATGGGTCTCCGTGGTCCGGACGCTCCTGCTCTTGTCTGGCCACGTGAGGTCCACGCTGTTCAGTGGCAGGTGGGTGGGTCAGTGCGCCACTCGGCTCCCCCGGCTCAGGCCCGGGGACTTGGAGGAGAAACAGGCCCCCCGTGGCAAAGAGCAGGCACCGGGCTGTGACCCTGCCCCAGGACATGTGCCCCGCTGGCCCCCACCACCCGAATCTCAGCAGACCTCATGGTGCTACTTAGGAACGGGGTTGTTGGTCTCCACACCCCTCCCTGCACCTGCTCACACTTGCTCCCTGATGGCCCCACAGGCCGGCCCAGGGCCCTGTGCACCTTGGCCAGACTCTCAGTCCTTGCCCCAGACTTGCTGAGAGCAGAGGGGAGGGCCCCAGAGGCGGGTGTCTGGCTCCTGGGTGGGAGGTGGGCGGGGGGGCGGCTAGGGGTGTTATGCAAGCGCCCTTCCGGATCTGTGCGGTTTCGAGCAGTTACACCTCTTCCTGTCTCTCCGAGGCCCACAGTCACCGCGGTGGCTGCTGCTGGCTGTGGCCGGCAAGGCGGCGGCCTTGTGCTGGGAACAGCCCCAGCCAAGCTTCAGGGCTGTGGCAGGAAGGCTCTCTAGGGCTCGAGAAGCAGGAGCTGGAGTCCCAGCCCAGAGGCTGCCAGGAAGATCAGCGATGTCCATCTGTCTGTCTGTCACACCTGGCCAGCAGGAGCCTTGCTCTCCGCCCCCCCTCGGTCACATCCACTGAGCCTCTGCCGTGTGGCGGGCGCCCTGGGGCCCTGGGATTCATCTGTGAGCAAGAGAGACAAAGCCCTGGCCCAGGAGGAGCCGACACCCAGTGATTGCGGGCCTGTGGGGAGGGAGGGACTGTGGGGGGCGCCCCTCATGGTGTCACGGCGGCACCCTCCAAGGTAGCCGGGTCCTCACACCCTCCCTCATCAGAGGAGGGTTGGTCTTTGCAACCAGAGGACAAACTTCTCCATGAAAGACCCACAGCTTCTCGCTTCTTTACTCTGGGGAGGTTCCAGGCACCTGGTGTGAGAGGCCCAGGCCTCGGGCCTCGCTGCCCACAGCCACGCGAGCAAGACGTGTAAGAAGAGGAGCCCCTGGCCCCAGGCCCCAGGCCAGCCTTCGGATCAGACTGCAGCCCCAGCCGCCAGCAGCCTGACTCAAACTCGGGATAGATCCCAAGCCAGAACCGCCAGCCCCGTCCATCCCGATTCCTGACCCTCCAAAACCGGTGAGAAAGGCTTGTTTTAAGCTGCTAACCCTCGTCCAGTGCAACAGATAACTCCCACGTTATCACTCTTCCGACCTCAGCTATCGAGGGACCAGCCTTCTGGAACCTGTGAGGATCCTGCCTTTGAGTGCGGCCACAGAGGCCCTAAGAAGCCCAGACTTCCTGCATGACATCAAGTCCTCCCTGTGTGTGCCGGTCACATCCATGGGACTAGCCTTCTTCTGGAAAAGACAAGTAGCCTTCCGCCAGCAGAGGCAGAGAAGGAAATGCAGGTGGCGTCGCAAGTCTGAGGACCTGGACAGTGGTTTCCTAAAGGGACGCCAGCTGCCCCGGAGCAGGGACACGTCTATGTGTGAGCGGCTTCATGACGCCAATACCCAGGAGGAAGCCGTGAGCGGCGACTGGGCAAGAAGCACTCCCAGGCCGTGGCCCTCACCTTCCCTGCACCGCGGCCGGGCACAGGCCGGACCCAGCACCCTGGCCCTCCTTACGCCCCACACGCCCATGCACCTGCAGCACGTGCGATCCTCAAACCCCGTTATCACTTCTCAGAGGAAGAAACTGACACCTGGGAAGCCTGGGAGGATTGCCCAAGGCCACCCCAACAACGTCCGTCAGAACGCGGACCCGGGACCCGATCTGAGCCCCGACCGGGCCTCACACCCTCCCGACAGCTGAACAGGTCTCCTTGCATCACCCAGAGGATGGAGCTGGGGTGAGCTCGGGCACTCGGTGTGCTAACTCCCTTTCCCATCAGGTCCGGCCCAGGGAGGCCCCGGCCACCCCGGTTTCTCGTGCCCAGGATCTACGGTGCAGAGAACGTGGCCTGCTTTCCCGTCGTTGGAAGTAGCTCCTGCCACTCTCCGGAGCTGATGATCCTGGGTGTTAAGCCCCAGATGCACTCCGGGGAGTGCTCAGGCTAAAGCTCCGCCCACCTGCAGGAGAGTGGCGGGCGGCCACAGCGAGCATCCCTTTCTCATGGTCCACGGGTCCAGTGGCTCCACATCCCAGTCTAGACTGAGTGGCACACACAGTCTTTGGACCAATGGGTTTGTCGCGGTGATGGCAGAGGCTCCAGGGCGAACATCCAATGGCTGAGGCTGGAGCTGGTGCAGTGTGAGTGTGAGTGACTGTGTGAGTGTGTGTGTGTGTGTGTGTGTGTGTGAGTGAGTGTGTGTGAGTGAGTGTATGTGTGTGAGAGTGTGTGAGTGTGTGTGTGAGTGTGTGTGTGTGTGTGAGTGAATGTGTGTGTGTGAGTGTGTGTGAGTGAATGTGTGTGTGTGTGAGTGAGTGTAAGAAGTGTGTGTGTGAATGTGGGTGTGTAAGAAGTGTGTGTGTGGGCGTGTGTGTGTAAGAAGTGTGTGTGTGAGGGTGAGCGGTGTGTGAGTGTGTATGTGTGAATGTGAGCATGTGTGAGTGTATGTGTATGAGTGTGAAGTATGTGTGTGAGTGAGAGTGTGTGTATGTGTGTGTTGGGGGGCAGCTAGCAAAGTCACACAGCAAAGGACATGGCTACCAGGAGAAGTGAGGCACGTGGTGGCCAATCAACCTCCTGTACCTCCCTCCTCCATCCTGAGCCAATCCGATGGCAGCTTGGCCAACCAGAACATCTGGGTGACCCAGGCGTCCCAGCCAGGCCCCTCAGAAAGTGTCTCCTGTCATTTTGTGTCCATCCTGGACTCGCAGGCTCGGGGCTGACCTTGCTTTGCAGTTTCTTGGTTTAAGCTGCGTGTTCCTTTTCTTCTGTCTCCTGGACGCGCTAAATTCTTTCCATCTTGTGCAAGTGTCTCTGGGAGAGGGAGGAAAGGGAGGGAGGGAGGGAGGGAGGGAGGAAAGGGAGAGGGACGAAATACAAGCAAATGAGGCGCAATGGTGAATAGGATGAAGAATATAGGGGTTTGTTGCTGTTGTGATTTTTTTACAACTTTTTTGATTGTGAACATTTTGCGAATGGTCAGAAGGACGGAGCCTCCTGACCTCTTGGCCCCTGTCGTCGCCGTCAGCTCACCCTGAGGTTTACTCGGCGGCTCTTCTCTTGGGCTCGGTGTTTCACGTCTGGCTTCTCTTTGCCCGTGAGGGAGGGTGGGCGGCCTGGTGAGCGCCCCTGCTTCAGTGTCTCCCTGTACAAGTCGGGTGTTTGCTCAAGGTCCACACAGGCCAGGGCCTAGGGCAGGAGACAGGGACCAGACTTTGGACCCCGAGCCAGCTGTCCCTCCTGGGCCTGGTGTGCTCTCAAATGGCTTATAGCTTCCCCTCTCCCCGCCACTGGGAGGTGGGGAAGGGGGTCCCCCCTCCTCTCTGCCTGCCTCCCTCCAAGGTGCCTGCCTTTGGCAGTATCCCTCTAGGACGTCCGCTCCTCCAGGATTGGCTGCTGGGAGGATGCAGTTGCTCCTGATTGGATGGTGGCAGCTGCAGGGCCAGGAGGTGGGCTCTGGGCCGCAGCTGCCCCTGGCTCAGGAAGTCCAGGCTGGGTAGGGGGAGGAGTGGGAGAGCTGGCCTCCCCAGGATGCCCTCCTAGTTGCCACAGGTGGTGCTGGTTGTCCCTGCACCTGTAGCTGCCTGAGCACCACCACCGCCCCCCCCATAGGGTGAGCATTGCACCCTCCAGAGAACACTGCCCTTGTTCATCGAACGGACAGCAACCCAGGTCCTCCACCACCGAGGGCAGCACCCCCATCCTCCACCACCGAGGGCGTTCAAGGTTAACACACCGCCCATCCAGCCACCCCCCTGGGCTTTCCCTGGGGGAGCCTTCAGCAGGCTGAGCTGTCGAGTCATTTAGTCATTCAGTAGTTCATTCATTCAACAGATATTTGAGTGTCTACTTGTGCCAGGCACAGCTGTGGACACAAGATAAAGCTGGCAACTTCGTGGGAGGGAGACAGGTCATAAATGAGATGGTGGGTGCCGTACGAGACGTGCTGGGTGGGGTGATGCCGGGAAGGGACTCGGGGTGTGAGGGAGACGGGTTTGCTGTTCAAGGTAAGGTGTTCAGGAAAGACTCCATGAGAAGGCGGCCTTTGTAAAAGAGGCAGAGGTTGGGGGGCGGGGGGCCTTCAGAGGGATCTTGCGGGTCAGAGGGCTCAGGTGGAGGATGACCAGGTGCAAAAGCCCTGAGGCTGGAGTGTCTGCGCGTTTGTGGGTCCTCAGGAGCCAGTGTGCGGGGGTGAGGTGAGCGCGGGAACACGGGGGGGAGGGGCAGATGGGGGTCCCAGGCTGGTGCTGAGATTTGGGCTTTCATTCTAAATAAAGTGAGGAGCCACTGGAAGGTTTTGGGCTAAGTAATGGCATCCTCTGATTGATGTCTAGGAGGCTCTTCCGGCTCCTGTGAAGTAGACCATGGCGGGAAGGTGGGAGCCAGGAGCCCCTTAGAAAGCTGTTGTGGGGACGAGAGAGAAGGTGGTGGCCGGGACCGGGGAGAGCTGGTGGGGATCCCTGCGAGAGGCGAGGGGTCCTGGATGCTCCTGGGGGGGGGGGGCGGTGATGAGTCCTTGCTGAGCCGGGGTGACGGTGGAAGGGCAGGGCTGGGCGCCATTGGGAGCTCAGCATGATCTGTTGCTGCCCCAGACGTTACCACAGTCTTTACTCTCGGTGTCCGTGGGCCAGGAGGTGGGGCGTGGTCTCCCTGGGTCCCCCGCTTCAGCGCCTCCCAGGCTGCATCAAGGTGTTGGTGGGGCTGGGCTCATATTCACAGGCTCGACTGGGGAGGGGCCCCCCCAACTCGCACGGTGGTTTGAAGGGTTCCGTCTTGTGGGCGGCTGGCCAGAGGTCCCCTCAGTTCCTCGCCATGTGGGCCCCTCCAACATGGCAACTTGCTTCATCAGAGCCAGCAAGTCAGAAAAGAGATGCCACCAGCAAGACAGAAGGCACCATCTACGTGCCTCATCGCAGAAGTGACGCCCCATCACTCGTGCCACCTTCTGTGGTTAGAAGCAAGTTATTAGGTCCAGCGCTCACCCAGGGGAGGCGGGGGGTTACACAGGGCATGAGCGCAGGGGCTGGGGGAGGCATTGGACAAACTGCTTCCTTTTTAAAAAAATATATTTTCGCCCGGGCCGAGAATCAATGATTCTCTCTCATCATTGATGTTTCTGTCTCCTTCTCCCTTCCTCTCTGAAATCAATAAAGAAATATATTTTTTAAAAAAAAATATTTGTTTTTCATTGACTTCAGAGAGGAAGGGAGAGAGAGGGAGGGGAGAGAGAAACATCAATGATGAGAGAATCATAGATCGACTGCCTCCTGCACGCCGCCCACTGGGGATCGAGCCTGCAACCTGGGCATGTGCCCTGACCAGGAATCAAACCGTGACCTCCTGGTTCATAAGTTGATGCTCAACCACTGAGCCACACTGGCCAGGCACAAGCTGCTTCCTTCACACTGAGCGGCCCCACCTGTGGCCTGCAGTGGGCAGGAGTCGGGGTCAGGGGAGGGGAGGCAGCAAGGATGGCCCTGGGATGGGGAAGACAGAGTTCTGAGTCCAGAGAGGCCCCGGGGGCCACTGTTTCTGCAGTTTGGGCAACAGAAATGCGCTCCCAGGGCCTCAGCAAAGCCGCCAGGGCGGGCGAAGGACCCCCCAGGAGCGCTTGTGGGGAAAGTGGGGAGATGGGGCGGAAATCCTTCCCGTCCTTGGGCCCGGTCATCAGCCTTGTCCGAGCCCCCGAGGGTCTGTCTGTCTGTCTGCCTGTCTGCCTGTCTGTCTGTCTGTCTGTCTGTCTGCCTGCCTGTCTGTCTGTCTGTCTGATGAAGGACGGGCGATGACCTTCACCCTCGCAGAGCCTCCAGGCCAAACCCAGCTGGCCTTTCTGAACCTGCTCCCCCTCTGCTTCCCCCCAGAGCCTTCCGGCGTGAAGAGCCCCCGGCGGGACCAGTGAGGCCGGCTCCATGTACCCAGAATCTACCACAGGCTCCCCAGCTCGGCTCTCCCTGCGGCAGACGGGCTCCCCCGGCATGATCTACAGGTGACTCCTGCCCCCGCCCCCCCCCCCGTCAATCCTGCCTCCAGGAGGAGCCCCCGAGGCCACTGTCTTCCTCTTGACCTTGACCGGGGAAGGACCAAGTGAGGCCCATGGGCTGTGAGGTGCAGGGGCAGGCGTGGTCCCTCCAGCTCCCCCATGCCCTGGGCGAGGCTCAGATGCCGGGAGGGTGGGGTGGGGTCCGCCTCTTCCAAGCACAGCTCGGGTCCCTCTGGGTAAATCCCAGGCTGATGACAGGGAGGGGGCAGGAGGCATTGGGCCAAGCTCGGAACCCAGGCGGCATCACTGCACGAAACCGGGGCCCAGGTGGGGTCCTGGGGCCCCTCAGTCCTGGAGCGCTGGGACCTGCCTAAATGGTTATCAGCCTGAGCCCCAGCGAGTGTCCCGGGAAGCCACAGGGGAAAGGACTGTCCCTCCATCAAGACCCTGAGAACCCACGGTCGCATGCAGACTGGCCAGCGCGTGGGGTGACAGCCGGTCTCGGTTGGAGGCCTTTCCACCCAGACAGACCTTCCCCGGGTGGTGGGGGGGATGGGGCGGTGGGGTACCTCCTCTCTTGTTTCCTCTTCTCTCTGTGTGAGTGAGGCAGGCTCAGGACCCGGGTCCCAACAGAACGGGCCTCTGACCCTACGCGCCACTGGGTGGCGCTGCCGCCGAGCGCTTGGGCCCAGCGCGCACCCTCCCGACATCGCGGAGCCAGCGGCGCAGGGTGGGGCCGGGGCTGCGCGCGTTGCGACGGCTCCGGGCTGGCAGCTCCCTGTGGTTAATGCCGATTGTAGACTCTCTCTTCTCTCCCTCCTTCTCTCCCCCATTGCTGCCCGCAGTACTCGGTATGGGAGCCCCAAAAGACAGCTCCAGTTTTACAGGTAACGCGCGCCGCTTCCCTAAGCCGGCGCCCAGGGCAGGGGTGCGGGTGGGAGGGCCGAGCGCTCCGGTGGGTCGGTCGGTGCGCAGGGTGCGCTGGTGGTTTCTCGGAGATAGAATTCCCCGACTAGGTCCGGCCTGTCCCCGCGCCCTCTCTCCTGTCCTGGCCGAGACCGTGAGGTCGGGGTCGCGGGCTGATCTGGAATCGGCTTTATTTTGGCAAAGGGGCTGGTGACACCTGCTCAGCTCGCGGGCGCCCCCTAAAGCCTCCTTCGGGTGCGGAGGAGGCGCTTTCCTTGCCGTCTTGGGTCATGGTTTCGGGGTTCCCAGAGTAAAAGACGCTGTGGCCAGCCCATCCGTCCGCTGTCCTTGGATGTGAGCTGATGGCAGCCTCCGGTGATCACAGGCCAGCTCCCGCTCAGGTGTGCGGCTCTGGCTCCGGGTCCGAGTGGCCTGGATGGGGGAGGCGGACTCGCTGGCGACGTTCTGATGCGTTTCCTTGTCCCTTGTCGGTGAATCAGCGCCCCGTGTCGCAGGGCGAGAGGCTCTGTCCCCAGGGATGTGATGCCGAGGGCACAGGCAGGTCGGTCAGCAGGGCCGGCTCGGGCTGTCCCGCCGCCTTCTGGGCAGCCGCTGCCCAACCCGCACAGCAGGGAGGCGCCCCAGGAGGGCGGTGCCCCAGGAGGGAGGCGCCCCAGGAGGGCGGTGCCCCAGCAGGGAGGCGCCCCAGGAGGGCGGTGCTTCCCCAAAGCCTGTAACTCTAGGTACTGACTCTGCCACTTTTCTCCTTTCGGGAAAATGTCAGGATGGGGGTCCGCGGGGCACCCGGCCGCCCTGGGACGGTGTGGGGACTCCGTGCGGCTCTCGGGGGCAGGGCCTGGTGTCTGGCATTCGGGCCTGGGAAGCCGCTGGGTCCAGAACCACCTCCCCAGCGTCAAGCACATCCACCTGTGACAGGACGTGGGGTTCCTGCGACGCACCAGGCATCTCGGGCAGTGGGTGCAGGGCCACGCTGGGCCCCCGCATGGCTCTTTCCCTCCCAAAGCCCTGGCAGCCCTGATTGTGACCCTGGCCTGGGTCCTTGGGCTAATTTTGCCGCTGCTTCAGGGCCTCCCATGAGCCCCCCCCCTTACAGAGCGCGCTAAGGAGATGCGCCCGCCTTGGTTGCACCCACAGTTTTGCTAGGCATGATTTTGCCTGGACCAGTTGAGTGTGAACCTGGGCTTGCACATGCGCTTGGGTGAAATGTGCATCGTGGTGTCTGTATGCAACGGCCCAGCCTGTCAGAGCGAACGGGGGTGCGGGGGGGGGGGGGGAGACCCGTCCCAGCAGGACCTGACCAGTGAATCCCAAGGTGCGTGGGCCTTGCACCCTCCAACACCCGGCCTCCTCACTCCCGGGAGGAAAGGAGCACGAGACAGGCAGGCGGGAAAGGCCCCGTGGGTGTCCTCGTCACCCGGGCACTGACGTGGCTCCCGGTGGCTTTAAGTCAGTCAGCCGTGCATGCAGTGGAGCCTCCCCGGGAACAGGGCAAAGGTGTTCAAGGCATGCCCTGCCCTCATCCCTGTATCCATCAGCTGTCAACAGAATGCTGCATAACAAACAGCCCCCAAACTCATTGTTGTACGAGAGCTGTTCATTTCTGCTTGTGTGTTGTGGGTTGAATAGAGCTGGTCCATCCAGGCTGGACTCGGCACTGAGCTGTAGGTTGGGTCCAAGTGCTCATCCTCCCGTCCTTGCTAGCCAGGGCCTGTCCCAGGCCCGTTCTTCTCATGGCAGAAGCGTCGGGGGGAGAGCAGAAACCTGTAAGGCAGTGGTTCTCAACCTTCCTAGTGCTGAGACCATTTAATACAGTTCCTCATGTTGTGGTGACCCCCAATTTCATGGTTACAAATTGAACATAATTAAAGCATAGTGATTCATCACAAAAGCAATATGTAATTATATATGTGTTTTCCAATGGTCTTTAGGCGACCCCTATGAAAGGGTCGTTCGACCCCCCCAAAGGGGTCGCGACCCACAGGTTGAGAACCACTGCATCTGAAGGCCAAGGTTAGAACCCACGCACTGTCACTTCTGCACATTCTTTTGGCCAAAGTGAGTCCCATGACCCAGCCCGATGTCAGAGGGCAGGAAAGATACTCCCCACCATCACCCCCGTGGGAGGAACCAGTGACACAGAGAGGGACCGAGGGTCGGCAACAGAAACGCCACCTGCCCAGGGCCCAAATGCCCCAAGTGTCCAAGGTGGACCGCGTCTGGGAGAAGGCTCGGGCGCTGCCGGGGACCCGAGGAGGACGGGGCCACAGCCCCCCAAGCGTCAGGGAGGCTCCTCGGAAAAGGCCGCACGGGGCTCTGAGCTGGACCTTGAGGTCTAGATAGGATTCAGCACAGAACCAGGAAGAACGTTCCAGTCGAGGCGACAGCCTGAGCGACTCGGAGCGGTGCACAGAGAACAGGAAATGGTGGCTTCACAGACGGCCTTCAGGCCTGGGACATGTGACCGGACTGTAGAGGTGGGCGGGGCCTGAGGAGGGAGGAGCTTGGGCTGCATCATGGGGCCCTGGGGAGCCATGGGCGGTGTTTGAGCAGGGCAGGGCCTGGCTGGATGTGGGCGACCAGGAGAGAGGGAGAAGGCGGGAAGAGGGGGGGGGGGGCCCAGGAACCGGGTGTCTGGAGCTGGTCCATGGGCTTGTCCGCCAGGACGGAGCAGCCGTGGCCCGGGGGAAGGAGACAGCCCTCGTTCGAAGCATGTCAGGCCGATGACCGCCAATCAGTGAGGCCCAGGACCACCTTCTGCCCAGGGGGACACGTGAGGGATGTAGTGGACTCGGGCCTTTGAGAAAAACCATCTCACTTCCGTAACAGGCCTTTCCAGAGGATAACACCGCCAGTCACACCCGTGGCCTCTAGGGCCATGCAGGCACATTCCACTGCTTTCTCCTTGGGCCTGGGGCTGTGACTCCCTCCCACCGCCCCCCGCCCCCCCACCCCCCCACCTGGAGGCTGGTGGTCGCCATGCTGTCTGCAGGTTTGTCACGGGTGAGCAGCTCAGCCTCTGTCTGGAATCCCACATGCACTGGCCGCCCTGTTCGCTGCAAAGTGATGTCACGCTGAGACTTTTTGGCATCCTGGGGTCATGACCCTGGAACAGGGGCTCCGCAGAGCTTCCCCCCAGAGCTCAGCCTCGAAGCATTTCCCAAACCCCAGGGCAGGACGCGTGCTGTGGGGAAGGGTCCCCGTGCCCCTACCTGCGGGCGCGGCCGGGTGGTGTCCAATAGCAGGCTTCCCGAACCTTCCGGCCATTTATGGGCACTGGGTACCCATCTGGGCACATCCCAGTGGAAGGGGGGAGGGGCGTCCGTCCCCGTGTGCTGGGGGGAGGTCTCCCCAGACCTCAGCCCCTTGCATACGGGTGGTGGTCACATGCCACGGGGACCCCGGCGCCCCTACTGCGGACACAGCTAGGGCTGTGATGGGGACGGGGCTGTACACCTGGGTCCTCCCCACCGGGGTTCTGTGGGGGGCAGTGGAGGCAGGGGTGGCCCGAGGCAATGGCAGGACCCCCAGCTGGTGCCCCCGCCAGCCCCAGCGCCGAGGCAGCCTGGCCGGCAGCACCGCTGAGCAGCACTTCCTGGGCGGGCGGGCGGGCGTTCAGGGGCTGCGGCCTCCTGAATAATTCAGCCTGTTTCCCGAGACAAGACGCCCTAATAGGACTAATGGACTTGCTGCCTCCCAGCCGACCCCTGGGGGCCGCGCCTGTTCACCAGCTGCCTCAGGCGCTCCGCAGCGACACTCCCTAACGAGCAGCTGCGCAGACCCTGAGAGCGGCCGCTCATCAGCGGGGTGTCCTTTCCAACCAGCAGGCGCCAGAGCAGGTGAGCGGCCCTTCCCTCGGGGTCAGGGCAGCGCCTGCTTCGGGGTGCTGCCTGCGGACAGACGAGCATCCGGGGACAGAATAACGGAGGGTGGTGTTCAGGGTGCATTGGGCTTTTTGGAAATTAGACCCGCTATGTTTTTCCAAAGCCTAAAACCTCCCTAAAGCCAGCCTTGGGTGACCATGGGGGGTAGCTGGGGGGAGTTGGGGGCTCAGTGCTGGCGCCTGCTTGCTCCCAGACCTGCCCTCCAGGGAGGCCGGGTGTCGGCTCTCACCGGGGAGGGTCAGCATTTTCCGTTTCCCGGGAAGGGCAGAGGACGGCTGGTGGCTGTTGGGGCCCGCGCCTGAGCAGGCCGCTGCCTGGCTGTGCCTTGGCTTGCTGACGGGTTCGCGAGCAAAAGGGGTTTTGTTTCTGCTCCCACGCCTCGCTGACACCGCCGCGCATTACAGAGCCCGCTCCCCGACGCCGCTCCCTCGCACCCCGCTTTCAGGAACTGTGGCTGGTTCCTCCGATGGGGAGAGGAGTGTCACGTTCAAAGAGACCTTCGGGCTCCTTCCAGACCCCCTGCTTTGGTGGCTTTCGGTAAACAGACCGGAGTTCAGAAACCCCGTGGGATGGCCTGTGGAGGCCGAGGCCGCATGATCCCGCCGGCTTAGCGAGGCCAATGTCGCCCTCTCCCTCTTCCCATGTCCCGGGCTCCCTGACAGGTTTCTCAGGGCCCTGGCCCTCCACAAGGAAGAGCCTGTGGAGGGCTATTAGCAATGGCTATTGAGGGGGGACTGATTTTCCCTGGGATGGGGTGCAGGAGGGGATGGGGGGAGGAAGTCAGTGCTTTTGAGTTCTGAGAAGCGAGAGGGCTGGCCGGAGCCCCAGTGATTCTTCCTGGGCCCCCTTTACCCGAGGACCCAACCTGCTCGGAAGCCCTACGTGAGGAGGGCAGGAGCCACCCTGTCCGCCCAAACCAGCGGCAGCGGGGCCAGAAGAGCCTTCACGGGCCACACCTCCCTCCAGGGCCTTCAAAACGGGGGCGTCTCTCAGCTCCCCCCACGTTCTCCGCTGTGCTTGGCCCTCTGGCCACAGACCCCCTCCTGGGTGCCAGCTCCTCACCCCTGCACCTTTGCCCGGGGGCTGCCATGCTCACCCGCACTCACCGCTCCCAGCACCCCCGGCCCTTGCTGGCCACACCCGCCCTGCACGCATCTCACGAGGAAGGGGTGCTCCCTGCCAGGTGGGTGATAGTTGGCGTCCACGTTTGGTCCTGGTCACGTTTGGTACCTGCACGGCGCCCTCGGATCACTCAAGCCCGTGTTCAGGTGTGCCTTCTAGCGAGGCCTGCCCTGCCTGCCAGCCCCGCGCCCTCCACCCTTTGTGTGTATTTTTGTCCCCATGCCACTTAGAACTGGTGTCATATCCCAGGTACAAGGCGGGTTCCCACGGCAACACCAGCCGCTGCCCAGCTGTCCGGGCAGGCCCTGTGCAGCCCGGGGCAGCCTGTGCAAGAGGCCCTGATGGTCCCACTTCACAGATGTGGAGACTGTGGCCTGGAGCGGTCAGGTGCGGCCTGGATCGCACGGAGCGGGTGACAGGGCTGCCCCGTCCAGAACCTGGGCACATAGCCATCTGCCAGCCCAGCTTCGGCATCTTGGCGAGATTTCTGGAGCCACACCAGCTCGGGGTGCTGTTTGTGGGAAATGTCTTGAAAGCTAATGGCTATTGATCTCGGCCTGGCCGGGCCTGTTTTGGGGAAGTGCCCCGGCAGCTGCAGCCTGCCCACTGGGGACACGGACCCCAGGGAAGCCAGGACTGGCCTGCTCTTGCCCCACACGGGGCTGGTTGTGGGCCACACGGCCGCCTCTGAGGCAGCTGCCTGACACGGTCCTGAGTGCACTCAGAGGCCGGCAGGAAGGAGTGGGAGCTGGTGCTGCTGCCTTTCCTGAGACGAGCCCGACCCGGAACCCCAGGCCCCTCTCCTGCCCAGGGTGATTCTCCTGGAAGGTGGGCCTTTCGCTCCAGGGGCATCGTTGCCTTAGCATCCAGCAGTGACCTCAGTCCAAGCCCTGCAGGTATCAGAGGCCATGGGCCCTGCAGGCCCCCCTCTCCATGGATCTGAGCCACGGTGAATGCAAGACCTGCCCCGCCCCTCCCCCCGGCCTGGGTCTGCGTCAGGAAGCCGCCCAGCGCTGCCCGGTGCTGTGGGCACTGCCAGGGAAACGCCCAGGCCCTGCCGGGGCACCGAGCAGGCAGCGGTGAACGCGGACAGGAGAGTCCCGCCTTCCTGACCTTCAGGTCAGCAGATGCAGCAAGCAAGCTGCTCGGAGAAGCCTCGCATGTCGGAGGGCGGCGCGTGCTGCGGAGAAAATCCCGGCGGGAAGGGTGGGCTCACCCCAGGACCCGGCTGGCTCCGATGGCACCTCCGCCCGAGCAGCAGCCTGCGCAGCCCTCCCCAGGGATGACAGGGGTGGGGCAGTGCCAGCACCTCCAACTCCCAGGGCTGCGCTCCAGGGTCTCACTCTGCAGCCGACCCATCTCTCGTTGGTGATGGTGACGCTGCGGGGCCGCTGGGCTGGCAGAGGGCCGGGCAGAGGGCTGGGCAGGTGCAGGGGGCACTCCGATTGCAGATCACCCCTGCCCCTGTGACCGTGTCCTCGTTCCCGGTCAGAGATGCTGCTGGGGGGGAGGGGCAGAGCGGTGAGGGGCCCTGGGCTGCCTCCCTCACTGCGTCCGTGAATCTCCCTGGAGGTCGCACTCGGCACACGTCCTCGTTGCCATTGCCCGCGCTCTCCAGCGTCACTGTCCATCGTGCGGGACGCCTCGCCCTCGAAGGCCCACGAGTTCCCATGTGATGTGGGGACTCACTCCCACTTCCCTGCTGGTGGACACTCATGTTGTTTTCCTTTCCGAGGGAGCATCATCATCATCATTTAGGGTTTTTAACACTTAAGCTTTGAAATGTCCCTAATAAACCTCCCCCGTCACCCTCCCTCTGACGCACCCGCTCAGTCTCTCTATTGCAAGAATTCGCGGATGGTGACATCCTAGTGACCACAGAGCGTGGAGCCCAGAGGGCGCTGCTGGTGCGTGCAGGGCGTGTGCGCGGACGGCTCTCCCTTCCCCCGCGCGTGATGGGCAGGCGCGCCCGGCATGGTCACACAGGCGTTTGCCGCCGCGACAGGTGCGCTGATGCTGCTGCCCAGGCACGGCCCTTCCCCTGGCCTTCCCCGGCAGGGCCTGCAGGGGGCGCTGTGCCGTCGTGTCTGGCTCTGGGGCTCTGCTAGCTGCATGCTGTGCCCCATTTCCCTTGGAGCACCTGAGTGCGAGTGCGCCCCCTGGAATGCAGCTTCCCTGGGCTTGGCTCACAGTGCGGGGGCGGGTGATGCTTAGCCAGAGTCCTCCGCCACGCAGCCTTGAGGACAGAGACGCACCCCAAGGGGTGTTCACCGCGGGGCCAGGCCCGTCCCCACACCCTGGTGGCCGTTCTCGTTGGAGGACGTGTCTCTGCCGCCGCCCTGCCCCGGCGCCAGCGTCCGGCCAGGGCAGTGGGGACAGCGGCCCTCGCTGACCCGTCGCCGCTCGGCCTTTCCCGTCCGGACAGTGGCGGCCCCCAGGCGGGACCATGCTGTCCATGACGTACAGCGAGAGCCTGCGGAGCGTGAGCAGCAGGTGTCACTCAGACTGGGCCCTGCACCCCGTGCGCCAGACCGACACCCTGGAGCTGCAGCGGCTGCGGGAGGTGCGGGCGGCCGCCCAGGCCCGGAACATGGAGAGCTTCCTCCGCATGCACGGCCTCTCGCTGGACGGCTGCACCGCCCGGCGCACCGGCATGAAGTACCGGTAAGGGCCGGCGCGGCGGGAGGCACCGGGACACGGCAGGGGGCAGCGACGGCCGCGGCCCAGGCAACCCGGGTAACGGCTTTATTGTGCGTTGCAGTAAATATCTTGTGTTTAAAAATTCCAACCATGCCCTGGCCAGTTTGCTCTGTGGTTAGAGCATCGACCCCCGGACCAAAGGGTTGCGGGTTCGATACCTGATCAAGGGCACATACCTCGGTTGCAGGTTCGATCCCCAGCCCAGGGGCGTGAGCAGAAGGCAACCTGTCGATGTGTCTCTCTCACATCAATGTTTCTCTCCCCCTCCCCCTCCTCCCTCCCTTCCACTCTCTCTAAAAATCAGTGGAGAAAATATCCTCAGTGAGGATTTTTTTTAAAACTTCCAACCACGTGGAAACATGCCAGAGGAAAGTGGAGGACTGTGCAGCCCTGTCCTCCAGAGACAAGCACTAAGTTTGGGACATTGTGGGTGAAAAGAGGATGTGGTTTCTACAGCGGTTCTCAACCTGTGGGTCGCGGCCCCTTTGGTGGTCGAACGACCCTTTCACAGGGGTCGCCTAAGACCATCCTGCCTATCAGATATTTACATGACGATTCATCACAGTGGCAACATGACAGTTATGAAGTAGCAACGAAAATAATGTTATGGTTGGGGTCACAACATGAGGAACTGTATTTAAAGGGCCAGAAGGTTGAGAACCGCTGGGTTTCTAGAAAAAAGAGGTAGACGCGCTCGCTCTTCCATTTGTCTGCAGCGTCGCTGGGCAGAGAGTCACCGGGGGTGACAGCACAGGTCAGTGGAAAGGCTTAATCGTCCTCTCCAGCGACAAACCATCCCGGCGCCGAAACCCAGGGGGTCCCGGGGGCAAGGCTGCGCCCCTCCTTTGCGTCCTCGTGGGCAGCGGTCCCCCGCAGGCGGCCTCTGGGTGGGTGGCTGCAGCTACACCTGTAACTCTCGTAGCAAAGGCTGGGGCTTCGCGGTCCCTGTGGTCTCCGGGTGACGGGCGTGTAGGGCTCTCGGGACCTCGGGAGGACGTCCTGGTTAGCTGGCCGCTCTTTGAAATCAGCACCTTGGACAGCACTCGGGCCGGCCCACTGTGTCCTCCGGCCTCAGCCAGGGGCCAGACCGGCGCTTATGTGTTCATTTCTAAATTGCATCCGTGCGGCTTTATTCCCGTGCTTCCCGGGGATAAGCCCTCGCCAGAGCCAGTCGGCCAGAAGGGACCCCCCGCCCCCCCGCCGCCCAGTCTAGGTACCGTTGCCAGATTTAGCAAATTAAAGGGCAAGATGCCCATTTACACTTGAATTTCAAAATTTCAAATAAAACAAATCAATTGGGGGGGGGGTGCAGGGAGTACGTCCCACGAGTTATTTGGGACACACTTATTCTAAAAAGAGAGTCGTTGCTTGTGGGCGCTCGGATTCCACCGGGTGTCCTGTATTTGACCTCTGCTCCCGCCTCACTCGGGCCCCGGGGTTACCCGGCTGGTCTCCCGAGGACAGCCCTGGCGCGTTAGCGTTTTCTCCTGCGGCCGAGGGGTTTGGGCCTCCGGCTCTTTGTTTGAACATGTGCTTGTGGTTTAAAGAAACAGCACTCCATCAGATGGCAGCCTGTGGGACCCGATACCTGGCCAGAGCACAGGAAAACAGCACCTCTCCCAGCTCTTGGTGAAAATGCAGCTTCCCAGGCCCAGCCCCGGAACCACCGATTCAGTAGGCCTGGGGGGCGCCCAGGGGTCTGCATGTGGGACAAGCTCCCCTGGTGTCTGCTCAGGTGCTGAGCAGCCCTGCCAGAGCCGAGGAGCACCCCGAAGCTGGGGCAGGGCCTTTGCCATCTGCAGCTCTCCAGGCCTGTGGGCTCCCGGCAAACAGGGCGTGTGGTCCTGCGTGCAGAGTCCAGCCCGTGGAGGGCTGAGCTGGTGAAGGGTCAGCACCGCAGGCTGCCATCCACCTCCCCCCCACCCCTGGGGCCACGTGGACAGGTGGGTCCTGGGGTGCCCCTCCCTGGCCTCGGTAGGTGGCATCTGAGACCTGCCAGGGCCTTCTTGGCGAAGACACCAGCTCTACCCTCCCAGCCCCTCTGTCCCCCAGGTGGGTCGGGGTCCCACCCTCAGGGAGCGGCTCCTGCTGCCACGTCAGGCCCATGTCCAGGGGGAGGATAAAGGGGTACACTCACCCGTGGGGAGTGATGGGAGAATCTCCCATCTGGGCCTACACTGACTCCCAGAAAGCCCCTCTATGCTGGAGGCACACGGGGGTGCCAGGCCCCGTGTGAGCGCTTTACAGGCGCGATCTGACCACACCTTTGTGATCCACGCTGGCCCCGAGACCACTGAGGCTGGGAGGGAAGTCACCGCCCCAAGCCGCCCAGCTCACACGCAGGGAGCCCAGGACCCAACACAGCCTTAGTCTTCACTCCTGTGTCAAAAGGCAGGGCCGGGGCTGGGAGCAAGCTCAGCCACTGTCGTGCAGACACCCCTGGTGGGTCTTCTCTGGGCCCTGTCAGAGCCGAGGGTGCAGCCGGCAGGGGCAGAGGTGTCTGGGGGCCGAGCTGGGAGGGACACAGGGCTCCTCGGCCACGCCCCTCACTTTGTCATTGGAAGTCAAGCCCCAGAGAGGGCAGGACGCCCACCTGGGGTCCCCGGAGAGTTAGCAGCGGAGCCTGGGCTGCCCCTGCCCGCCTGCCTCCTGTCGGTGCCCTTTCTCAGCCCCTCCCAAGGGCAGAAAGCACACAGACATCGGCTTTGGCAAGGCCCATCCTGCCGGGGCAGCGTCATGCAGGGGGTCAGAGGGCAAAGCCTTCCCGCCAACAGGGACAGCCCCCTGGGTTTCAGGACCCCGTGAGGGTGAGTGTGGGAAGGAGGGTGGCATGGGTGTGTGTGGGCACCTGCTGAGACCTGAGGCCATGGCAGTGCTGGCACTTCTCGGGTCTCCGTCCCTGAGCCCATGGCATCATCACCAGGCAGAGCGGCTTTCTCCTTCACGTCTGGGGATCTGGCTTCTCCTTGCGCCAAGCCCGGGGGAGGTCCCACTGGCCTGGGCAAGGTCCGTGAGCAGATGGTGCCGCCGGAGCCACACGAGCTCGGCCGCCCACTGGCTGTGCTGCCTGCCTCTCCCCATCCTGGCCGGGCGGCCGTCAGCCTGGAGCAGCCGGTGCTGCTGCTGCCTCCGCCGGGATGGCCAGAGCAGAGGCTTATGCAGTCGCCTCGTTAATAATGAATCGCCGGGTGCCTCCTGAGCCCCCTGCCGGTCACCTGATGGACCTGGTGGGCGTCCAACCCCTCGGTGTGCAGCCCGGGAGCTGAGCGCCAGGCGCCCTCCCGGAGACTCGGGGAAGCCTGCATGGCAGCTGCTCCTGGAGCCCCAGGCCTCCGCCCGCTACCCACGAGGGGCCCTCCCTCCTCCCGTCAGAGGCTACAATGTCGCTCATTGGTCAGGAGTAACTGGCAGCCCAGCCCCGCTGGACACTGGGGGGGCCGGCCAGCCAGAGCCAGAGGGAGAGGGCGGAGGAGGGACCCGGGGAAGAGGTGAGAGGTCTCCCCAGCCCCGCTGGGAATCCGATCCCCTGGCCGGAAGGTGCACGGGCGTCCGTTCTCTCCATCCTTGTCTTGGGAAACCCTCGCTCCTGAAGGAAGGCCTCGCCGCTCCTCCGCCTTCGGGGATAAAGTCTTATCGTCGAGGGAGAAGGGGCAGATGACTTCAGAGCCCGGAAGGAGGGGGGAGGCGCCCCAGAGCTGAGGGCCAGCACCCCTCAGCATGCAGGTGTCCTTCGTGTGCTCCGAGCATGGCCTCAAGGGCCGGGGCCCCGAGGAGCGGCTGGGCCGGCCGGCCGCCAGCAGCCCCAGCCTGGGGACCCGCGGCCGCTTCCGCGCTGTGGCCATGGTGGCCCGGAGCCTGGGACAGCTGTCGGTGCAGAGCCACCCGAGCGTCAGTGACTCCGCTGGCGGGAAGCAGCCGGGGATGAAGTGCAGGTAGGAGGCGGAGATGGCTTTGCGGGCGGGGTGCCCACCCCCACCCCCACCCCACTGGGAGCGCCGGTAAATCTGCAGATCCCGTCGGACTGGGCCGGTTTGCGAGCTCAGAGGCCAGGAGGGGCTCTGGTAGCCGTGGCGGGCGGGTGAGAAGTAGCATGGAGGCTCGGTCAGCCCCACGTTTCTTCACGGCGCAGGGAGAGGGGGTGCATGGCGGCCGGTCTGTTTCTGTTTGGGGTGGGGGTTTGCCATAGCCAAGCCCTCAATGTCAGACTCTGTGATTCTGTGATGCTTCCTCTTCCCGGGAACCCTGGGCCCCGGCCACAGGCCCCTGCCCTCTCCCTGGGCACAGGGCCCACGGGTGGTCCGAGGTCTTTGCAGCCGGGCCACGGTGACAAGCGTTCGTGTGATGGTCCGGGACCACCCGGTGACCCTGGGATGGAATTAATGTTCCCTCCCCGGCCTGAGCCAGGCCCCCGGCAGGACTGTCGCTCCGGTGCTCAGAGCCGCCGCTGGGGTCTCCTGCGGATGCTCAGCCCCACGGTGAGGACACCGGCTGTCACGTGTCCCTCTGCTGGGGCGCCGGCCCCCAGGGCTGCGGCTCGCACTGTGTCCTGTTCCTGGAGACAGTTGGGGGGCAGGGACCCTCCTGCCGCCCCTTGCATCGCACCCCACTGCTCCACCCAGGCTCTTGCCCAGACGCTCGGTGGGCTCGCCCCGGTGGGAAGGGGGGCCCAGCTTTGTGCAAAGGGCCCCAGGGAGGGTCGTGGGCACCCTGCTGCCGGCCTGGCCTTCCTAACTCCCCGTGCGCCTCTCTGCTGGAGCCCCTATTAGTCGAGAACAGCATTCTGGGAGAGGGGAGCCCACACAACCCACCTGCAGTTCCGGGAAGGCTGGCAGGTCGCTGGCTCCGGTTCCGCGGGGAAGTGCTGCCAGCCCTCTCTGATCAGACGCTCCCGCGGCCCAGAAAGACCAGAGGCTCCTGCTGCGTTTCGGGGGCGTCTGGGCTGCTGGCTGGTGCTGGTGGCAGCTCAAAAGTGAGGGGTCGGTCCTGACAACCGAGGTGTAGAATTAACCCTCCCCACAACCAGGGCCCCCAAGCGGGACCTGGTGTGAAGGCACCAGGTCCTGCGCCCCCTGGAGGTGAGTGCTGGAATCACCGAGTCCTTCTGCTTCTGAGCCCGTGTCCCTCCTTGGCCCCCCCCACCCCCCCCACCCCCCCCACCCCGGGGTCCTGGGGGAGGCCTGACGCTCTGTGATGAGCCTCCAGGAAGCAGGCGTTGGCTCCACCCTCTGAGCTCAGGGAGGACCACCCAGGATGGAATCTCCATTCTGGAAGCTCTGGGGGCTCCGATCTCCGGCTAAGTGGGGATCAAAAGCTAAGAGTAAACAGGAGACACCTTTCACTTTGATGCCTGTTACCCCTGCGATCTTTGAGTCCATCTGGTATCCTCGAAGGGCCAGCTCTAAAAATACAAAGCGCTGTGTAAGTGGAAGGAGTGGCCATCAACGGGACTTCCCTCCTGAGAGCCTCAATCACTGAGGACCAGATCTCAGAGCCTAAGTCAGTGATGGCGAACCTATGACACACGTGTCAGAGGTGACACGCGAACTCATTTTTTTGGTTGATTTTTCTTTGTTCAATAGCATTTAAATATATAAAATAAATATCAAAAATATAAGTCTTTGTTTTACTATGGTTGCAAATATCAAAAAAATTCTATATGTGACACGGCACCAGAGTTAAGTTAGGGTTTTTCAAAATGCTGACACGCTGAGCTCAAAAGATTTGCCATCACTGGCCTAAGTGCTCAAGATGACTGTGTGCACCTGTGTGCTCCTGTGTGTGCACCTTTGTGCTCCTGTGTGTGCACGTGTGCTCCTGTGTATGCATGTGTATTCCTGTGTGTGCACCTGTATGCTATGTCCTCCCTTGTGTGCACTTGTGTGTGTACCTTTGTGCTCCTGTGTGTGCACGTGTGTGCTCCTTTGTATGCATGTGCGTTCCTGTGTGTGTACCTGTGTGCGCACCTATGTGCTCCTGTCTGTGCACCTTTGGGCTCCTGTGTGTGCACGTGTGCACCTGGGTGCACCTGTGTGTGCATCCATGGGCACGTGTGCATGTGCAACACCTGCGGGGACAAGACGGCGAGGCAGTGAAGGGGGAGAGATGCTCGTTGGGCTGGGCCGTTGCAGTCTGAGGACCTGGGCTCAGATCCCAGCTCCACTACTTCCTAACCCAGGACCCCATCTGTCCTTATGTGTGGCCGGCGGGAGAGCTGCCCTTGGGGTGCAGGAGGGGGAGGTGGGTTCCTCCTCTGTGGGGTGTTTCATCGCCGCTGAAATGGAAGTCAGAGCTCAAACCACTGGCGCCCTTGCTGAGCGTAGGGTTCCTGCCTCACGACCACCTGCCCCCTGGGGTTGCTCCATAATGACTGTCCGAGGGCCACAGCCAGGGGATGGGGCTGCAGGATGCTGGATCCCACTCTGCCCCCACCCTGACCATCCTCAGGAAGCTGGCCCTCGCCAGGGGCGTGATCCAGGGCCAGGCCTCCAGCCACCCCTGTCGCTGTGAGGGAACGAAAGGGTGGCCAGCATAAGGGCCAGGGGCCAGGGGCCTGCCAGAAGGCCCAGCGCTCAGTACAAAGCAGCAGTCAAGCCTGGGCATAAGGGGAGCAGCCACTAGGTCCTGAGTCTGCCAGGGCCTTCGATCTCGCCCCGAGTTACGCGCTGGGGGCCCCGCCCCTGCCAGGCCCACCTTAGGGAGCCGGGAGTCTGCGAGCAGGCAGTCACCCGCACTGACCGGAAAACGTCCTGGTCCCTTCTCCATCAAACCAGCTCATCAAAGCCATGCTGCTTCCACGGACCACGCGTTGGTCCTCCGCCCAGGTGGCCAAAGGGAAGGGCCTGGACTATTTTTAAAGTGTCTGTAATTGCCCAGAACCTGGGCACAGCATTCAGTGGTTCCCGGCATCTGATGGCCACGTGACCTCGGCGCTGGCCTTTCTTGGCGAAGGTTAAATCCGAGAGCCCTCAGCAGCGTTTTTCCCAGACCACAAGAGGGAAGGAGCCAAATTAACGGAGACGGACGTAATTTGGGCTTAGAGATTTAGCCAACTATTTAAAACATGTTTTTATTGATTTCAAAAAGAGAGGAAGGGAGGAGATAGAAACATCGATGAGAGAAACATCAACATCGATTGGCTGTCTCCTGCACACCCCCTGCTGGGAATCAAATCCGCAACCGGAGCACATGCCCTGCCCGGGAATCCAGTCCTGACCTCCTGGTTCACAGGTCGATGCGCAACCACTGAGCTGCACCGGCCGGGCTTAGCCAAGTATTTTATCGTTGGGTCAAGTTACCAGGGGGGGAAAGTCTGTAGGAAATGGCTTTTGCGTCTTGAAAGTTCCAAGTGGCACCGTGTCACCAGCCGTGGCCCAGGTTTGTGGAGAGCCCCACCCCCATGGGGCAGCGGATTTAAGCAGCTTTTAGCCCGGAGACGCCCTGTCCCTTCTCGCTTCTTCTCCGAGGCCTGGCGGCGGATGGCAGAGCTAATACCGTCATTTGAACTGGGAAACGCCGTGAGCGGGGTAACCGTGGCATCACGTGGCGTCCTACTTTTGCTAAATTATTCCTGTGGGCGGGGGGCGGAGAGCAGCCGGAGAGCCGTGCGCCCGGGACGCTGCCCTGGCGCGGGAGGAAACCCAGCCCGTCTGGTGGGCGAGAGGCCGAGCCGTCGCAGCCACAGACACAGGTGGGCGCGGCCCGTGTTCTGCGTCCTCCCCTGAAGACGGAGCACGGTCTGGGTCCCCCTCCAGCACCTGGACTTACCTAGAGCAGGTGCCGGGCTCTGTGAACACCTGGGCATTGCAGACGGGGTTCTGAGGTGCCCATGTACGTGCCCGTGTCCGGGAAGGGCTTTCTCAAAGGATCTGTGCCCCCAAAACTGGTAAGAACCGCTGATCGGAGCCTTCGGTTCTTTTCGTTTCGTTACCAGACGGCGTCTGAGCCAGGGTCTAACTTCTCGCCACGCGTGCTTTCCAGCTCGCGCGGGGAACGTGACCGCAGCTCGGAGCACACCTGGCCGGGCCGAGTGCCGGGGGGAGGGCGAGCCTCTGTGCAGCAGCCACAGGGCAGGTTGCTCTGGGTTGGCACTTACGCGCGGTGCTGAGGCCCCGTTGGGTTACGTCACGATTCACAGGAGACAACAAGGGTGGCTTCCATCCCCTTTGAACACCCGCAATGAGAAGCCCATTTGATTTGTCCGTGTGAGGAAAAGGCCGCCTGCGCGCTCCGTGCTGTCTGTCGTGAAACAGCGCGTGCAGAGTCAGCGTCCTGTGCCAGCTCGGGGCCTCCTCTTGGCCGCCCCATGGGAGGCGCGTGGCGAGCCCAGCCTGTGTCCTGTGTGCAGTGCCCGGGCATATGTGCCAGCTCAGGGCTCCTGGCCGCCCCGTGGGAGGCGCGTGGCGAGCCCAGCCTGTGTCCTGTGCGCTGTGCCCGGCACATGTGCCAGCTCAGGGCCTCCTGGCCACCCCATAGGAGGCGCATGGCGAGCCCAGCCTGTGTCCTGTGCGCTGTGCCCGGCACATGTGCCAGCTCGGGGCCTCCTGGCCGCCCCGTGGGAGGCACGTGGCGAGCCCAGCCTGCAGGTGCGCAGGCAGAGGCGTCGGGCCCAGGCCGCTCGGCTATGAAGGTGGATCCAGGATTTGAGCTCCGGCTGCGGAGCCTCTGCCCGACGTGCCCGCCTCCCCACAGGGAAGCCAGCGCCAGTGCGTTCTCACGCAGGGCACATCCCAGCTCCGTGGGAGCAGCCGCGGCAGCAGAGCTGGCTTAGTGGGGAACCTGACAAGAAAGCTGGCGATTTCGGGGTGCCTTACGTTTGGTGGCACCTTAGACTGTTTGCAAACTGCTTACGAGTTATGGGATCCACACCTCACCACTGACTGCCTGCGAAGGGCGTGGGGCCCAGGCCTTGTAACCAGGGAAACCGAGGCTGCGGAGGGTCGGTGGACCCTGTCAGAGATGGGCAGGGCAGGCTCAGGCCTGGAGAGAGGAACTGAGGACACAGCACCCACTGAAGTTAGAGGTGGGGTAGCCCTCGGGGAAGGAGGCTGGGGCTCGCAGCCGGCGCCTCTGGCATTTCTCCGACTTCCTGCCGCCTGGGGGGGGGTCGCACCAGGGCTGGTTCCAGGACCAGGCTCCTGGCATCGGGATCCCACCAGGAAGTGGAGTCCACACCGGAGGGTCAGGGCCCAGCGGTGGGGTCACCACCCTGCCGCTTCTCAACTCACCATCTGGGCAGCTCACATCCCGTGTCCCCAGTAAGTGTGGGGGCGTATCGAGCCGGCTGCCTAGGGGGTCACACAGAGGCTGGGGCTCAGCCCAGCAGTAACCGGCACCCACCGTGGAGCCCCCACTCCTGCTGCTCAGGGACGTGGCCCAGGACGCGGGCGTGACACTAACGAAGGGGAAGGAGGGCGTTCCGGGGAGGGCCCGCGGCCGGTACCGCAGGCCGAGTCCATCTCGTTTCAGCCGGGAAACGGGTCACGACGGTTCCATTTTCCCTCTGAGGCGGCATGCCTGGTCACCAGCATGGCCTGTCCCAGCCCCGTGCTGAGCCCAGTGGGCACGTGGGGCAGCGACAGTGGCCCGTTACCCCGGGGCAGCCAGCAGCTGGCCTCTCTCTGAAGGTCCCCCTTGGCTTCAGAGCCTCCAACAGCGTTGGCTGGGGGGGAGGGGGGGGAGTCAGGGAGCCGGCTCTTGGAAAAGCAGGAGCTGGGGGAGCTGCAGTGGGAACGGTGGGGGCTGGGGGAGCTGCAGTGGGAACAGTGGGGGCTGGGGGAGCTGCCCTGGGTTAAAGAAGACAGACGAGGATACAGCTGGGGCTGGGTGGGACGCTGCTCTCGGACGGAGGGACAGGCCACGGCCTGCGAGCCGAGTCTTTATTTTATAGCAGATTCCACGGGGCAAAGTCAGGGTGGGTCAAGATGTTTACAATGTTCTCGCGGGTTTCGAATCCACTCAATTACCTGCACCTGAACTCTATCAAGCTTTGTTTTGGCAGCACTGGCTGCGCCTCCCGCAGCCCACATCACTCAGCCACGTGGGCCCACAGGTTCGGACCATCCGGTCAAGCTCACAGCCACAGCCGTTGGCTATCATGGTGCTGGGAGGCTTTGCCCTCCAAGCTGGGACTTGCACGTGGCTTTGCCACGAGAGGACCTGCCCCTCATTAGTCCGAGGCTTGAACCTGTCCAAACGCTGTAGCTGCTCTCCACAGAAAGGTGGGGGTGGGGGAGCTGCAGTGGGAACTGTGGGAACTGGGGGGGCTGGGGGAGCTGCAGTGGGAAAGGTGGGGGCTGGGGAGCTGCAGTGGGAGCAGTGGGGGCTGGGGAGCTGCAGTGGGAAAGGTGGGGGCTGCGGGAGCTGCAGTGGGAGCAGTGGGGGCTGGGGAGCTGCAGTGGGAAAGGTGGGGGCTGGGGAGCTGCAGTGGGAGCAGTGGGGGCTGGGGAGCTGCAGTGGGAAAGGTGGGGGCTGCGGGAGCCCCTGGGAAAGGTGGGTGCTGGGGAGCTGCAGTGGAAACAGTGGGGGCTGGGGAGCTGCAGTGGGAAAGGTGGGTGCTGGGGAGCTGCAGTGGGAACAGTGGGGGCTGGGGAGCTGCAGTGGGAACGGTGGGGGCTGGGGGAGCTGCTCTCCACAGAAAGGTGGGGGCTGGGGCAGCTGCAGTGGGAACGGTGGGGGGTGGGGGAGCTGCAGTGGGAAAGGTGGGGGCTGGGGGAGCCCCTGGGAATGGTGGAGCCAGGCCTGGCTGGCGGGTCCTGCCGGATCTGCTGAGAACTGACAAGCGTTTGTTTTTCAGGAACCTGGGCAAGTCGGGCCTGCGGGTCTCCTGCCTGGGGCTGGGTGAGTGCGGGCCCCTCGGCCCAGAGCCACCAGGGAAGCAGGGGCTGTGGGAGGGCTGAAGGGGACCACCCCCAGGGGTGGGAGCTGCCCCCAGAGCCAGGATCGGTGTGTGCCTGTTACCATGGTAACAGGGGTGCCTAGGAGAGGACAGGGGATGGAGAGAGAGCCTCTTCCTTTCCCAAGCTGTGAGCTCTGTTCCCAGGCCACGCTGTCCCTCCACCTCCATGGTGCACACACTGTGCGCCCCAACACACACACACACACACACACACTCTCCAGGCAGAAGGAGTGAGGACCTGCTCCCTGGCCTGCCCCCGGCACCCCGTCCCTGGAACAGCAGCCACTTCAGCTTGAGCCCAGGAGCGTGTCAGAGCCCCACAGCCGCTGTCTGCTCCGGCACTTACCGTCCTCTCCGTTGAAGCTGAGGTGTCCACACACACCAAGGACACGCTCACCACAGGGCAGGGTGGCCCGGCAGCCTGTGGCCGCCCCCTGGGCCCCGCAGCCTGAGGCCCCAGCACCCGGGAGGGAGAACCGACTTCCCCGGAGGCTCTCTGACCCGACCCTGTGTGTCTCCTTCCAGGAACATGGGTGACCTTCGGAGGCCAGATCACCGACGAGGTGAGACGGGCCCCTCGTCCCGCCAGGCCCCAGCAAGGGCAGCCCCCGAGGCAGGCGGTGACACCTGCTAAACGCCCAGTGAGGCCGCACCCCCAGCAGCCGCCACAGCTTCCCTCGGTTTCTCCTGAGCCCGGCAGGAAGGTGAACCGCAGCCGTGGCACCACACAGCAGCCGGGTGCCCGGGGGCTCAGCCAGTCCCGTAGCGTCCCCGAAATCCCGCGTCCTCCCTGCAGCGCCCTCCCTGCAGCGTCCTCCCTGCAGCGCACCAGGAAAACCAGGGGCAGGCTTTCCCAGCTCGGGCCAGTGCAGCTCCCAGCTGCCCCTGCAGAGCCCGGGAGAGTGCGAAACCTCAGCACAGCCTGCTGAGGCCACTGACCGCAGGTCCCCATAGCTCTGCTGCAAGATGAGGGCTGAGCAGTGTCTCCGGGTCCATGCGGAGGGGACAGTGCGTCCCCAGGCCACCATGCACCCCGCCCCCCCCAACCCAGGCAGTGAGGGGGTGTCTGGGAAGTGAGGACAGTGGCCTTTGCTCGGAGCTCCGGCCGCTGCAGGAGAGTCACTTCCCATTTGCCTTACCCACCGTGGGAAAGGTCGCATTTAAAAATGACTAGTGACTTCGCCTGCGACCTTGTTGCTGTGATCGCGGCTTCGTCTTCACAGGAAAGGCTTTGCTTCCGTCAAAATCCTGATGCGTGTACTTCGTGTGTGATTTTTAAATGTATTTTTATTGATTTAGAGAGGGAGGGAGAGAGAGAGAGAAGCATCAGTGATGAGAGAGAATCCTGGATCGGCTGCCTCCTGCACGCCCCTTGCGGGGGATCGAGCCAGCAGCCCGGCCTGTGCCCTGACCGGGAATCGAACCGTGACCTCCTGGTTCTATGATTGACGCTCAGCCACTGAGCCACGCCGGCCGGGCTCCATTGGTGGTTTTGTTCCTTTTTCTTGTTGCGACAGCAGCAGGTTTGATCATTCTTTGCACTTGCTTATAGGGTCTGGGCGGTCGCGGGGGGTAGGGGGTGGGGGTGAAGGTGGGAGTGTTTAAGGCACAAGGAACTCTTTTCTCCGGCCACCAACCTGGCCTGAGCGCTTAGACTAGAAGCGGGAGCCCCGAGCCCACGTGGTTCACGGGAACAGGTCGCGCCTGCCTCGCCTCTTTCCCTGTCGCTGTGGCACGAAACTCGCAGGCGGGGCGACTTCATTCCCACGGCACTGGCTGCGCTGCCCGCGCTGTCCCCGTGGGACAGAGAGAGACCTGGGGGTGGTGACCAGCCAATAGGTCTCCATTAATGTCCCGGTGGCAGCCCGCTGCCCCGCCACATCTTCATTGGGGACATAGTGACGTTCAACGACACGGGGGGTCGTTTCCAGGTGACGGGAAGCTGGGAGGACAGCGGACACAACAGGTGACAGATTCAGGGCCCCAGGAGGTCCCGGCAGACGACACGACTGCGCGCAGGAGCGAGCAGCGCTTCTAAATCTTCCCGTTTGTGTCCAAAAACCAACATGTCGAGTCCAACGGCCCCCCCTCCCTGCGTTCCGATGAAGATGCCGGGGATTTAGTCTCCAGCCGGCCGTCTGCTGGGTCTGAGCCGGCGGGGCTGGTGCCACCAGGAAGCAGGGACCCGCCTGGGCTGTGGAGGGAGGTGGGCACTGCCGGGGCGGCCAGGCCACTGGGCGTTCCTGCTGAGCGGCCCGCCTGCAACTCCGTGTTCCTTGCTAAGCCCGTGTCTGAAGGCAGGCACGTGCCCAGGGGTGCAGAGTCCTGTCGTTAGGGTTACCCAGTGTGGGGACCTGGGCCTCGGGGCACCCCCGGCTGGCAGGACAGAGCGCCTGCCAGCAGCCCCCGCTTCTCATTTCAGATGGCGGAGCAGCTCATGACCTTGGCCTACGACAACGGCATCAACCTCTTTGACACGGCGGAGGTCTACGCGGCGGGCAAGTACGTGTCTCTCCTCGTGGCAAAGAGGGGTGTGGCCACGGGTCCCCCGGGAGCGCCTTTTCCCGTGACCCCCGTCCCTAGGGGCCCTGCGTGCGCCTCCCCCTCTGCCCGCTTTCTAAGCTCTAAATGGCTCAAGGGCGAGTTGTTCTCCTGGGCCTTGGACACTGGTCCCTTGCTAAACTCCCCATGTGCTCACACACCACGGCCACTCAGCCCTCTGGCGCCAAAGCCGCGATGCCCGGCGAGGGCCGAGATGAAGCTGTCACCGGCTCCCCCGCCGTGCCCGCGGCCCCTCACCCTCTTGACATCTTCACCTCCTAATGGCGCAGCGAGGGCCGCGGAAGCCGGTCTGGGGCTGGCGCAGGAGCTGGCCAGCCCCGCGCTGCAGGAGGCACTCCCGTCCTGGCAATGGACTCGCTACTCAATTATGTAAAAGCGCTGCTCGGCCTGGCCGCTGGCCTGGGCTTAGGACCGGCTGTAATCAAACCATCCGCTCTCCTGCCTCGGGCTCCAAAGGCAGCTTTGCTTGTGAAGTCATCTGCTGGCTCTTTCCCCTCCCTCCGCCCCTCCCGCCTGCACGAGCCGCATGCCCTCAGCCGGGGCCGGGGGCACCTCCGGGCCTGCACCTGCCGCGGGGCTTGGGGTGTCTCCACAGCCTGTCCCAGCGCCAAAGCCGCGGGGCCTCGACTCAAGTCCTGGCCCAGGGTCTGGATCTCACAGCCCTGGAGGCCTCCACTGGGACCCCCCAACCTCCCCCAACCCCCGTCAGCAGCTCACTGCCCCTCCAAACGGGCAGCCGCTGCCCATCACAGTGAAACGCTTTCCAGACCGATGAGCTCCCTGAAGGTCAGAGGCGGGGAGGCCCAATGCGGAAGCCGCCCCACAGCCCCCCCCCCCCCCAGGCTCTGAGCGCCCCGGCCTGCACCCGGCCCTGCACGAGGGCTCCTGGGGGCAGCTCTGTGCCGCCCCCTGCAGACGGCCCAGCCCCGGTGCACACAGTTCACGGCAGCCACACTGCGTCAGTCTCACTTCCCCGGTTAGGGGACACCCAGGCTGGGCAGCTCCGGACGAGCACACTGGGTCCCAGCAGCTCCGGACGAGCACACTGGGTCCCAGCAGCTGCGGGGCCTCCTAGAAGCCCATGTAGAAGCCAAGGACTCGGGGAGCGCTTCCGGGGCTTGTCGCTGCCCCCGGAGCCACCGCCCTGCCCTCCACTCCCCCCGCCTCTGAACCTGCCCACTCCCCCCCATCAGGGCCTCGGTGCCCACAGCCACCCACACGGGGACGGGGCGCTGCGCCAAAGGACAGGCAGGGAGGAGCTGCCCGGGGCCCGGGGCTGCCAGGCGGCTCCAGCGGGCAGGGGCCCGGCGCTGTCCCTCTCGCTAACCAAGTGCCAGTCGCGTAGCTTGCTGAGTCCCCCCCTCTCATGCCGTTGCTAATTTGGGCGCTTCCCAGAGCTGCAGGGCTTCTGGGATGGCGCCAACCTTACCAAGTTCATGGCCACGGGCTACAGGCTTTGGCTAACTGTCTACAGTGCCTGTGAGCCAGGCCCACGGCTGCTTTTCTCTCTCCGTCCTTTCCTGACCTTCGTCCCACCAGTGAGGGACCCGGGCTGAGGAGGAGGCCGGGCTGAGCGCCCTTCTGAGCATCCTGACCGCGAGCGGAGAGCTCTCAGACTCTGCCAAGCAGCTTGCCGGCGAGAGCCATTCCTCCTGAGTGCGTGACTCAGCCTTCTATTGAAGGGAGCGCTGCGCACGGCTCAGCCTCCCCTGGCGGCTTTCACTCAGGAACACTTTGCTGCAAGCAAAACGTCCTTAAAAGTCAAAAACTAAAGTCAGGAGTCCATCACTGCAGCGCCACGCGGGCCGGAACAGTGCCCATGAGGCCGCCGCCTGAGTTTGGTGCAGGGCCCGGGGGGGCGTCCAACAGCGGACAGGGGCCAGCAAGGCCACTGTCTCATCCAAACTCAGGAGACCAGAGGAGCACATGCACACACATGCACACGCACACACGCCTGCAAGCGCTCTGTCAGAACCCCGCCCTGGCCCTGAGTCCCAGTCGGTTGTCTCTGAAAACAAGATGAATAATTTAACTTTTAGAAACATGCTTGTCTGGCCCTGGCCGCTGTGTCTCAGTGGTTAGAGTGTCCACCCACACCCCGAAGGGTCTTGGGTTCGATTCCCAGGCCAGGGCACGTACCTGGGTTGCAGGTCCATCCCCGGCCTGGTTGGGGCAGCTAGTGGGTGTGCCTCTCTTCCTCTCTCCCCTTTCTCTCCCTCCTTCCACTCTCAAAATCAACGGGAAAAATGCCCTCGAATGAGGATTAACAAACACACAAAAACCTTCCTGTCTGGAAGCTCCGCCCACGTCACGTGGCGGGTGTCTTCCCGGTGAATTTCCCGTGGCCCGGCCACCGGGTGCCGCCGGCCTTGCCTATGGGCCAGAGCGCTGCGGCCCGGACCAGGCGTAGGGACACGTGCCACGCCCCTTTGTGGGGGCACAGCAGCCACGCCTGTCCCTGGATGAGCTGCCCGAGCCTCGGGGGCCGGCTGGCTCCTGGCCCCATGACCTTTCCCTCGGGGACCAGGTGGCCAGCTGTCCGTGGGCGGGTGGGCGCTTCTGTGGCTTAATGACATCTCCGTGTCTGACCTTTCTTGCAGGGCGGAGGTGGTTCTCGGGAACATCATTAAGAAGAAGGGATGGAGGTAGTGCCTGCCCTCTCTGTGGTCTGTGTCCAGGGCCAACATGGGGGGCGGGGGGAGAGCCTGGGGGAGCAGGGGCGGGGAGGGGGCTCCGTGAGAGGCAGGCGCGCTCTGGGCTGGGATTGGGTGGGCAGGCCTCCCCGGGCGAGCGTGGCCTGGTCCCCGCGGTCCCGTCCTGTCACCAGGGGCGTGCCCGGGGTGGTCTCCTCGCCATCTTTCTAAGACCTGCAAGCCCCAGAATCTCTCTCATGGGGAAGGGAAGGCTGTCCCGGAATGAGGCAGCCCAGAGCTTTCTCCAGGGAGCCAGGTTCACTGGGGGTGGCCGCCCCCAAGGAGCCAGGGGCTGTGGTGAGGGGGGGTGCAAATTCCGTTCTCCCAGGTGGCGTCTCTGCTGGAGAGGGAGCCAGCGGGGGCCCGCACCCCCATCTGCCCCTCCCCCTGACGCGCGGTTCAGAGGGCCAGGGTCCCGGGGACAAGGCTGACTGGGTGAGGCCAAGCAGAGCTGCCGTGGGAACTTGCAGCCCTGGGTGCCGCAGGGGTGGTGCCGAGAGGAGAGGGGCCAGTCCCCTGGACAGGGACCGCTGTCCCACCTCCTGGTCGGGCTGTCCCGAGGCTCAGACACCACCCAGCCCGGGGCCAGGCCTTCACAGCCCACTCCCCCGGGAAGTGGTGGCTCCTAAGACCGCCTTCACCTCAGGACCCGCACCCCCTCTGAGCCGGGCCCCGGGGGGCAGGTCAGGACCCGCACCCCCTCTGAGCTGGGCCCCGGGGGCAGGGCAGGACCCCCGCCGCAGCCCCTCTGAGCCGGGCCCCGGGGGGCAGGTCAGGACCCGCACCCCCTCTGAGCCGGGCCCGGGGGCAGGGCAGGACCCCCGCCGCAGCCCCAGCCTCACCGGGGCGGACACAGCCGGTGGCCCGAGCGGCTGTTTCCAGGAATCCCAGAAGCTGCGGTAAAGCCAGGCCTCCCTCCTGCCCGACACACACGGCTGACGCCCCTCCCCCCCCCAAAGTGTGTCCTTGTGGCTCTAATTGATCCCCAAGTCCCTTCTGGGTCCCTAGTGAAAGGAGGTCGCTCGCGGTCGCAAGTCCCCGATGATGTCTCGGTGGAGACAGGAGCACCGGGTCACCCCCGCCCGCCGGGGAAGCTGTGCCCGCGCTTGTGGCTTCGAGGACCTGTGTCCCGAGGGCCGTGGGGGAGGGCACAGCCTCAGGTCACTCACCCTCACCTGCCCCTCAGGACAGGCACGGGGCCCCGTTTGGTTCACATAGGCTTAAAGCAGGAAAACAGCGTCCTTCCCACGTCCCACCCCTGGGCTCTCAGCACCCCAGCCGGCATCCCCGAGTCCCCCTCACACCCCAGCCTCCCCTCCCTCAATGCCCCCCCCCCGCCACCGTCCCCACAGCTCTTCTGACAGTGTCAGCGGGAAGCTTGCCCCCCGTCCTTCATCCTCGGCTCCTGCCGCCCTTGGCCCCTGAGCCTCCCGTGGCCCCGGCCCCACACTGGGCCTTGAGACTCCGTCCCCACCCCTCCCTCAACCTGCTCCCATCCCCTGAGCTGTGTCCCCCTGCATTCTCCCGAGACCCCTCTACCAGACGTCCCCCCCCTCTGGGCCGTCTCCCTTGGGCCCCATAGCCGCCCTGTGGGTCCATGTTGGTTAGTTGCACCCATGTGGTTAGTTAGTTACACCCACGGGTTGGGGAGCTGCACCCACGTGGTTAGTTAGTTACACCCACGGGTTGGGGAGCTGCACCCACGTGGTTAATTAGTTGCACCCATGGGTTGTCTCCTGACGCCTCACGGAGCCCAGGGTCCAGGCTCGACGCAGCGATGACTGAATGACGGGCACCCTATTTCACCCAGCGCTCCCCGGTGAGAAGGGTGGGAGGACCCCACGGGACCACGTGCAGTAACACCCTCCTCCTGCTCTGTCCACAGACGGTCCAGCCTGGTCGTCACCACCAAGATCTTCTGGGGAGGAAAGTAGGTGACGCTCGCGCGGCAGGTCCGGGGCCGCAGCCCGAGCCCAGCCCACTCCCCTGGCTGAGGAGGCTCCTGGGGGGCGGGGGGAGGGAAGGGGGGGACACGCAGAAGCCAGGCCCTTGCCGCTCCCTGTCCCCTGGTGCTGACGCGGGGGCCTGGCTTTGGTGCCGCCGTCTGCCCTGGCGCCCTTCCCTACGAAGGGAGGTCAAGTTCCTGAAAAGCGGCTTCGGCCGGGTCTGTCTTTATCCAAACCTTGTTTAGTTCTTATGTTCACACTCGTGGATTGTTCTTTTTTTCTGATCACCAAGGTAGCGTTCTAAAACTCCTGGGAAACAGACAATTGGTGAACTGTCCAAACCCCGACATTCCCTGGGCCTCAGCACCCCTCCCAGCCTCCGGGAGTCTCCCATGTTCTCTCTCGGGGGCTGGGAATTACAAACGTGGTTCATTCTTTAAAATACACGTTTATTGATTTCAGAGAGGAAGGGAGAGGGAGAGAGAGAGAGAAACATCAGTGATGGGAGAGAATCATGGATCGGCTGCCTCCTGCACGCTCCCCGCTGGGGATCGAGCCTGTAACCCGGACATGTGCCCTGACCGGGATATGGTTCATTCTTAATCTTTAAAAAAATCCACGCCAAGCAGAAGAACAGATTGAAAAACAGGAACCCCCCCCCCCGCAAGGCCGCCCCCTCCCCAGGATGGCCAGGAGCAGCCTGGGTCCCCCTCCCCCCACACCCCCGCCACGCCTGGGGGAGCGCCCCGCTGGCCTCCTGGTTTCCACCCTGAAGTGACGCCTGCTGACCTCCCTTTTTGCCCAACGTTTGCATCATCCACACCCCACACCGCCGTCACCCTCACACGCTGTGGGCCTGTTTTTCAGAGCGGAGACCGAGAGGGGCCTCTCCCGGAAGCACATCATAGAAGGTGAGCGGCCCTGAGCCCCGGGGTCCTCCCTGGGTGCACAACGGAGGGTGCACACCCACCCCTCCCGATAAGCACAGCCCCGGGCCTGGGGACACCCGCTCCTCCGTGTCCCCAGGGAGGGCAGGGGTGTGGGCAGGGTGGGGCCTGTGTCGCCCTGGGAGGGACGGTGTGGCCTCCGGGCAGGGCACAGACAGGCCTGGCTTTCCATTCAGTGCTGATCGGGAGTCACTTCCCCAGGCCTCTGAGGCGGCTCAGGGAGAGCACCGCCCCTGGGGGCCCCCCCGGGAATGGGGAGCACCCAGGCGAGGGTGGATGTCAGACCCGCCCGAGGGGCTCAGCGCCCGGAGCACAGGGACGGGTCAGCCAGCGCCACCCTCTTCCACTGTATTTTCCGTGTCTCCTGCCTTTTCTGTCCTCCTCATGTTCATCCACTAACAGATGACTGGGGTGCCTGGCCACCGCTGCCCCAGCCCAGCACCCACTCCAGCTCTGCTCTGACCCCGCCGGGTGCAGGGTCACGACTGGTGCGTCTCAGACGCCCTCGGCCTTGGGTGTGGTGGGCGCCACACGTGCTGCCCCTCCCTCCCTGTCACCCCACGGGCCACAGGAGACCCGGGACGGTCCCCCCACATCCCAGCGCAGGACATTGGCCTCTCCCCTGGCCTCCACGGCCCCCAACTGCCCGCCTCTCCCTCCCACCTCTGGCTCGGGCGGCGGCCCCGGCAATCTGTGACGACAGTGACCCTCCCTCTCACTCCTCCCAGGTCTGAAGGCCTCCCTGGAGCGGCTGCAGCTCGAGTACGTGGACGTGGTGTTTGCCAACCGCCCGGACCCCAACACGCCCATGGAAGGTGGGTTCTCCGTCGGCTGACCCGGAGGTCCTACCCTGAGGCTTGAGGGCCTCGGCACAGGCCCCGCTGGGCACCCAGGCCAGCGGGGAGGGGACGCCAGGCCTTTGGGGTGGAGAGAGCGGGCAGGGAGGCCTGAGCTCGGCCCCAGACGCCCCCCACCCCCCAGCCGGGGGCACCGGGCGCACCTGGGTCCCCGTCCGGGGTTCGGGGCTGTGGCATGCTCTCCCCTCCCGGCTGTTAAGAGTTTGCAGCTCAGTGGGGTCACAAGATGATGGCTCTTTGCAACTGCTCCTCCTTTCCATCACCTTCCCCGAGGCCTCCCTCTTGCGCTCGGCTCCTTCGAGGAGAAAAGACACGCAGGCTGCGCAGAGCGGCTTTAGTTTCTTAGGCGCTTAATTATTCTTTCGCCTCCCGCGGTCTCCCCTCCCATCTCCCTCAGCCTCCTGCTTCGGGGACTTGGAACGTTAGGTCGTGTTCAGTTATTCTTCCCTCATTTGTTGACATATGTGTGTATATATGTACACCGTGTGTGCACGTGTGTACATATATATGTGCGTGGGGTTTTAACGCGAATTCTGCGGAAGTGATTTGTGCCTCCCTCCCGCGCCCCCCCCCCCCCCCCCGTGTTCCCACAGCTGTCGACTCTGGTCTCTAAATCTTTCTTTTATCACCAGGGGACCCATTTAGTTCCTCCAAGTCCAGGACATTCATCATAGAAGGTACCTAGTACCCTCGCCGGCCATTGACCTGTGTCTGAGCTGCATTTTATGAGGCAGTGGTTTTATTTACACGACTCTCTCCCCCAAGACAAACTCCTCCATAAAATGCAGAAGGGAAACTCAGTGCCCGACACCCACCGGCCGCTGTCCTTCATTCTCCCGCCCTCTGTGCATGCCCGCCCCCCGCCTGGCGCTGCGGAGGTCCTGGGGCGGCCGCGGGCCCGCCTGAGCGGGGGATGCTGCGATCAGGGCCTAAACCTTGGCGCTGGGTGGGCCGGGGCAGGCTGGGGGAGGCCAGGGTCCCACCGGAGCAAACACATCGGGGATCCCGGAGTGTGTGGCCTCCACAAGTCTTCTCTTCTCCGTAATTCATGTTTGCTAAGCTCCTGCCCCAACCAGAAGCCATGAACCCCATGCAAGCTGCGCCCACAGCGCCTGGCTCCTCCGTGAGCGTCCTGGCGGGCATGGTGCTCGTATCCCTGGGAGGGCTGGCCACCTGCCACTCACCCCTTCCTGTGTGGCCTGACTCCGCACTGGAATGGAACATTGTCCCCCTGGAAGGACCCCCTCATGAGCCGGGAAACTCGAGACCCGGGCAGCCTCTGGCCCCAGGACCCCACACCACGGCAGGCCACAGCCTCCCGGGGGCCTGGGCTGAGTTCCACGGTGGCAGGGCTCCTGCCTGCCAACTGGCACTGCCACCTGACCCCTCCCATGTATTATTTGTGACACGGCAAGAGATGCCAGGGGTCTTGGCAGCAGCTGCAAGGATTTGTTCGGCAGCATTAAATATTGAGGCGCAGGACAGGCCCCTCGCTGTCCCTGTGTCTGGGGCACTGACATCACACTTGGGCAGAGGGCAGAGCGCCATGGTCCGTGTGAGGGCACCATGGTCCCGGGTGTGGGCTCCATGCCCGCCTGCCACCACCTGGGACCCTCCGGGAACCCAGCAGCCTGGGCCCAGGGCACCCGCCGTCAGGGCCGCCCCGGGCTCTGGGGCTACCGCGTGGCCGTGACCGCAGGCTCAGCGGCCTGCCCTCTGCATGGAAGGGCCCTGCATCGCGCGGCCCCTCGTCAGGGGGGAGCGGCCGGGAGCCAGGCTGGGGACGGGGCGCCTGGGCTTCCTCTGCAGCATGTGGGCCTGCGCCGTGGCTGAGAGGAAGGGGCGCTCGTGCTGCATGGCTGCAGGTCCCCCGAGAGTGTTTCTAAAGAGCCCGACGGGGCGCCCGGCCGGCCGGCACGGGGCTCAGGGCGCGGGTGGGGACCCTCAAGCCCCTCCAACCGACACTGTTGTCTTCCACGTCGACCGGTGTCAGCAAAAGGGTGGCCCAGGGGAGTCTGGGGCGTCCGGGGGTCCGGGCTCCCTGCCAGCCAGCTCCTCTCCCTGGGACGGGAGGGAGGATGGGGCTCGGCCTGCAGGTGTGGACGCCCAGGTGTGAGTTTTGAGGGGGTCTCCGCGCCCACAGAGACGGCCACCCCAGGAGCCCAGCCACCGCCGCCTTCTCCTGAAAGGGGCCCTCGGCCAGGGGCCCGCGTCTCGCTCAGTTTTAGAAACACTGTTTGTCGGCTCCACTTCCCACGCCGCCCGGACTTGCAAGCACTGTATGGGGCCTGGGAGGCATCTGGGGAGCGGCCTCCCCCCGCGACACTGAGACGTTAGAACTGAGAAATGTGAGGCCGGGTTCTGTTTCAAAAACGACAACATCCCCACGAGCTGAGGCAGCCCCGGAAGGAGAGCGGCAGGTTTCACCTCCCAGAACCTCTCCTGAGGAGCCGGGGCGGGGGCGGGGGGGGGGTCTCCCCGTTTAAAAGCAAGGCCGGTCTCCGCGGCTGAGGTCCTAGGACACGGGATTCTCGCTGCCGGGTCTTTGGTGGAGACCTTGACGTCCCGCTGCAGCCTCGGGCCTCCCCAGGAGGGTCCCCCCAGGCCCCCATGGCACCAGGAGCAGAAGCCACCCTGTGCCAGGGACACACTCCAGCCTGGAGGGGGCTGGTGTGCAAAGCAGGGGCCTGGCCCAGACAGGCTGGGCTGCCCCTGTCTCCTCTAGCTCTTCTGGGCCACCCAGGGCCCTGCGCCCTCTGTCCCTGCAGATGCCACCGTCCCTTCACCCTCCAATTCTGCAGCTCCCAGGGGGACTGGGGAGAGCCCGGAGCAGCCGCCCAGAAACAGGCCAACACTGCGTTTACCTCTGCTGCCTCCTGCCAATCTGGCTGTGACCTTAATCCCTACCTGGCTCTGCCTGGGGGGTCAGTCCCTGGTCCCTCCTGGAACTAGAGAGCCTCTCTAGACTGGCATCACACCCTTCGATCTCCCCCCACAACCCTTCTAACCTGACACAGAAGCACCCAGGCCACCCACCACCCGTCTCTCAAAGACCCCATAAGGCCTGTACCTACCGGGGGAAGTCATTTTCAAGACCAATTGCTTGGCCCTGGCCGGTGTGGCTCAGTGGATAGAGTGTCCACCTATGGACAGAAGGGTCCCGGGTTGGATTCTGGTCAAGGGCACGTACCTCGGTGGCAGGCTCCTCCCCGGCCCAGGCCCTGGTCAGGGCGCGTGCAGGAGGCAACCCATCGATGTGTTTCTCTCACATCAATGTTCCTCTGTCTTTCCCTCTCTTCCACTCTCTCTAAAAATCAATGGAAAAATATCCTCGGGTGAGGATTTAAAAAAAAAAAAAAAGACCAATTGCTTGGAGCAGGTCCACTTTTTTCTGTCGCCCCGGATCCCCGCACCCCGACCTGGGAGCCAGGAAGTACAGAGCTTGCAAGACGTCTCTGCGGCACCCTGCCCTGCTCCCGGCGCGCCTGTGTTTGCAGAATGCCCCCCGCTGGGCCCCGGGCCCCCGCCACCCCCCAACCTGCCGCTTCCCCTTCTCTCCTGACAGAGACCGTGCGCGCCATGACCCACGTCATCAACCAGGGGATGGCCATGTACTGGGGCACGTCGCGCTGGAGCTCCATGGAGATCATGGTACGGCGGCCTCCGGGGTGCGTGCACGCGTGGGCTCCTGCCCACTCTGCGGAGGGAGGTCCCAGTCCTGGGCTCCGGCGGGTTCCGGGCTGTGGGTCCAATGGCACAGGTGCTATGACGTGCGGGGGGTCTTGGTCTCAGCTCGGGGTGGGGGTGGGGCTGACCTGGGTTAAGATGGGCTCACTCCCCTGTGGTGAGGAGGACCTCCGGGAGGCTGTTCTGGGGGGGACCCGAGAGCAGGTGCGAAGCTCTTGGCAGAGGCCCGCAGCCCCGCGGACAGCCGCCTCGGGCCCGGGCACCCAGCTCTCGGCACCAAGGAGCCACCAGCATCCTCTGGAGCCACCAGCGCCTTCTCCCCATTTCCCAGACAGGAGAACTGAGTCTCCCAGGCTGGCACGCAGGGCTTCCCCGAGGTCTGTCTGCGGACATCAGCCCTGGCTCACCACAGTCTGGTCTGCGGGGTTGAGGCCTTAAGCTCCAAGTTCCAGAAATGGGCAGATGCGGCCACTCACCCTCCATTTTCTGCCCGAGCCACCCCCCCGGGTCCAGGGCCCTGGAGTGACGACCAAAGCAGTAGCCCCGACAGGCAGCCCTGATGTGCCCCTGGGCCAGGCGCGGTCTGAGGGCGGCCAACACCGCTGCTCATTTGACCCTCAGGACAGATGGGGAAACTGAGGCCCAGGGGGTGAGCCCGGCCCCAGGCCACGTGGCCAGGAATGCCAGAAGCCAAGCCCCTCAGTCCCTTCAGCCACCCCTTTCCCACTGCAGGGCCGGACCTAACAGGGGCCCAGGATCGCTGCGAGGGGGAGGGGCAGGTGGCGGTCCTTCCCTGGGAGGCCCGTGCGTCCTCCCTGCTGCCCGGCGGCCCCGCACCCGCTGCCGGGCGGGGCCCAACGTGCCTTCTGCGCCCTCAGGAAGCCTACTCGGTGGCCCGGCAGTTCAACCTGATCCCGCCCATCTGCGAGCAGGCGGAGTACCACATGTTCCAGCGCGAGAAGGTGGAGGTGCAGCTGCCCGAGCTCTTCCACAAGATCGGTGGGCGCCCCGCCTGCACCCCTCCCCAGTCCCCGCCCTGCACCCCCTCCCCCAGTCCCCGCCCTGCACCCACTCCCCGCCCCTGCCCCGCCCTCCCCCAGTCCCCGCCCTGCACCCCTCCCCAGTCCCCACCCTGCACCCCCTCCCCAGTCCCCACCCTGCACCCCCTCCCCAGTCCCCGCCCTGCACCCCCTCCCCCAGTCCCCACCCTGCACCGCCCTCCCCAGTGCCCGCCCCTGCACCCCCTCCCCCAGTCCCTGCCCCTGCACCGCCCTGCACTTCACACACACACACACTCGCCCCCCGCCGCCCTCACCCCACCTGGGGGCCCAGGGCATGACCTCGCCTGGCTTTCCTCCTGCAGGAGTGGGTGCCATGACCTGGTCCCCTCTGGCCTGCGGCATCGTTTCTGGAAAGTATGACAGCGGCATCCCGCCCTACTCCAGAGCCTCCTTGAAGGTCAGGAGGGGGAGGGGAGGGGAGGGAAGGGCCAGGGATGGGCATTTAGTAAAGGTGAGGCCTGGGACCGACAGCCTCGGTGCTGGGCACCCTTCCCTGGGCCCCTGCCCGCAGGTGGTTCGGGCCGTGGGAACCTGGGGCCCTGGCTGGCCAGAGCCGGGGCCAGAAGAGCTGCCCACCCCATGGGCATGCCCTGGTGAAGAGGTGCCTTCACTCCCCTGCACCCCCTCAACACCCTCCTTGGCTCCACATTCACAACCTGGGCTGGGTCCACAGGTGCCTTTGGGATGCTACCCCCCCATGCACACGCATGCACACGCATGCTCGTACATGCTCACGCGTGCACACGCATGCTCACACATGCACACGCATGCTCACACCTGGTCTGGGCTGGGCTCAGAGCCCGGCTGCACAGCTTCTTCAGTTGTCACTCAGAGGTGAGTCCCGCACGCACACCTCCAGACAGGGGACTCCAGGAGGGTGTCCAGAGTGCAGAGAAAGGCCTGCCCGGGCCAGGGCAGGTCCAGTCCCGGAGCCCCAAGCCCCAGGTTCAAAGGCAGAGGGCCTGCCCTACTCACTCCTCCCCAACCCACTGCAAGGCCAGGGGGCCCTGCAAGGCACTGCGCCCCGGGGAGTGGGGGCAGGGAGACCGCACCCCTCAGTGCCGGACCAAAGACCGCAGCACCTCCCGGATGCCGGCCTCCTGGGAGAAGGGAGGTCAGCGGGCCCCCCCCTGGTCCTGGGTCACGGGCCCCCCTCAGCCCCCCAGAGACAACGGGCTTCCGAGGGCAGTGGTCCCACGCTTCCAAAGGCCAGGAGGGGCCCTGCCCTGGCTTCAGTCCTCAGCCCTCTGCACACACGTCCAGGTGACCTGCCCTCACCTGTGGTCTGTCCTTCCCCTCCCCCACCAGGGCTACCAGTGGCTGAAGGACAAGATCCTGAGTGAGGAGGGCCGGCGCCAGCAGGCCAAGCTGAAGGAGCTCCAGGCCATCGCGGAGCGCCTGGGCTGCACCCTCCCGCAGCTGGCTATCGGTAAGGGGGGGGGGGAGGCGTGGCCATAGGTAACGGGGGGCGTGGCCATAGGTAACAGCGGGGGAGGCGTGGCCATAGGTAAGGGGGGGGGAGGCCAGAGGGGGGGCGTGGCCATAGGTAACAGGGGGGGGAGGTGTGGCCATAGGTAACGGGGGGGGGGAGGCCAGAGGGGGGGGCGTGGCCATAGGTAACGGGGGGCGTGGCCATAGGTAACAGCGGGGGAGGCGTGGCCATAGGTAAGGGGGGGGGAAGGCCAGAGGGGGGGCGTGGCCATAGGTAACAGGGGGGGGAGGTGTGGCCATAGGTAACGGGGGGGGGGGGGAGGCCAGAGGGGGGGGCGTGGCCATAGGTAACGGGGGGCGTGGCCATAGGTAACAGCGGGGGAGGCGTGGCCATAGGTAAGGGGGGGGGAAGGCCAGAGGGGGGGCGTGGCCATAGGTAACAGGGGGGGGAGGTGTGGCCATAGGTAACGGGGGGGGGGGAGGTGTGGCCATAGGTAACGGGGGGGGGGAGGCCAGGGGGGGAGGTGTGGCCATAGGTAACGGGGGGGGGAGGTGTGGCCATAGGTAACAGCGGGGGAGGCGTGGCCATAGGTAAGGGGGGGAGGCGTGGCCATAGGTAACAGCGGGGGGGGGGGGGGAGGCGTGGCCATAGGTAAGGGGGGGAGGCGTGGCCATAGGTAACAGCGGGGGGGGGGAGGCGTGGCCATAGGTAAGGGGGGGAGGCGTGGCCATAGGTAAGGGGGGGGGAGGCCAGGGGGGGAGGTGTGGCCATAGGTAAGGGGGGAAGGAGGCGTGGCCATAGGTGGGGGGGGGAGGCGGGGGGGGGGGAGGTGTGGCCATAGGTAATAGGCTGGGGCTTGGGGGCCAATTGGAAGGTGTCAGGAGTCCCTCACGACTGGGCCAGCCGTTTATGAGCCAGCCATGGATAGTGGGGGCCACACATTCGTGGGGAGAAGGTGGGTCCCTGAGCACTTGGGCCACCTCTCCGCCTGGGGCAGTCTGTGCCAGGTCAGCCCCCACCTGCACTGCTGAGCACTGGACTTGCTAGGTCCCTCCCGGCCCGCAGACTCAGGGGCTGGTGTCTCCTGCCAGGGGAGGGGAGGGGAGGGCAGACCGGAAAGGGCACCCGCAGTGGGTGCCTCCTCACCTCTGTCTCGCCGCCCCCAGCCTGGTGCCTGAGGAATGAGGGTGTCAGCTCTGTGCTCCTGGGCGCGTCCAGTGCAGACCAGCTGATGGAGAACATTGGAGCAATACAGGTGAGCGGGGCCCATCGGTCATCTGCCCAGCAGGTATTCGCGGAGCCTCTACTACGTGCCAGGCACTGTGCTAGACACATGGGCTCCGTCAGCGAACCCCCGAAGAGCCTGCTCTGGAAGAGCCGGTGTTCTAGCTGGAGAGACAGCAGGCACTGAAGTGGAGAAGTAGGGGGTGAGAGTGGGTGTCAGATGAGCGCTGTGAGGGGGAATAAGCCGGTGTGAGGGCGGGTGTCTGGGCGAGGCAGAGCCATGGGCCCAGGGTGAAGGGGCTGTCAGCGTGGGCTCGGGGAGACAGTGGCCTGTGAGCAGAGGCCCGCAGGTGAGGCGTGGCCGTGCACATCCCCAGGAAAGAAGGGGCCAGGCAGCAGGACAGCTGCTGGTGGCCAGGGCTGGCGAGGGGGCCCAGGAGCAGGGCGGGAGTGAGGGGCGGAGGCAGGAGTGGGGGGCGGAGGCAGCAGTGAGGGGGGCAGGAGTGAGGGGCGGAGGCAGCAGTGAGGGGTGATTAAGCTGCCGTGGGAGCCCTGTGGTCCCAGGAGAGTAGGGGCACGGTCTGACTTTGGTCTTAAAAGTGACCCCTCTCTCTCTCTCTGGCTGCTGAGTGCAGGGAAGACTGGGGAGCAAGGAGATGTGCTGGGGGGTGACAACGGGGGTCGGGTGATAATGGTGGAGGAGATGGGGGAGCCGGGTGCACCTGGATGTTTGGAAGGTGGGCCGGCAGAACTGGCCCACAAACTGGATGTGAGGGGGAGCGAGTCAGAGACGCCCCTGGGTTTGGCACAGGGAAGGGTGAGGTGGGGAAGGCTGGGAAGGCGGCTTGGGGTGTGGCGATCAGGGGTCTGGCCCCAGAGGCCGCACTGTATGCCTCCCAGAAGGTTCTGGAGTACGCTGGCCTTTGAGGGGCAATGTATGCCCCAGGGCGGACTTCCTCTCTGCCCCGAACCTTCTGGAACAGACAGCAGTGTGGCCCATCTGCCTCCGCTGGAGCTGGACGCCCTGAGGGCCCCGCGGCCGCCTCCCCCACAGGCGCCTGGCGGGACCCCGACCTGCTCTTGTCCTGGCCCACAGGTCCTCCCCAAGCTGTCGTCCTCCATCGTCCACGAGATCGACAGCATCTTGGGCAACAAGCCCTACAGCAAGAAGGACTACCGGTCCTAGGGCCCGCCGGCCGGACTCTCCCTCCCCGCCCAGTCTGTTCGCTGCCCCTCGCTTCCGCTTTTCTGAAGCCAAGTCACGAATGTGGTTCGCATCACAAAGAAAGCCCTCCAAGGTGTCCCAGGGAACAAAGAAGCCGCTGCGACACACCACCCACTGCTCCGGGGACCCTCGTCCTGCCGGGACGGCCGGTCAGGTGCCCCCCACAGGCTGGGCCTCCCCGGAGCCTCCGCAAGCCCAGGCCAGGCTGGACCGGGGCCGAGAACCTCTGGTGTTGGCGGCGGGGAGGACCCCTGGCCTGGTCCTCCTGGGGCCCCTCCGCAGGGCCCTGGGCGCTGGCCTGGGCCTCCCCAGGGGCTCTCCCTCTGACCAAGGGCCCGACCTCAGCTGCTTCCCCACCCCTGCGCCAGGGCGTCTCTGAGGCGCCTTCTGTGCTGTCCCTTGACCCCACCTCCTCCCTGGCTGGTAGGGGTCGGGACTCAGGGGGGTTGGCTCTGCAGTTTGGGGCCCACAAGAAGTTTGGGGTCTGATTTCAAGTTCATTGCCCTTGGCAGGGGCCCCACCTGCACTCCCTGCCAGGTACCCAGGTCGCTGCCCTCTGTCCTTGCCCCGGAAGGCAGGCCCCGGGGCCGTGTGTGCCAAGCTGGACTGTGGCTGCTGAACCACGTGTGGGAGAGGACGCCCTGCTCTGCTGGGGGTCGGCCTCGGCGTCTGCAGAGAGGACAGGCTTGAGCCCTTCCCGGGGGCCCCGGGCCTTCTGTCTGCGCCCAGGGCGGGGGTCTTGTACCCCGAGCAGCAGCCCCCACCGTGGTGGAACGACCCCCGGAGGCTCTCCCTGAAGAGGTGCCCCGCGAGGCCTCGGATCAGGCGGGGTTGAGGTGCTCCGTCCTGGGGAGCTAAGTGTCTGTGCTCAGAGCTTGCGACCTGGGCAGCAGTGTCACCCCTGCGCCCCCACAGGCTGTGACAAGTGAGGGTGTCACTTCACACCACTCCCCAGCCTGGAGCAGGTTGGGGACAGGGACGAAGGGCCGGACACACAGGCTGTCAGCCCCTTGCAACCCCAGCCTGGGGCCGGAGGGGACGGGGGAGTAGAGGGGGGGGCCTGCAGCCAGGAGCCCCAGCCCCATGGTCCTGAGAAGTGCCCCAGCCTTTGCCGGCTAGGTGGGGGGCAGGAGCCGGGCTCTACAGATGTGCCAGCCGCGCTATGGGGGCCCTGTGTGCCAGCCCCCCAGGCACCCCACACCCTCCCATCACCAGGAGGCCTGCACAGCGGTCCTGTGTGCAGAGCTGCCCCCCCCCAAGGCCTCCTCCCGCCTCCCCCCTGCCATTCTCAGGGGCCTGCACCGTCCTGGCTGAGCTGAGGCTGGGAAAGGGCTATGAGAAAAGCCACAAAGGCAAGGGGGGGTGGGGACAGCTCTCTCCACTCCTGACCTCTGTGCTGAGCCTGGAGTCTAGAACCTTCCCCTCCTCGTAGGACTGGCCCTTGGGGTCTTTTCCAGCTCGTCCCCTACAAGCTTCATGTGTGGGTGTGGGGAGTGGGCAGCGCCGGTCCTGCTGAATGCCCAGCCTGTGCCACTCCCCATCCTACAGGGGGGTGTCCTGCTCTGAGGGCGGGCCTGTGGGGGCATTCTGTCCAGGCCCACCCCTCCCCGGGCGAGGGGCTGGGCCTCCACACGCTGCCCCAGACCATCTGCTGACCACCCACCAACAGGGAGCTGCCCCAGACCACCTGCTGACCACCCACCAACAGGGAGCTGCCCCAGACCACCTGCTGACCACCCACCAACAGGGACCAGACTTGCCGGGGGCCAGAGGCCAGGCTGCTGCCCCACAAGCCACACCTGGGAGGCCGGCCCATTGGCCACGTGTTGGGCAGCGGCGGGCGGGGCCCGGGCTGAGCTCCGCAGAGGCTGGAATGGCCAGCGCAGGACCCAGCAGCCTCAGCCCAGCCTGGTTCTCAGTGGCCTCTGCTTCCTGGGGGACAGGCCCCCGACTCAGGAGGGAGCTGGAGTGGGGAGAGGAGGTCAGAGCCGGGAAAGGGATGAGCTGGGCAAGGTGGCCCCAGAGGGTGGCTCAGCCCCTGCACAGGGAGTGCCCTACATGGGACTGGGCCAGGACAGGCTGGGGTCGGTTTTGCTTGTTGATGCCACACAGAGTCCTGCCTCCTCTTCACCCGCGTCTGGTCAGAGCCGAGGGGCGGGCTCACTGGTCTTGCTTGTCTTGTAAATAACGCGCTTTTTCTCCGGTTTTTTTAATGACTGTGGTTCCCCCGCTAATGCGCTCCCTCCGTAGGCGAGACCACCATCCGCCTCGCTTCCCAATGACACGTATTTATGGAATGACCAATAAAACCCAAGCCCGTGGGTCCGCGGTCCCGCCTGCTGCTCCCCTCATTTCCGGGCCTGGGGGCTCAGGGCTGGGCAGTGGGAGGGGGCAGGCTGCCACCATTCAGCAGACGGGGGCCCCGAAGCCTGCGGCCAAGGGCGGGTTGGGAGAAATGGGCCCTGGAGAAGAGGCAGAGATGGGGGACCAAGACCCCCATCTCTCCCGAGTGATTCAGGAATGGGGGTGCCCCCACCGCCCCCATCACATGCTCTCTGGTTGCTGGGGGGCTCTGTGCCCTCTGGGGACACAGGTTGGGTCCAGGGGCATCTATTTGATGCAGTGGGGGCTGTGTTTAGGGGTGCAGGTGGGAGGGCTAGGCACCACCCATGCACACCCTTCTTGGGGTGCCTGGCTCTCCCAGGGAGCCCCTCAGCCCTGTGGGGCAGGGTCTTCTCAGGCAACACCCCCATCCCCTCACACCCTCTGCTCCCCAGCCCCACCCCCTCCTAGATCATGAGAATCGAGGGAAAACACTGATTCGGTCCTTTGCCAAAGGATTTATTAAAACGCAGAAACCAAGACACACACAGAGTACAAAGTGAAGGGGGCAGGCAGCAACGGTCTCTGTCCAGGGTCCCTCACATCCTCCAAGGGCGGGACAGGTCACCACTTACAGGGGCTCCGCTCCCAAAGACCCAGCCCCCACCGAGCTGGGACCCCCTGCTGGAACCCAGGGCTGGCGGGCAGGGGCCTGGCCCCTCCGCTGGGCCGGGGGCCGCCGGGTGGGAGTGCCCCTCATCTCCGGGCTGGGCTCAGGCTCCCGCCTCGATGCCGGGGGTTCAGGACACACACACACACCTGACGGGCCCTCTCTGGGTTATTGTACTTAAAAAAATACTTTGTTTAAAAAAAATCTGGAAACTAAGAAAAAAATGTAAAACAACGCCAATGACTTTGGGCTGATATACCACAACCTGTAAACTTGCGGGGACTGAACGTGGGGCTGGAGCCGGCTCCCTCGATGGAGACGGTGGTGGGCACAGGACAGCCACAGGGGCAGTGGCCAGGCCAAAACACGCTCCACGGTCCCCAAACCCTCCCTCTACACGAGCCCCCAGACCCTCCAGAGCCCTGGTACCCGGGCCCTGGGAACAAGGGTACAGATGTCACCAGTCTCTGCTCCCAGCCTGGGCAGGGGACCCCTGGTGGGGGTGGCACCCAGGCCAGCTGTGGGCGTCAGCAAGACCTTGGTCACAATTGGCAGAAAACAAAGGAGCTTCTGAAGGCGCTGGCAGGGCGGGGCTCCTGACGGGGCCCCCCAACACAGTCCAACCCTAACCCCCCGCGTCGGCTGGAGCCCGGCGGGAGATGCTTTCGGGGACTGTGGCCCAACAGAAGCCTACTCGGCACGGGTTCAAATAATAACAAAACCGCAGCCTGGCACCTGGGGTTCCGCTGGCCCACGACGACCCCTGTTCTGCCAGCAGCAAAACCAAAGCCGCCCGAAGATGCCAAAGCAGGGGGCCTCCGCCCCACCGCCCTGGCGGGAGATAACTGATAAACCAATAAGAAAACATTCTTACGATCCCTTTTCTCTCCCAAAGCAGTTAGCAGGAAGTGCCCACTGCCCTCGTCCTGGGCCTCCGGGCGCCGGGCGTGGGAGCCACAGCCAGCAGTGCCAGGGGCCGGGCCGATTGTGGGTCCCTGGTGAGAAGGACCCAGGGGGCACTGGCAAGGCCTGGGAAGGGCATGGAGACAGAGGGGGCAGAGGGAGGCTCCCCGGGGAGGAAGGGCGGAAGGGAGGGGCCACAGGCCTGGGGACGATGGATGCAGACCCTCTCCCGTTGCCAGGTGCCTCCTGGCCGGACGCTCAGACTGTCCACGTGGCCGGGGAAGGCTGGCACTGTGCCCCTCGAGGCCGCCCACAGGAAGGGGCACCTCAGGGCCTGGGTGGCAGTCACTTGCCTGTGGCTGAGCCAGGGCCCCTGCAGGGAGCACTGGCCGGGGACACACGTGCAGGTGAGCCGAAGTGAACTGGGATGCCCCCCCCGCCCCCACCCCAGAGCGGGTCGGCTGCAGCTGTGCGCATGTGCTGGAAACCTGCCGGCGCCTCCAGACCCTCCCACCACCCACCCCCATGCCAGGCTGGCCTGCCCTGGAGGGTTTGATGAGGATGGAGAGTGGGGCTGCCAGGATGGAAGGGGCGTGGGGCCCAGCCCTCCAGGCCTCAGAGCCAGCCATTTGCAGGGGAGGACGCCTGGGGCTCTGTGTGGCCGGCCAGTCACCCAGCTGTCCCCAAGGTGAGCCTCCAGATCCTGGCCCCAGTCCTGGTCCCAGGAGTGCAGCCCAAGCCCCTCAGGGCACCCCACCCCAGGCCCAGCCTTCCTGCCACTCAAACGGATTCTTACCCAGAGCGTCTCCCCAGGAAGCCCAAGGCTGGGAAACCCCTCCGGCCGAGCGTCCGACAGACGGGCCTGGGCTTGGCCCACCCCCTGCCCCACACCTGGGCCGTCACAGGCACCACCAGCTGGCGGAGGGGCCAGGACCCTGTTCCTGGCAGGAATGAGGTGGGCCGCCTGGGAAGCTCCGACGGGAGGGGGGGGGGTGCTGGAGAGCATCAGGTTGGGTCCCCCGCCTCCCGCTTCCCAAGCCTCTGGGAGCACATCTCGGGCACGTAGGGCCCTGCCCGGTGACAAGTGCCTGGATCGAGGCCTCTCCATAGACACAACCAGGGCAGGGCCAAGGGCTCCCGGCCACCTTCAGAGCTGCTGTGACCTCCTGTAAATGCCAGCACACCTGTCCACAGCCACACCTGGCAGGTGGCTGAGATGCAGGCTCACAGCCGCATGGCCTCCCCCCGCCCAGGAGCACGCACTGGGCCTGCCCCGCCGGGCAGCGGCCATGGGCTCGGAGGGTGCTCACAGCCCCACCCGCTGGGAGGCGCCCCTCCCTGCTGGTCCCCAGCCCTGCAGGAGGGGAGAATAAAGGCCGGCCCTAACCCGGGCAGCAGCCTGGCACTGGGGGCCGCCCGTGAGGGGGGCAGAGCGGAAGGCAGTGCAGATGAGACGGTGGGTGGGGCACACGAGCACTCCGGCAGACGCTGCAGGGCCGGGGCAGCGGCAGGGTTCCGGGAGCTTCCGTCCGTCCGTCCGTCCGTCCATCTGGAGCCCGTTGACTGACAGACAGACAGACGTATGTGGGTTAGTCTCCTCCCGACGCCACTCAACTTTTATCAAGACAAACCTGTTCAAGTCTTCAATAGGAAAGTGCAAACGATGTACAAATAAATGAAGTCTGCGCTAAGACGTCGCCGGCAGGCGGCTGGGCACGGCCGAGTGGGGGGGGCGCTGTGTGGAACACGCGGGGTGATGAGGTGGCATTCTGGGCCCCGCCCCCACGTGATGGCATCACTCGGGTTCCCTTCTGGCCCCGGCGGCGCCGACAAAGGCAGGAGCTGTCCTCTCCTGTGGGGGTCGGGAGGCGGCCGGCCGGCCCGGCTGCAAGAGGCAGGTCACGGGTTACAAGGTGGGGGGTCGGGTCGGCATTGGGTGCAGCACCCCACACGCTGTCACTGCCCCACCCACTGCCCATCACAAGCAGCTGTAATCAGAGGGGCGTCCCCAGCCAAGACCTCCCCAAGTGCCAGAGAGCGCCCCAGCAATCAGCAGCCCCCGAGGCAGCCAGGCTGGAAACACCCCCCACCCCCACCCCCACCCTAAAGCCAAGTTCTCACAGGACCGACGGGCTTGGGGGGCAGGGTGCACTGGATAAGCTCCCTCTCCAGCCGCACGCCCCCTCCCGCCACCCTCCTAGCCCCTGGCAGGGAGCAGAGCGAGATGAGAGGTGAGTCTGGGGCGCCCACTGCTCAACCGGGCAGTGGGGAGAGGAGGCGGCGGGGTCCGGGCCAGCGGCGGTCCCTGACTCGCGCAGGGACACACATGTGCACATAGGAGCACGCCCCTTTGCGCCCTGCCTTCCCAGCCTCCCGGGAAGTGTCCGGAAGGAAGCCTGGGCAGACGCACTGGCCCCGAGATGGACCCCAGGGCAGAGGGGGCTGGGGCAGGGGGCTCCAGGCACGTGGGCGAGACCCCAGGAGCCCAGAGGCCGTGAGGCCCGCATGGCTCAGGGCTGAGAATCAGCAGGTGGACAGGGCTGATTCTGGCCAGGCCTGAGCTGCCGGCTGAGCTGGGGACAGAGGGGACCCTGGAGCCAGGAGCAGCCTTACCTCAGCTGGGAACGAGCGTTGCGAGAGAGGGAAGCCGCGGGGCCGGCTAGATATCTGTGGGAAGAGAAAACCTCAGCTCGCCCAGGGCGGTCGGCCCCGCGGGCACCCTGCGCATGCTGCCCGGGGCAGACGGGCACCTACCGGTCACATAGGGCCCCAGGGGCATCTGGTTGTAGTTGACGATCCCTCCCGGTCCGGGGCCCCGGAAGTTGGGCCCGAAGCTGCTGTTGTACATCTGGGAGGAGCCGAAAGCGCCCTGGAGGCAAGGACTCGGGTTTAGAGCTCACGGTCCTGCCCGGCAGACCCACACCCACGCCAGGCGCGCTGGGGGCGTGTGTGAGGGGCTCGCCCGGACCCTGACCTGCGGGGTGGTGGGGTCGCCGGCTCGGTTGGTCAGGCGGCTCAGGATGCTGCGCTCCGACATCTGCAGGCGGGCGGCCACCGGGGGGATGCGGGACAGCATGGAGGGCAGGCGGGTCACGTCCGCCTTCATGTCACTCAGCAGCTCCTCCAGCTGGTTCAGGACTGGGAGGAAGGGAGGCGCGGGCTGGGGGCCGCCGGGCGGTGCGCGCTCACAGGCTGTCACTGCGCTCCCAGAGCAGCTCCTGGCCCAGCCCTTCCAGGCCCGCAAAGCAGGGCCGCGCCACCAGGGAGAAGACAGGGGCTCCCCAAAGAGCGTCTCCCAGGGGCCCCCGCTGCAGAGAGGGAGCCAACACGGGTTTCCCCCGAGGCCTGCCTCCTGCTCCCACCACGCTGGGGACAGGGTGGAGGCCACAGGCAGAGGCGCCCCTCCGCCAACCAGTCTGGAGCCTCCGGAAGATTTGGAGAAGGAGGGTCCAAGGTCTGAACGCGGGAACTCGGGCCATGACCTGAGTGTCTGTGTCCCCATCTTTAAGATGGGGTGACAACCCTCACCACCTAGGATGTTACGAGGATCACAGAACGTATTTCAGGCTCATCGTCAGGGCCTGAGGGACTGGGCGATGGACTGTCCCGTCCTGGCCAAGAGGCTCCGCCCTCGGCTGACGTCTGTCCCGGGCCCAGGTCCCCATCAGCGCCCGCATCTCTGGCCAGCAAGGCACCGGGCAGGGCGGCGGCGGGCTCAGCCCACGGGGCGCGGGCCTCACCCTTGTGCAGGACGGCGTTGGCAGGCTTGTTCCCGGCGAGGGACTCCTTGGACAGGTGCTGGTGGCTCTCGGCAAGGCACTCCACCTCGGCCAAGCGGGCGTTGAGGGCCATGGCTGGGTGGTTGGGGTCCTGGGTCATGTTGAGGTACGCGGCTCTCCGGAGCTGCTCCTCGATGACCAGCGCCTGCTCCAGCAGCTGGGGGGGGGGGGGGGGCAATGAGCGTGGGCCTGGCCCCTTCTCCACCAGCACCACCCCTGTCCGGGACCCTGAGCAGAAAGGAGGGAGGAAGGACACCCTCCCACTCAGCAGTCCGTCCTCATCTTATCACGGTCGCCGCGGAGCCCTCACAAGCTGCACCGTCACCCAGGGCGGGGCCACGCGCCCAGCGGGGCCTGGCCCAGGGCAGGGGCCCAGCACCCGTGAGCCGATGACGAAATGACTCTCCTCTGTGGACAGCCTGGGCCGCGTCGGACATATGGGGAAGGGGGTTGCTGCTTGCTAACCCCTTAGCCCGCCCCTCTTGCAGCCCCGCCCCCCATGACCTCTGACCTTGAACCTGCGGGCCAGGAACTTGTTCTTCATCTCCAGGTAGTTGCCCTTGTGGATCTCAGACTTGAAGGGCTCGTTGAGGATCATGTATCTCGGGTCGTTCTGGATGTCCTGCCAGCGGGCGTAGCCGTGCCTGGGTGGCACCGTTAAGGACAAACCTGGCCATGGGGCCGGGGTGGGGCGGGGCGGGGGCGGGGCAGGGTCAGAGTCCTGGCTGCATTCTCGGACAAGTCATGACCTCGGCTGCAGGATGAGCGTGTTGATGACATGACAGTCAGCGGACACTGACAGGGACCCACTGGGCACAGACACGGCGCTGAGGCTCTGCAGGGCGGCACCTCGACAACCCGAGCAGGGCAGGGCAGGGGCGGGGGCAGGGGGCAGGGGGCAGGGGCTGGGGGGGTGTGGGAGCAGGGGCGACACGTTCAAGTTCTAACCCAGCACCTGGGACTGCCCTCATTTGGAAACAGGGTCTTAAGTTAAGGGGTTCATACTGCCTGCCTGGCGGGGCTCAGTGGTTGAATGTCAATCTATGACCCAGGAGGTCGCGGTTTGATTCCGGAACATGTCCGGGTTGCAATTTCGATCCCCAGTAGGGGGCCTGCAGGAGGAAGCCGATCAATGCTTCTCTCTCATCATTGATGTTTCTATCTCTCTCTCCCTCTCCCTTCCTCTCTGAAATCCATGAAAATATTTAAAAAGGAAAAGGTCATACTGAGTTAGGGTGAGCACGTATCCTTATAAAAGGAGATTTGAACACAGACACACAGACACCAGGGAAGATTGGGGGGATGTAGTTTCAAACCAGGGGGTGGGCAGGGATGGGGGCTGCCCCAGAGCTGGGGAGAAGCGAGGAGGCGCCGCCCCCGAGGTGTCCTGCGGGAACCGGGGACAGTTTCATGCCCAAGGTCCAGCTGTGAGGGGCAGAGTCAGGATCTGAACTCAGTCAGCCTGGCTCCGACACCTTAGCCTCCATGGCAGGGATCCGTAGGCCATGGCCTACAGCCTCGTTTTATAAATAAAGTTTTGTCGGAACATGGCCACACTCACTGGTTACGTGATGTCTGTGGCCAGTGTTCACTCTCCACCCCTTGCAGGACCCGTCTGCTGGCTCCTGTCCACAGCACTTGCCTCTCGTCATGGCAACCAGCCCCGCACGAGGCTGTCACAAAGGCCAGCTTTGCTGGGGGCTCCTCTTGCCTCCGGGAGGTCTGTGCTCAAATGTCACCTTCTCTAATCACCCAATGGAAACGCGGCCCCACCCAAAGCCCGCTGTGCCCCCCCTGCCCACGCTGCCAGCTCATGTGTTCACATCTCCCCTCAGTAGGATGCCAGTTCCAGGTGGGCGGGGACTGGGGCGGCATCCTCCATGCCTGGCACATGGTCAGTGAGCGATAGAGATGGGACTAAGAGTGAAGCAACCTTCAGGGGTCATTACTGGGAGGAGGTGACGTCTGTGTACATAGGAATTAGGACCATTTGCTATGGAGTCGGATGGGTGGGCTGTGACTTCTTAGCTGTGTGTCTCTGGGGAAGTCACGTGGCCTCTCTGAGCATCCGTTTCCTCCTCTGTATAAGGGGGACCATGTAGTGCCCTCATGGAAAGCTGCTGTGAGGATGGAGTGAGCATTGAGGGTAAAGGGATGAGCTGCTGCTATTAGGGTCACCATCATCACCATCACCATCATCACCATCATCACCATCACCACCATCATCACCATCACCATCATCACCATCATTACCATCACCATCATCACCATCACCATCATCACCATCACCATCACCATCACCACCATCATCACCATCACCATCACCATCATCACCACCATCACCATCACCACCATCATCACCATCACCATCACTACCATCATCACCATCACCATCACCATCACCATCACCATCACCATCACCAACATCATCACCATCATCATCACCACCATCACCATCACCATCACCACCATCATCACCATCACCATCACTACCATCATCACCATCACCATCACCATCACCACCATCATCATCACCATTATCACCACATCACCACCACCATCATCATCATCACCATCACCATCACCACCATCATCACCATCACCATCACCACCATCACCATCACCACCATCATCACCATCACCATCACCATCATCACCATCACCACCATCATCATCACCATCATCACCATCACTATCACCATCATCACCATCACCATCACCATCACCAACATCATCACCATCACCATCACCATCACCATCACCATCATCACCATCATCACCATCACCACCATCATCATCACCATCATCACCATCACTATCACCATCATCACCATCACCATCACCAACATCATCACCATCACCATCACCATCACCACCATCACCATCACCACCATCATCACCATCACCATCATCACCATCATCATCACCATCACCACCATCATCACCATCACCATCATCACCATCATCACCACCATCACCACCATCATCACCATCACCATCATCACCATCACCAGCATCATCATCACCATCATCACCATCACTATCACCATCATCACCATCACCATCACCACCATCATCACCATCACCATCACCATCACCATCATCATCACCATCACCATCACTACCATCATCACCATCATCATCACCATCACCATCACCATCACCAACATCATCACCATCACCATCACCATCACCACCATCATCACCATCATCATCACCACCATCACCATCACCATCATCACCAACATCATCACCATCACCATCACCACCATCATCAATATCACCATCATCACCACATCACCACCACCACCATCATCATCATCATCATCATCATCATCATCAGGAAAGGGGCCCTTGCTCCTGACTCCTCACCCCACACACCTCGTGTCCCTCCCCGAGGTCCACAGCAGAGCAGGCCCGAGTCCTGCACAGCCTGGCGTGGCAAGGATACGTCACGATGCCTGCCAGCAGCCAGTAGTCATGGCGTCGGTGCCAGATGTCATAGACGTTCCCCGAGGACACAGCGGCCGAGGACACGGCGGCGCGCTCTTCGTTCTGCCACAGTGTGTGGAGCTCTAGGACGCCAGTGAAGGGGGACAGAATGAGGCACCCCCGTCCCTCACAGAGGTGGCCCAGGAAAGCCTCTCCTCACTGCCTACCATCTTCCCACCCCGAGAGGCTCAGTGTCACTAGGAAAGGTTATACAATGCACTCTCATCAGCCATTCACACTTTAGTATAAAATACCCATCTGCCAGATTCCCAGGACCCATGCGTCAGGAAGGCGGGACATCGACCACCCCAGCTCAGCCCACCACCCCACCTAATACCTGTGAAGCCCCCATCTGCAATGTTGAACATGAATTTGAACTTCCCGTTCTTGTCTTCCTTCTTCCCCTCTTCATCCTCCTCTTTGTCACCATTTTGCTGGGTTTCCATGGGCTCTTTCTCCTCAACTTTGGTGTCATCTATGGGAGGACAGACTACGTTCCTTTATCCCCAAAGGCACTGCCCAGGGGCCTCTCTGCCAGGTTCTGGGGACCCAAAGGCTAGCGGGGACACACCTCCCATCCTCCAGGGGCTCAGAGAGGGGTTTTAAACACACAAGCACGCAGGGCTAGCTCCCGCCCAGGCGCCCCTCCCCACCGAGTCAGGACCACCTGGGAACGGGGTAGGGCACCGTGAGAAGTGCAGCTATGTTCAAGGAAGGCAGCGCGGCCTTAGGGGTCTGAGCAGGGAACACCTGTTCTAGAACATCCCAGCACCCAGAGGTACACAGGCCACTGGCTGAGCCCCAAATGCTCCAGGCCAAGCTCATGGCCAGCTCTCCTTCCTCCTGATGGCGGCTGGGGACACAGGAGGGGTCAGGAGAGCGGGGGACCTGTCCCGTGGGGCAGCAGGTCAGTTCCCACCCATCAACTCCCACCAGGGCCTAGCGCCAAGGGGACGGTGCCCAGGAGGCTGCGAAGTCCCCACAGGGTCAGACGGCGCCCTCAAGGGACCACGGGACACGGGGCAGCACGCGTGTGCAGGAGGCCGCACCTGGCCTCAAGTCGCTGCCGTCCCTGCTGTGAGCCAGGCTCAGCTCCAGCTTGTCCAGAACTTTCTCTTTCTCGGGGAGCACGTCTGCAAGACAAAGGGTGCTCATGGGTGGGGGGCCGGGAGGGCAGCTCTGCGTCAGCCGCGCACACAGCCCTGTTCCTCAAGGGAAACTCCTCCAGGGAGGTGGGCGGGGCATGGACACCCCCATCAGCAACTCGCACCCCAGCAGCACCCCCCCAAACTCCTAAAGACACAGCCTGGAAATCCGCCTACCACCACCGTAACCACAGCGCCCAAAGCTCTGATCAAAGCAAACCGACGATGAGTACGGACAGGAACGCGCTGAACAACATGACAGGCCTTAGAGCAGCGGTTCTCAACCTGTGGGTCGCGACCCCTTTGGCGGTCGAACGACCCTTTCACAGGGGTCGCCTAAGACCACCCTGCATATCAGATATTTACATGACGATTCATCACAGTAGCAACATGACAGTTATGAAGTAGCAACGAAAATAATGTTATGGTTGGGGGTCACCACAACATGAGGAACTGTATTAAAGGGCCAGAAGGTTGAGAACCACTGCCTTAGAGCCTCACACCCCGCAATCACACGTCTGTAGGACAGATGTTCCTTCCAAGCACACGTGAGCGCTGACCAAATCTGACCGCATTAGAGCAGAAAGCAGGTTTCGACAATATCACACAGAAGCAACGCCACGCCCACCCGTTTTCACGCCGCAATGCAAACTGAGTTTGAAATCGCTCCTGAAAAGCAAGCCCACGAACCCCCAACTCTGAGGAGGGCAAGCCCAGAGGGGAGACTGAGTCCCGGCTCCCCCTGGGGTCTAGGTGCTGGGACACAGCAAGCACAGCCCACCTCGTGGCCAGGGGGAGGGGGAGGGGGAGGGGAGCCAGCAGCCGCCTCTCTAACCTGGGTGGGTGAGGCAGGAGACGGCGCTGGGAGGGTGCCTGGCTGGGTGGGTGCCTGGCTGGGTGGGTGCCTGGCTGGGAGGGTGCCTGGCTGGGTGGGTGCCTGGCTGGCTGGGTGCCTGGCTGGGTGGGTGCCTGGCTGGGTGGGTGCCTGGCTGGGAGGGTGCCTGGCTGGCTGGGTGCCTGGCTGGGTGGGTGCCTGGCTGGGAGGGTACCTGGCTGGCTGGGTGCCTGGCTGGGTGGGTGCCTGGCTGGGAGGGTACCTGGCTGGCTGGGTGCCTGGCTGGCTGGGTGCCTGGCTGGGAGGGTGCCTGGCTGGCTGGGTGCCTGGCTGGCTGGGTGCCTGGCTGGGTGGGTGCCTGGGGAAGCCCACACCTCACCTTTTGACAGCTGCTCCGGGGAGGGCTGGGCCTTCTCCGCCTCCTCCGGCCGCTCCTCCCGGGCCCTCTCCTTGCCGTCTGAGCTCTCCTGCCTGTCCTCACCGTCCGCCCTGTCCTGGGCCGTCGGCAGGGCCTAGGGAGGCAGGTGAGGCCTCGGCAGGAGGGCAAGGCCAGGAACGGTCTCTGGGCTGGGACCCACGCTCTTGGCTCCCAACCTGCTCCTCCAAACCCAGAGGCCCGAACGGGAGCCCCGAGGAGTTCTGGGCCAGGCCTGAGAGGCCCCTGGACCCCGCCCGCCCCTGCCCGAGCCCAGACACCCACGTCGCCCACACCTGGACTTCCGGAGGCTTCTTCAGCTTCTGCACCCCCAGCTCCTTCTCATCCAGGAAGCCCAGTGGGGCTTCCATTTTGTCTGCAAGGTGAAGGGGAAGGGTGAGGCAGGCGGGCTCGAGCGGGGGGCAGGGAGGCCGAGTCAGTTCCCAACACACTGCCGAGTGGAGGGACTCGTGGCAAGTGGCATGTCCACAGCCCAGGTGAGTAAGTGACTTCCTAAGGTCACCCAGGCCCGGAAGCACACCCAGGAGTGGCCACCTCCAGGGACACACTGTGCCCAGAAGCAGGGTGTCCTCCGAGGCACCCACCCTCTCAGGGCCTCACCTGCCACCTGGGGAGGTAGCTGAGGGCTGCCCAGGCCTGAGGGGTCCACGTGAGAGAAGGCGTTTTGCCCAAATAAATCCCCGATCACCAAAAAGACACGCAGAGAGAAAAGAACCCACGGAGATGGGCAGTGCGCCTGAAAAGACCTTTTCTAAAGAGGCTGCACCAAGCCCACGGCACCAAGATGCTGTCCTCAGGGGAAGGCAGGTCCACCCACTGCCCACCACCAGCTCGGCCTTTGGCAGCAAACACTGCTGAGCCGGTGGAGTGGCGCGGCCACCGCGAGAAGTGGGGCAGTTCCTCCAAAATTACCGCCCAGGACCCCCGCTCCCAGGCCCAGCTGCACCCGCGAGAAATGAAAACCCACCCACATCGCAACTGGAGCACAGAGGCTCATGGTGGCATAGCCACAGCAGCCAGAGAAGCAACAGCCCAGTCCACCCGCGGGCCAAGGGACACACAGCATGGGCAGCCACGCGGGGATGTGATTCGGCCATAAGAAGGGATGAAGGACTGCCCGGCCGGCGGGGCTCAGGGGTTGAGCATCCATCTCTGAACCAGGAGGTCAAGGTTCCATTCCCGGCCAGGGCACACGCCCAGGTTGTGGGCTCGATCCCAAGTAGGGGGCGTGCAGGAGGCAGCCAATCCATGATTCTCTCTCATCACTGATGTTTCTATCTCTCTCTCCCTCTCCCTTCCTCTCTGAAATCAATAAAAAAATATTTTTTTTAAAAAGAGGAATGAAGTACTGCCACGCCCCCACATGGATGGTCCTGGGAAAAATGACAGAAGCCAGGCATGAAGGCCACAGATGCATGATTCACATACAAGCAGCGTCCAGAACAGACAAGCCCATTGGCACAGTAAGTAGATTGGTGGCTGCAGGGGCTGGGGCATTGGGGAGGAATGGGGGTGACTGCTCATGGTACGTGTGTGTTCTGGGGTGAAAAATGTTCAAGAATCGGAGAGAGCCAGCACCGGTTTGGCTCAGTGGATAGAGCGTCGGCCTGCGGACTGAAAGGTCCCAGGTTCGATTCCGGTCAAGGGCATGTAACTGGGTTGTGGGCACATCCCCAGTAGGACATGTGCAGGAGGCAGCTGATCGATGTTTCTAACTCTCTATCCCTCTCCCTTCCTCTCTGTAAAAAATCAATAAAATATATTTAAAAAAATAAAAATAAAAAAAGTAAATTAAAAAAAAAAAAAAAAGAATCGGAGAGAGGTGATGGCAGCACATCCCTGTGAACATACCAGAAACTACCGAATAGCACCCTTTGAAAGGATCAATGTTGTGATGTGAGTCACACCTCCACGCTGTCATTAACAAGAAAACACCGGGGGAGCAATCCTTCCGCAGACAGAAGCTTCAGGGGAGGGAAGCGCCCTTTGTGGGGTGAGCAGAGGACTCGGGGTCTCCTGGGACCTTGCCCCTCCCAGGACCCAGGTGCCCTCCCCCACTCGTCCGGGCTCAGACCTGGCAGGCCCAGCGGGGCGGGCAGGAGGTGAGCGGGGCTGGCGGGCACGGGCGTGTTGGGATCCGAGGAGACGGCCTCGCCCAGCTTCTTGCTCTCGGAGCCCTCGGGGACCAGGTCCGGGGTGCTGTACCTCCCGTTGACGAGCTCGAACTCCTGGACCTGGGCCGGGGAGGGCGGAGGCGGGTGGTGGTCACAGCTCAGACGTCAGGGTCGCAGAGCTGCCAGTGTGACTGGGGGTGCCCCAGGCTCAGGGAAGATGCCACCTCTACCCCAGGTTGGCCAAGCCCCACGCCAACCCCAATCTCCCTGGTCCTCTGCCCTTTGACCTGCCACCCTGGCCTCCAGCACCCCCAAACCACGCCCCAGAGAGGCATTCTGGGCCTGGCTCAGACCCTGGGCAGCTGTGTGAGCCAGGCACCTGCCTCTGCCCACTGACCACCCCCCCCCCCCCGGAGCATGCCAGGGCCCCGGGCAGCCCCGGCAGGGCCCTGAGGCTGACTCACCCACCTTCTTCCTCACCAGCGACATGACGCCGATGCGCGTGAGCACGTGCTGCCTCGACAGGCCCTCGCGGGGCACGCCGTCCGCGAAGGTCTCGGCGCCGTCAGCCCCCGGCTCACACAGGTGCCGCATGAAGAGGGACACATAGGCTCTGGGGTGGGGGGGACTGGGGCTCAGGGAGTGGGGGGCCAGCAAGGACCCTCTGCGAGGGCTGGCGGGACCCCGGGGAGCTCGCCTGGCTGGAATCATCGTCCCTCCCCCACCTCCCAACCCGGCCCCCGTCAGGGCCCGGGAAGGGCGGGGGGCTCCCCTGCAGGGGACCCTCTAGGACAGCCCGGCCCCGCCCAGGCCTGGAGCCAGCCCCCCACAGACCAGAGGGCAGTGAATTCCCCAGGCCCGAGCCCGGCGGGAGCAGAACCCGCCGGTGTGCGGCCGCCCGCTGGAGCCTGGCCCTCAGCCCCTTTACCTGAACTCCTTCTCGCTCTTGCCCCGCAGGTCCCGCACCAGCCAGTGGGAGTTGAAGGCGTCCTGGGGCGGCATCCCCCAGCGCATGATGGCGTTCAGAAAGGCCTTCCGCTGGCGGGCGTTGAAGCCCAGCACCTGAGGGCGGGAGCCGAGAATCGGGAGGGGGGCGGGAGGGGCGGGGGGGGGGCAGGGAGGGGGCAGGGGGAGAAGGAGGGCACCGAGAGGGGAGGCCTAGACCCAGGGTCCATCCCAGCCCCACCTCCACTTGCTGGGACCCTGCACAGACCCCCAGACCCCCCACTTCCTGCCTGGCCTCCACCCCCCGGGGGGCGGGCAGCAGGGGTGAGCTTTTTGTTCCAAGAGGTGACAAGATAAATCGGGCGAAAGAGAGCTGGGCATGGGGGGGAGCTGGACATGGGGCGGAGGACTGGACATGGGGGGAGCTGGACATGGGGCGGAGGACTGGACATGGGGGGGGAGCTGGGCATGGGCGGAGGACTGGACATGGGGGAGCTGGGCATGGGGCGGAGGACTGGACATGGGGGGGAGCTGGGCATGGGCGGAGGACTGGACATGGGGGAGCTGGGCATGGGGCGGAGGACTGGACATGGGGGAGCTGGGCATGGGGCGGAGGACTGGACATGGGGGGAGCTGGACATGGGGCGGAGGACTGGACATGGGGGGAGCTGGACATGGGGCGGAGGACTGGACATGGGGGGAGCTGGACATGGGGCGGAGGACTGGACATGGGGGGGAGCTGGGCATGGGCGGAGGACTGGACATGGGGGAGCTGGGCATGGGGCGGAGCACTGGACATGGGGGGAGCTGGACATGGGGCGGAGGACTGGACATGGGGGGAGCTGGACATGGGGCGGAGGACTGGACATGGGGGGGAGCTGGGCATGGGCGGAGGACTGGACATGGGGGAGCTGGGCATGGGGCGGAGGACTGGACATGGGGGGAGCTGGGCATGGGGCGGAGGACTGGACATGGGGGGAGCTGGACATGGGGCGGAGGACTGGACATGGGGGGAGCTGGACATGGGGCGGAGGACTGGACATGGGGGGGAGCTGGGCATGGGCGGAGGACTGGACATGGGGGAGCTGGGCATGGGGCAGAGGACTGGACATGGGGGAGCTGGGCATGGGGCGGAGGACTGGACATGGGGGGGAGCTGGGCATGGGCGGAGGACTGGACATGGGGGAGCTGGGCATGGGGCGGAGGACTGGACATGGGGGGAGCTGGGCATGGGGCGGAGGACTGGACATGGGGGAGCTGGGCATGGGGCGGAGGACTGGACATGGGGGAGCTGGGCATGGGGCGGAGGACTGGACATAGGGCGGAGGACTGGACATGGGGGAGCGGGGCCCCACCTCAATGTTGCCTCCTACGCGGGCGAGAAGAGGCGGGAGGGGCTTGTCCCGGTCACTCTTCAGCTGCCTCCGGGACTGTCGCCGGCCACCTGGGGAGCAGGCCCCCCCACCTGTCAGCGGGCCCAGAGCCATCGGACACCACCCTCTCCGCCAACTCGCCCAGAACGGGGATCCCTCGGGGTGACCCCGAAGCTGCTCTCGAGCCTGTCCCCACGCCCCAAAGCCCCCAGGCTGGCCGCCAGCTCCCCGCGCAGCCTCGCCCCAGCCCCGGCCGCAGCGAGACTCACTCTGCCCTTCCGGCCTTTCCTCAAAGTCCTCGTCCTCGTCCTCGGAGCCGATGGAGTACTCGGACTGGTTGTCCGAGAGCTCGTCCTGCCACTCTGGGGGCGGCAGGGGGCACAGGATGAGGTGCCAGCAGCCCCCCGGCCCCCACCCTCTGGGCCACGCCGAGGCCCTAAGCCCCAGCCCAGTAAGTGGCCATGAAAACCGCCTCGCGGCCTAATATCAACAGCAACGCTGCTTCCCAAGGGCTAGACCATTCTCCACCCATTTTACAGATGGGGAAGCTGAGGCCTGCCCCGGTCACACCGCTGGCAGAGAAGTCACTGGGTCACCACACATCTTGTCCCCCAAACACCCAGCAGCCCACACTGGCCCCCAATTCCCCACAGCCTCCCACTCAGGCCGGTCCCACACAGCTCCTGCTCCCCGGCCCCAGGGGCTCCTGCCACGGGGTCCCTCTCTGACCTGCCAGAACCCTGCCCGAGGCCCTCTGCCCCGAGGCACTGCGCACCCTCCGAGCCGGACACGCACCCTGGTCCTCCTGGGACGTGTCGTTGTAGTTGACCTGCTTGCGGATGCGCTTGCCCTTGCCCAGGTTGCGGGCCAGGTCCTCCTGCTGCTGCTCGTAGTGGTGCCGGAGCAGCTTCTCCCAGTAGTCCGGGTCCACGTTCTCCTCCTGCTTGATGATCTCCCGCTCCACCTCCTCCTGAGACACAGGCGGGGGGGGGGGGGGGGGGTGAGGCGGGGCCAGCAGACACAGCCACAGGGGGAGGAGGAGCCCAGGGAGGGGCCCTCTCATTTAGGGGTCAAGGATGAATTGAAAAGCCTGCCTCCTCCAGGAAGCCTTCCCTGATCAGCCCAGCTTCCTGCCCCGTCAGTCACCACCATCCCTCCGTTCATCCCTCCATTCACTCCCCAAGGATTCCCTGGCCGAGTGCAGAGTGGAATGAGCCCGCCTGCCCTCAGGGGCTCCCAGGCTCTAAGGGAAACTGGCTGTGGGGGACAAGCACACCACAGGCTGCATGGCGGGTGCCGAGCTGAGGAGGGGAGACCCAGGAGCTGGCCTTTGGGGGTAACAGGGGTTTGCGGAGAGGACAGGTGTGGCCGGCGTGCCCTGAAGGAGTGGTCCAGGGGGACCTGGTGCTGGCCCCGAGGGGGAGAGGGCGGAGGGAGGGGCAGGGGCGGGGCAGTGGGCAGGGCTGGGAAGGCCTTGGACCCCAGGCCCCGGGGCTGGAGGGTGGCCGGGCCGGGACCTACCACGCCGTCCTCCTCGCGCACCACGTACTGCGCCACCTTGAAGGAGCTCAGGTACTCATTCATGTTCTGCAGCTCCGTGTCGTCCGTGGCGTCCTGGTTGCGGTCCAGCAGCTTGGAGATGGCCGCGTCGTCGTAGTGGATCACACTGCTGTCCTCCACGTCCTTGTTGTCACCTGGGAGAGGCAGGGTGCAGAGTCGGAGGACAGATGGGGTGCCCAGGAGCCGCGGGGCCCCCCTCGAGTCCCGACCGTGGTTCTTCCCAGTCCCCGCAGGGGCTGCGGCGGAAAATGGGGACCAGAGAGCGAACCCCCACTGCCACGGCCCCACTGCCCGCCCCTGGCAGTCACGGGCATGCAAGGGGGAGGGGGAGCAGGGGACACGGCAAACTCCACGGGTAGCCTGGTGCCGGGAAGGCCTTCTGCAGGCGCAGGAGGGGCTGGGACGGGGGGGGGGGGGCGGGTACCTGGCGGGGTGCTGCCATGCTTCTTCTTGGCGCTGGCGGCCAGGGCGCCCCCCTTGGAGGACTGGACATCGGGGATGGGTGTGATGGGCCTCTGGCCCTGAGACATCATGCCTGTGGGCAGAGGCGGAGGAGCTGCAGGCCGGGGACAGTGCCCAGAGACCCGCCCTGGCCCTGCCGCTGGCCAGGAGACAGGAGGGGAGGGGAGAGGGGAGAGGCTGGGGCTGGGCACCCCCAGGCCGACACCCACCCTCCACGTCGTCCTTGAAGAGCTCCTCGGTGCCGAACTTGAGGATGTCGTCCAGCTCCTGCTTGGTCATGGAGCCCGACTTGGAGCCCAGGCCGGGCCGCACCACCAGGTGGGTGAGCATCATCTTGCGCTTGGCCACCTGCGTGATGCGCTCCTCCACCGAGGCCCGCGTCACGAAGCGGTAGATCATCACCTTCTTGTTCTGCCCGATGCGGTGGGCGCGGCTGAAGGCCTGGGGGCGACCCGCGGCTCAGCGCCCGGGGCTCGGCTGTGGGTCACGGCCGGCACCACGAGGGGGGCATGCAGGTGTGCTCGTGAGCGTGCCCTGCGTGGGACGGGCGTGGGGCTTTGCGTGGAGACGTGCATGCGCCAGGGTCACTGTGGGCACTGCCCGCATGCAGCCTCGCAGGGGCCTGGGGCCTGGGCAGGTGAACTGGCGCGGGTGTGGGGGTGCGGGGGGGTGCGAGGGGCAGCGTGGCCAGTGTGCTGGCTGCAAAGAAGCCACAAGGGGCTCTGATGGGGCTCAGGGGTGGTGGGGGCTGTGCCTCCCCGGGAGGGAGCCAATGGGGACTGCCGGGGACGCACGGCCACCCCGTGAGGGCAGCGAGGCCGGAAGCTGCCCAGCACGATCGGAGCCAAGGCTCTGTGCACCCGCCCGGCGTCAGGTGGCCCAGAGTGATTGCATCTTCGTGGTGACTGCATAGGTGCACACGCCTGTGTGTGAGACACAAGCCTGTGTGTGCCCCTAGAGCAGTGATGGCGAACCTATGACACGCGTGTCAGAGGTGACATGCAAACTCATTTTTTTGGTTGATTTTTCTTTGTTAAATGGCATTTAAATATATAAAATAAATATCAAAAATATAAATCTTTGCTTTACTATGGTTGCAAATATCAAAAAATTTCTCTATGTGACACGGCACCAGAGTTAAGTTAGGGTTTTTCAAAATGCTGACACGCCGAGCTCAAAAGGTTCGCCATCACTGCCCTAGAGCATAGTGTCCAGTGCGTGTGTGTGCGTGTGCATGTGTGTGTGTGTGTGTCCCTGCCCCACAGGGCGTGGCCAGGGCTCCTCCCTCCAGCCTCCCCATTCTTTCCCACCTGCTTCACTGCCCTTCTCCCTCTTCATCCCCCCGCCTCCAGCAGGCCTTGTCCCCACTCTGTGCTCCTGTCCCATCCCAACCTGGCCCCTTTGGGTCTCAGGACTGACTCCCCATCCTGCCTCCTCGATGGCCTTGGTCCTGGGGTGATGACAGACTGCTGTGTGTCCTTGGACACGTCCCCTGCCCTCTCTGGGCCTGTTTCCTCCTTTGTACAGTGAGGAGCTGGAGGGGTGGCCAGAGCCTCCACTCGCCTCTCCAGGCCCCTCTTGGGGCTGAGATCCCCAGGGCCGGCCCGGGGGGAAGCAGGGGCCTGAGACACTGGGGGCGGGGGAAGGGGGGGAGTGCCACAAAACTAGGGGTGAGGGGGCCCACAGGCTGCGGCGGTTGGGCGTCAGGGCCACAGACCTGGATGTCATTGTGCGGGTTCCAGTCCGAGTCGTAGATGATGACCGTGTCCGCTGTGGCCAGGTTGATGCCCAGGCCGCCCGCCCGGGTGGAGAGGAGAAAGCAGAACTGCTGGGCCCCCGGGGCTGAGGAGAGGTGGGTGCCGGGCAGCTGAGTGCGGGTGGGGACAGGGTGGGGACAGAGCAGCCCACCTGAGCCACCCGAGCTGAGCCCTGACCCGACAGGAGGAGCCAGAAAGAGGAGGGAGTCGGCTTTCTGAGCCCAGACGAGCAAAGCTAAGCTGCAGGCAGCCAGCAAGTGCAGGCAGAGCCCCTGACGAGGCCGGGAGAGCTCGGCTCCTGTGCCCTCAGGGCTCCCCGGCCCATGATGCTGTGAGGGCCCCAGAGCCGCTCAGGGCCACAGCCCGGGGCCTGGGCTGCCCCACAGCAACCCCCAGGCTCTCAGGCCCCCCGGGGCCCTTTGTTAAGTGACCCAGGACTGACCAGAGCACCCACAGAGCTGCAAACAGGTCCCCGACTGCCCGATGCCTCAGCCACCCCCACCACGCGTGGCCACGTCTAGATGTTCTGTGTTCGCCCCCCGTCTGACATGAGTGGGCACAGGCGTGGCTGCTTGGGGTGTTCGGACAGCGGGGCCCCAGCCTGTTCTGAGCGTAGATGCCGGGAAACGGCCACGGGCCCGGGGAAACGGAGTCCACGGCGACCTGCTGCAGACCGGCCACTGGACGCCCTGGTTCAGCTGGCACCTCCCACTCCACGGCCCTTCACTCCCAGCTCACTCCCGCCTCCCGCCCGCACCTCTCCTCCCCAGGCCAGGAGCAGGGCAGGCGGGTGTGGGCACGTGGCCGGGCCCGTCCACGGTCCCCTGGGCAGCAGCCCAGAGCCAGCGCGCTCGGCCTGCCCTGCACGGCTTGTCGCTGGCGGGCGACCTAGTGCGAGGTTAGGGCCCGCAGGCCGGCCAGCCCCTGGGCACCAGCTCCACTCGTCACAAAGGTGCTACTTCCCACCCCTCTGCCTTCCTCCTGTTACCTACCGGGCACCCCAACACCTGGCAGGCCCCCCGGAGGGCCCATGGGATAAATTCCTTTTAGCATAAAACTAAGGGGCAGCTGTGAGGACTCGGGTTAAGGAATGGTCTGCTTCCGGTCCCCATCAGGAGCCCGGGTGGGGTGGGTACCGTTGAATCTGTCGATCGCCTCCTGCCGGAGGCCCCCGGTGATGCCGCCGTCGATCCGCTCGTACTTGTAGCCCTCGTACTCCAGGAAGTCCTCCAGGAGGTCCAGCATCTTGGTCATCTGCGGGGAACAGGTTTGGGGCAGACCTCTACCGCTGACTCCCACAAGGACCCTGACTGTCTGAGGACAGGGACCCCCCCCCCCCCCATGCCTAGCACAGAGCCGGAGGTATGACAGGTGCCAGGAGGGACGAAGGAGCCCTGGGTGCAGAGACGCACAAGCCCGAGGCTGGGCAGCCCTGCCTCACCACCCACAGCGCCTCCACCGGTGTAACTTCAGGATGGAGCTGGAGGGAGGGCCTGGGGCGGCGCCGCCCGAACCCCCCACCCCCCAGGGCCCCGTGTTCCTGAGAGGCCAGGCTGCAGGGATGAGGGGCGGGGCTGTGGCACCAGCCCGGAGAGGAAGGCAGGCCCGCCTGCTTCAGGAGCTCGCCAGGGGGGGCAGGCGGTCCTGACCGCCAGGGTGCCCGGCGCCTTGAGCTGGGCCCCAGCCGGCTCTCCCTGGCCGCGGCATGCAGGGCACAGAGGAGCCACCGGGCACGCAGCCGCACGGGAGCAGCAGCAGCCCTGACCCCGACGGGCTGCCAGCAGGTCGTGCCCTCGGTGTGGGGGTGGGGGGGACGCCAGGGGGCGCGGGGGCCAGGCAGACACCTGGGCGCTCACCTGGGAGAAGATGAGCACGCGGTGCCCTTCGTCCCGCAGCTTCCGGAGCATCTTCTGCAGCAGCATGAGCTTCCCCGAGGACTTGACCAGGGAGCTGCCGTCGTAGGAGCCGTTGGGCAGGACGGGGGCCTCCTGCGGACGCAGCGGAAGGTGGGCCTGGGGCGCCCCCTCCCCTCTGGCTCGGCACCCCGGCCCAGGCAGGGCTCCGACCTGCCGGCCCGCCCTCCGACTCCCTGCTGTTAACACCCCTCCAGGACCTGCAGGAGTGGCCTGGGTACCGGGGTCTGTAGGGCGGATGCCAGCAAGGCCAGCCCTGAGCCCCGGCGGGCGGAACGTCAGTCAGAAGGCCTCTGCCAGGCCGGAGTGGTGAGAGCAGCCTGGGGTCGCCCGCCGCACGGCCTGCCACCCCAGCTCTGCGCTGGCCTCTTCCTCGGGGGCGGGGGAACCAGCAAGGGTTTAAAGTCGAACCGGAACAGCAGCACCAGGCGTGACAAAGGCTAGTGCTCTGAGAACGGACGCGCCAGGCTCTCCGTGAGGGCACTTTATGGCACCGTCTCGTCTGGTTCTCGCCTTCAGGGAGATGCTGCTATTGTCCCATTTTACAGCGGAAAAGCTGAGGCTCCTGAGGACCAGTCAATGCGGAGACCCCAGGGCTGGAGCCAGGGCCCCGTCTGCCCCGCAGGGTTGCACATCAGAGTCAGCGGGGGCCCCTCCCCGGCCTTCCCGACGCCCTTGGTGCCTGAGTGCAGCCAGGTCAGCCCTCAGAACCATGGCCTGGGGAACCTCGGGGGGACCCAATGCTCCCCACGGCTTGATGGGTCACAGGAGGGGCCCAGGGAAGGAGAGGGCCTGCCCGAGCAGCAGACGGAGGCAGGTTTTCAGAAACTTCTGGCACAATGAGGACCCGCATCACCTCCAGGTCCTCAAGGTCAAGAAGCACCACAGCAGCCATGGACACGTACCACAGCAGCCACGGGCTCCTCCCACAGCAGCCATGGGCACCTACCATGCGGCCATGGGCACCTACCACGGCAGCCACTGGCACCTACCACAGCAGCCACGGGCACCTACCACAGCAGCCACGGGCACCTACCACAGCAGCCACAGGGAAGAGGTAGGGATGGTTGCAACACTTCTTCAGGTCCATCATGATGTTGAGCAGCGACACCTGGTTCCCGCCCCCCTTGGAGTTCAGCGCCTCGAAGTTCCGCGTGAGGATGAACTTGTAGTACTTCCTGCAGCAGAGCACGGCATGGAGGAGAGGCGGCTGACACCGGCCACGCCAGCCTCCCAGAGGGCTTTCTGCGGGGGGCTGGGGACTGGGGGCCCAGCACCCACTTACAGAGGCAAGGGGAGCCCCGAGAGGTGAAGCCACAGGCCTAGAGTCCCCCAGCAAGCTCCTGGGGGACACAGAACTCAGGCCGCCCCAGACCCTGGTCGCTGAAATCGGAGAAGCAGCCTCAGATGGAAGAGTGTGGGAGGTGAGTCCAGGCCAGCCATCCGGGAAAGAAGGCCAGTGGGGCCCAGGAAACGGGGGGGGGGGGGGGGGCTCCAGGGCAGGCCCCCCGCAGGCCGAGCCCCCACTCACTTCTGCATCTGACTCAGCTCCACGCGGACGATCAGCTCGGTCTTGGCCGGCATGTTCTTGAACACGTCAGCCTTGAGCCGCCTCAGCATGTGCGGCCCCAGCAGGTCGTGCAGCTTCTTGATCTGGTCTTCTTTGGAGATGTCTGCAAACTCCTCCAGGAAGCCCTCCAGGTTGCTGCAACAAAGAGCTGGGATGAGAGCCAGAAGCAGGACCAGAGCAGGCCAAAGCCCCTCTGCAGAGGGAGTCAGGATTGGGGGAGGGAGTGGGCCAGCCAGGCCCGGCCACCTGCCAGAGGGTCACAGGGAGGCCGGCTGGCTGGTGGGCCAGGGGGGCCGGGCAGCCCTGGCCCTGCCCAAGGGTCCTTTCAGCGTCCGCCTATGCCTGTGTCACCCACACATCACAGCTCTCACCCCACAGGATACCCTCCTCCACCCTGAGCCCCCAGTCTGGGCAAGAAAATGGGGGCCAGGTGAACACAAGGAGGCGGGGAAGGAGGTTCCACTGACCGGCACTCAGCCTTCCTCCTCCTCTCCATCACCACCCCGGCCTCCTCCCTCCCCTCTCTGTCACCCGTGTGGTCACTTCCGGTCTTTGTGGAGGGAAAGCAACGAGCCTGGGGTGTGGGGGCAGGGACAGGACCCCTAGAGGACTTGGGGGCCATCTGGGGAAGATTCGAGGAAAAACAGGATTTTTCCCAAGTGCTCGGCCGGTGGCCCCTCCACGCAAGTCATGAGGTGGGCACGGCTAACGCTCCCATTTAGTGATGAGAGACCCCAGCCCAGTGAGTGGCCTGGAGCAGGACAGGGACACTTCTTCCCGCTGCCCCGCCCCCGCCCCGCCCCCGCCCCGCCCGCTGCCCCGCCCGCCCTGCCCTGCCCTGCTGCCCCGCCCAGCCGCCCACCCGCTGCCCCGCCCACCCTGCCCCGCCCACCCTGCCCCGCCCCACACACACCTGCTGCCCCGCCCACCCACTGCCCCCCGCCCCCACCCCCTCCCCCCGCCCCCTTTCCCCCCCACACACACCCGCTGCCCCGCCCACCCGCTGCCCCGCCCACCCGCTGCCCCGCCCACCCGCTGCCCCGCCCACCCCGCTCACTTGAACCGCTCTGGAGTCAGGAAGTTGAGCAGGTGGAACAGCTCCTCCAGGTTGTTCTGCAGGGGGGTCCCCGTCAGCAGCAGCTTGTAGTCAATCTTGTAGCTGTTCAGGACCCTGAAGAACTGAGGGGCGAGGGGGTCAGGGGCGCGGCGGCCTGGCTAGCGCGGCGGGCGGCGGGGCGGGGGTCGGCGCCGCTACCTTGGACTGGTTGTTCTTGAGCCGGTGGGCCTCGTCCACCACGAGGCAGGCCCACTCGATGGAGCCCAGGATGGCCTGGTCGATGGTGATGAGCTCGTAGGAGGTGAGCAGGACGTGGAACTTGATCTGCACTTCTTTCTGGAGGGAAGAGCAGCATTTGGGCGCAAACGAGACAAGGTCTCCAGAGACAGAGGTGAGGAGGGGGAGCCGGAGCCCCCAGCGGGGCCCGGGACCGAGCGGAAGACCCGGCCACCAGGCCGAGGCCCAGAGCACCACCCGCACCGAGACCTGGTGCTGAGAAAGGAACCAGCTCAGTCACCCTTCAGAACCAGCCACGTGGGGGGCCCGGTCCTCACTGGCCTCCTCTCGCCCCCACACACCATTCAGCCGCGTTGTCACCGTCCCATTTGCAGCTCTGGGGTCCCAGGATGGACAGTGTTCCCCGTGGCCAACAAAAGGCAGAGCCAGGACAGTGAAGGGGACCCAGCACGTGGGGCTCAATGCAGTGCAGCTGCCGATTTAAAAATCTTAATAACTTTATTGCTGAATTTGTTTCCTATGACAAGGCCAGTGGGACGATGGAGCCCAAGCTCACGCGAGGTCCTAGAGCCCCAGACAGGTCTCAGCCCCCTGCTCCCTTCCCTGCCCAGCCCCCTCCCCCCCACCCCCCCCACCCTCCCCACCCCCAGCACTGCAGCTCGTGTGAGCACGAAGGACACGGGACCTGCCGCGCACCAGGCGCTGTCCGGGGCGCTTCTCAAAGTGTGGTCCGGGGACCACGGCGTCTGCATCACCCGGGACCCAGTCAGAAATGCAGCTCAGGCCCCGCCCCAGAGCTGCTGGCCCAGACCTGGTGACCCCTGCCCAGTGCTTGCTCACTCGCCCGCCCTCCACCGCTCTCTACTGTCACCTCCAGTTCACGAGACGACGCCCAGGCAAGGTGACTTGCCAGAGGTCACACGGGTGAGTCATGTCACCGCAAAATTCACTCAGAACCTCAGAATGGGGCCCTTTTTTTGGAGCTAGGGCCTTTGCAGGTGTAATTAGTTAAGGTGAGGTCAAGCCCACAACCCGGCCAGTGTTGGTCAGTGACTGGGCGTCGACCTATGAACCAGGAGGTCACAGTTCAGTTCCCACTCAAGGTACATGCCCGGGTTGCGGGCTCCATCCCCAGTAGGGGGTGTGCAGGAGGCAGCCAATCGACAATGTTTCCCATCAGTTTTTCTACCTCTCTATTCCTCTCCCTTCCTCTCTTTAAAAAGCAATAAAAACATTTTTAAAAAAGAATTAGTCGCCACCTTAAAAAAGTAAAAAAGAGGAGTAGGTTGGGCCCTAAATCCAATGAATGTGCCTTTATGAGACCCAAGACGCAAAGGGGACAGCGTGTGAGAGTCAGGGCGGCGACTGCAGTGAGGTGTCTGCGGGCCAGAGACCGCCTGCAGCCCCGAAGCTGGATGAGGCAGGGAGGGTCCGCTCGAGAGGGTCTCCCAGCGGGGAGGGCGCGTCCAGCCGACACACTGGGGAGACCGAGTTCCTGCTCTGTGACCCGCCCCCCTCCGCCCCCCCAGGACACGGTACAGGGGTAACTCTGCCTGGAGAGAAGCCTCCATGTGCGGAGACCCTGAGTGGAGGGACCCCGATGGACCGCAGAGCCCTGTGGCCTCAAGGCAGACAGGGCCTCCCAGGGACGCGGGGCTCACCTTCATGCGGAACACCTTCTTCCCACTCCGAATAGCGTTGTCCTCAAAGGAGAACTCGTTCTCCCGGATGACGGAGCGGCTCTCCTTGTCCCCCGTGTAGGTGACCACATAGAAGTCAGGGGCCCACATCTCGAATTCGCGTTCCCAGTTGATGATGGTGGACAGGGGCGCACTGACCAGGTACGGGCCCTTGGAGTGGCCCTGCAGAGACAGCGCGGTGAGGCTGCCGGCCCTCAGCGGGCGCCACCTTCCCCCACCCCACCCCCACCCACAGCCCCCGCGGCCCCACCTCCTTGTACAGGGAGTAGAGGAAGACGATGGTCTGCACCGTCTTGCCCAGACCCATCTCATCGGCCAGGATGGTGTCGGTGCCCTGGGCCCAGGAGAAGCGCAGCCAGTTGAGGCCCTCCAGCTGGTATGGGTGCAGCGTGCCCCCCGTGGAGTCAATGTACCACGGCTGCTTGTCGAACTTGACCGTGGGCTGTGGGGAGGCAGAGGGTCAGACACCCTGCATCCTGGGCCACCAGAGCGCCCCCTCCCATTGGCACACATTCCCACTCCTCTCACTGCTGCTAACTCCGTCCTCCCTCAGATCTTAGCCAAAACGCCTCCTCCTCCAGGAGCCCTCTCTCACTCCCACCTGTGTCCCACCGTGGCCGCCCCTACCTCCCCTCGGTTCAGTTTCCCCACTGTTAGGTTATCTGACCCTGAGCACCGGTGTGGCCACTACATTGTCCTGCTCAGTACTGCGTCCGCCCAGCCCCATACGGTGCCTGGGACACGGTGGGTGTTCAGTCCTGCTTGATGCACGCCCAGACTCTTCAGGATCCAGACCCCACCCTCCCGGCTTCCTTTACCCTGCAGTTCAAGGCCTCCAAGGGGTCCTCCTCATGTGCCAGACCCCGTCACCTTCCCTGGCACCCCAGTCCCAGGTGTACACACCAGTAGCCCGTGGGGGGTGGGCAGTTCTTGAAACAGGTCAGGTCCCTGTCCCCCCAGGGCCAGGTGCTGGCAGACACCCCAGAGAGGTTTGCCAAATGAACACAAGACCGCCACCCCCTTCCTGGTGAGCACAATCCCCCAGGGAAGGGGGGTTCTCCCTGTGAACAGGTGAGACTGGTGTGTAATTGGCTGTGACGCCCCTGAAGTTAGACGCGCTTTTTTATTTAAATGCTTGCAATTAGCCCATCTAAAGTAATGGAAGCCCATGAGCTAAGTGGAGCCGCTGGCCCCCAGTTTGTGCACAGAGAACCCACACTGCAACTTGCACAGGAAGCCAAGGCCCCAGTCCCCCACAGCTGCCCCTCTGCGTGAGGTGGGGCCCTAGGACACAGGGTGTGAGCTCTCCCCGGGGGATGCCTGGCATGAGTGGTCTGAACCGCAGGCCGTGGCAATCCCCTACTGCGTGGGCGAGGCCCTGGCGACCCCCCTGCTGCCGTCCCCGCTCACATCCACGATGGGCGTGTCCGGCGGCCTCTCCTGCTTGTCGTCCTTCAGCTTCTTGCCCTTTTTGACCAGCCTCTTGGGCAGCCGGGCGTCCTCCCCCAGCATCAGCTCCCTGGGAAGAGGGCGGGGTGCCGGTGAGCGAAGCTCAGGCTGCAGGAGCGGGAGCCCGGGGCGGGGCCCGGCGGGCGGCCCACCTGTGGCCCCAGTAGGCTTGCTTCAAGCTGTCGTAGCAGGGGATGTCGATGTCATCGATCTCCCAGGTGCACTGGTCGTAGGACAGGTCCTTCCACTTGATCAGGTAGTGCACGTCCCCCTTCTTGTCGAAGCTGCAACACAGTGGACAGACGGTGGAGGGTGGGGCACTGCAGCGGCCGTGGCCCAGGACGCCCCCTTCCCCAGCCACCAGGCCAGTGAGAGGGAGGGAGGGAGGGAGGGAGGGGCAGAGAGGCCGCCATAGCAGCGTCCTCTCCATCGGCTGGTGCAGCGAGAATCGCAGCAGTCACGGGTCTGGACACAGAAACCTGAGGCTCTGAGTGCGACCGTTCTCCCCACTGACCAGAGGCGTTTCTTTTATAACTTAAAGTGAAAGAGCGGTGCCCACAAGGACGGGATTCCTGCAGGTGCAGCGCCCTCTTCTGGAGACCCCGGGGCACAGGAGCCCGCTGGGTGCCCGTGTCACAGGCTGCTCCTTCCGGGTCACGTTGCCCCTTTGTATGTCTGACTTGGGAACTGTTCTCCCACCGCAAGTGTGACGTGTGCCCGTGTGCATGTGACAACCCCTCCGCTGGCCAGATCCCCGACGGCGGGGCCGCAGCCTCTTCCTCCCGCCCCCCCCCCACACACACACACACACACACACATCCGGGCCCTGTGCTCAGTCTTCAGAGCCGAGGGGCGGCATGGCCCGCCGGGGCGCCCACCTCCGCGAGGCTCGGCCGCACCCCGCCCGCACGCACCTGTGGTTCAGGATGCGGTGGATCATCATCCACTCGGGCTTGATGCCGTAGCGGTAGAAGCGCTCCTCCATCTTGGCGTGGAGCGGGTCCTTGCTCTTCCTCTTCTCGCTCTTGCCGTCCTCGTCGCCAGAGCCGTAGTCGAAGGGCGGGGGCTCATCCATGTCGTTCTTTCTTTGGTAGTTGCGGTACATCACCGTGTGGTACAGCTCCAGCTGCTCCCCGAGGGGCAGAGGTTACCAGGGAGACGGGCTGTGGCCCCCTTGTCCCCCTGACCCAGCGCCCCAGCCCTCTGCCTCGCCCTCCCCAGCACAGGAAGCTGAGCCTCACCCACCTGCCCAGGTGGCTCACCTGCAGCTCCTTCACCCAGGAGCAGTGCCAGTAGGAGAGCCCGGCCCACTTGACAAAGAACTCCCTCTCCGGGAGGCCCTCCAGAGGCTTGGGTGGGGGGACGCTGGGCTCCATGTCGGGCCCTGACAGCCCCCCCATGAAGGGGGTGGGGGGCTCCGTCCACCTCCAGTGTAGGATCCTCTGAACTTTGCCCTTCAGTGGCGGACACTGTGGAGAGAGGAAGGTCACCCAGGTCAGGGCTTAGCTGCAGGGCCCCGCCCGGAGGCTCCTGTGACAGCAGGCAGGGGAGCTGCACTGCTCCCCGAGTCAGGAAGTACCCCCGTGACCCCACAGCACAGACCTGTCCTCAGGGGCCCACGTGTGCTGTGCACAGATGGGCCATGTGGGTCTGCATGCATCCCACACATAGACAAACAGGAGCCCAGGTGCACGGAATGTGGGGGCTGCTGGCCACAGCACCGCCCAGGACCCAAGGGTGGCCCGGAGGACAGCTCAGAGCAGGTGGCATTTGGTGACTAGGGGGCACCGGTGGGGAGTGTCCTCAGAAACTGAGGCGCCAGCCCCAGGGGCCTCCTACCCTTTCACACCCCAGCTCTGGGACAGGAGCCAGGCCCCGGGTGGGTCTGAGTGGACAGTTCGGTGGCTGTGTGGCCTTAGGCAAGTCACTTCACCTCCCTGAGCCCCGTTTGCTCATCTAAAAATGGGGATCAGCCCAGCTGGCGTGGCTCACTGGTTGAAACAAAAGGCCCCGCACTGGGAAACGCCGTCAGCCTTAAAGGGATGCCCACTACGTTGGCTGTGGTGGGAGGCTGGGATTATCGCCACCACCTGTCTCTTTTCATAACGGCTGTTTGCAGGCCCCGGTGAGAAAACTGCAGCTGAGTCTGAAGGGCATTGAGCCGCAGACCGGCTCTGGGCGGGGCGGGGGCAGGACTCCGGGTGGTGGGCGGGGCTCGGGCTTAACCTAAAGGCTTGGGGGCGGGGCTAGAAGGGCGGGGCCTTGGTGGGTGAGGCTTGGAACGTCGTGGGTGGGGCCTCAGCGGGTGGAGTGGTGCTGCTAGGGGCGTGGCTTGGCCCGGTGTGGGCGTGGCTTTTATGGGGCGTGGCCTGCGCCGGCCTCTAAGCGCAGGGTCTTGCGGCCGACGGCCAGGCCGGGCGCGGTGGGCGGGGCCTGGCCGGCGGGGCGGGGCGTTCGCGCGGGGCGGGCGTTAACACTCACAGTACAGCGCGGGCAGAGCCATTCACCGTTTGGGATCTCGGGCAGCGGCGGGTTGAGGCAGTGCAGGTGGTAGGAGGAGGGGCAGGCGTCGCAGCAGAGCAGCTCGCCGCCGTCCTTGCACACTCGGCAGAACTCCATGTGGTCGTCCTCCTCCTCGCCGCCCTCCTCGTCATCGTCGTCGTCCTTCGGCTCCCACTGGATCCCCTCCTTCTCCTGGGGGGACAAGTACAGGTGGAGGTGCCCTGGGCCCAGACACCCTCCACCTGCGTGGGACCCCCCCTCCCACTCGGCACCCCCACGTTCTGTCCCCCGATGACCAGCGCAGGGTCTGGGTGCCAGGCACGGACCGACCCGCGGGGCTGCTTACACAGTGCGGACAGCTCCACTTGCCCTCGGGGGCCTTCTCCAGCTCGGGGTCCAGGCAGACCAGGTGGTAGGCCCGCGGGCAGGTGTCGCACAGGATGATCTCGCCGCCCTGCTGGCACACCTCGCAGTAGTCCTGGTGGTCTGTCTCGTAGCCGTCACCATCGTCGACTGGGAAGGGGCAGAGGCGGCCATGCGGGCTGCGTCCCCCTTCCCAAGGCCCCACCAGTCTCCCCCTGAGGCCGCCCCAGCACAGGGGTACTTAATAGATGTTGGAGGAATGGGTGGTGGGTGGACAGACAGGGTGAATGAAAGTTGGGGGTAATGGTTGAGGAAATAAAGGGGTAAAGAGATGGAGAGAAGGTGGATAGAAGGAAAGGTAGGAAGGGTGGGAGGAGGGAGAGAGGGAAGGAGGGATGACAGGTGGGACAGGCAGGGGAAGGGGTGAGGGGATAGGTGGGTAGAGGAGCGGATGACTGAATGGTGGGTGATGGCTGATGGATGGCACTTCTCCAGTGCCCTCTGCTAGTGCAAATGCCCTGGCCCTCCTCCCCCCTGCCCTGCCTCACTGGGACAGGCCCCCTCTCCTGACCGAGGGCCCCAGGGTGGCTGAGGGAGCACAGGGGAACTGCCCAGCTGAGGCCAGAGGAGGCTGGGCATGAGGACACCTCCCCGGCTTCCCCGAGGGACCTCTGCACCCCCACATCCACAGGCGGCCAGGGGCCCGCCGACGGAAAGGCCTACTCCTCCTCTTCTTGCGCCTCCTCTTGCTCCTCTTCCCCAGGGCTGCCGAGCACTCGGAGCGCACGGAGGAGCTGTGGATGCTGGCGCTGTCCAAGTCCGACTCCTCCCGCTCATCCTCCTCGCTCTGCAGGGGCGGAGGACCCTGTGAGCCCAGAACCTGCCGGGGGCTCATCCCGAGGGCCTCCCTGGCCTGGGCAGAGGGGCGTGGGGCAGGGCACCATGGCGGCTCTGGGGGCACAGGGCTCTGTGTGGTTCATCTAGTCTCTGCCTCCAGCTGGAAACCCAGGGGCCCGGCCTAATGCCCTACCCGCTCCCAAAGCCGTGCTCTGAGCCCACAGAGAGCTCAGTGCCTTCCCCAGGCCATGCCCTCCGCCTTGCCAACTCCTACAGGTCCCTCTAGGACACCTCCCCCAGGCCTCCCCTTAACTGAACCTGTTGCACTGCCTGTGTGCCAGGCCTGGCCCATGCCATCTGCCCGTCGCTGGCTGTCTCCCAGTGCGAGGCCCAAACCCCTTCCAGACGGAGCCTCTGGAGCAGGGCCACGCGGCTCAGCAGAGACCAGCACGTCAGCACGTGCTCACCAGTATCTGCTGAGCCGAGCGGCTGCCCAGCTCCACGCGGGGCCACGCCTGCCGCTCACGCTCCCTCCAGAGCAGCTCAACCCAAGCCCTGTCCGCTGCCTCTGCCCATGGAAATGCCTTCCATGTCTGCGCCTCCGCAGGGCTGGGGTGAGGCGAGGGAAAGAAGTGCCCGTGCAGGAGGGGGGTGAAGGGAGGGCAGAGAAGTGACCAAGTGCTCCCGGTGGGTTCCCTCGGGGTCAGTCTGACCTGGTGCAGAGCTGGCCCCAGAAGGACACGGGAGCCAGCCTGGTCCTGCCTCCAGGCCACCTTCCTGGGGCCCAGCCTCGCAGACTTGGGCACCAGGCCCCACCAGGACTCTCAGGGGCCAGCTGACCCTCCCCCCTGCTGCCCAGATGGGGTGGCAGCCGAGGGCAGCGAGAGCCAGGACTGAGCCCCAGTTCAGCGGGTGGGCCCCACGCCCAGTCCCAGCTGCAGGCCTGGGGAAGGATCTAGCCTGAGCCCCTCACCAGCAGGTTGGGGAACTGAGGCCCAGCAGGCCTGTGGGTAGAAGGGGAGGAGAGTGGGAGGGAGGAGGACCTGCCCCCAGGCCACTTCAGGAGCATGAACCCACCGCCCAGCCCTGCTTTCCACAGCACCCCAACCTTGGCACGCACATGCCAACGCACCTCAGGGCTGCGCACATGCACACACCACAGACACCCGAGTGCACGTGGGCTTGCTGTCTCACCCACACGGACACCTTCCCGTCCACCGGGTCTTTCACACACCCTCACACACACACACTCATTCACTCACTCTCACACCCTCACACACACCCTCATACACGCATGCTCGCTCACACACACGCTCTCACACACACACACACACACACACACTCATTCACTCACTCTCACACCCTCACACACACGCTCACACACACGCTCACACACACACGCTCACACACGCTCACACACACGCTCACACACACACGCTCACACACGCTCACACACACACGCTCACACACACGCACACACACGCTCACACACACACTCATTCACTCTCACACCCTCACACACACGCTCACACACACGCTCACACACACACGCTCACACACGCTCACACACACGCTCACACACGCTCACACACACGCTCACACACACGCTCACACACACACGCTCACACACACGCTCACACACACACGCTCACACACACGCTCACACACACACGCTCACACACACGCTCACACACACGCTCACACACACGCTCGCTCACACACACGCTCACACACACACGCTCACACACACACGCTCACACACGCTCACACACACGCTCACACACACACGCTCACACACACACGCTCACACACACGCTCACACACACGCTCACACATACGCTCACACACACGCTCGCTCACACCACACACACGGCCTCGCTCACCGAGGAGCCTTTCTTCCTCTTGCCGCCCAGCCCTCCGAAGCGGAACTTGAGCCCCGCCGCCTTCTTGCCCTTGCCCTTCCTCTTGGCGTCCTTGGAGCCTTTGACCTTCTTCCGCACGCCCGGCCCTGCACAGCGACGCGACAGGAGAGGGTCGTGTGTGTGGTGGGCCTTTCCACGTGAGCAGACAGGGGCTCAGAGAGGTCAGCCCTGCCTGCAGTTGTACAGCATGTGGTGGTGGGGGGGGGGGCCAGAGAATAACCCGGCCCAGGCTCTGCCCCGGGCACCAGGACGCCCCTCTTCTCGGACAGCAGAAACCCCGCCATCTCGGGAAGAGCCCTGTCCTGCCCCAGTGGAGCCACGGCCAGCAGGACCCCCGAGGCCCCCACCTCTGGGCCACCCCTGGGCCCTGGAGGGCTGTTGTGGGGCAGGAAGCTGCCAGCCTCGGTTATCCCCACGCCTGGGCGACGCTGGCACCTCAAGACCACCCTGACCTCTGCCATCCCCCCAAATGCTGGCTCCTGGGGGCCAGCACCATGGAGGGTTTTGTGGGATTGGCCACAGAGCCATCAGCCATCTGGGGAGTGAGGACCCGAGCGCCCCTCCCCCGGGGCTGACCAGGGGAGATGGGCCTGGGCGCAGCGACCTCCAGCCGCATCACGTGCAGGGAGATGGGGCTGGGGGCCCGGCAGCGACCTCAGCGCCGCCAAAGAAAATCTATTTCAATTTCTCAGGCTCTGAATACGCGGCCAGGGAATCAATAGCTCAGCGCGGGAGCCCGAGAGGAAATGAGAAAGCAGGGCCGTGTGCAGGCCAGAGGCCAGCGAGGGGGCAAGCAGGAGCCGGCTGGGACCCATGTCACTGCCCACCGGGCCCTGCAGGGACCTGGCCAAGGGCCACACCGTCCCAGAGGCAAAGCTCCTTGTGGCTGAAACAAGGAGTCCCCGAGCCCCCTGAGTCCCCCCTCAGAGCCCAGTCAGGGCACCCAAAGGCTGAGCTGCCGTGGGAGATCAGCGCGCCCACCTGCCACGGGCCAGGCACCCCCAGCCAGGCAGGCCCCTGGGGAAGTCAAGTCGCAGAGAGCCTCTGCTGTCCCTGGTAACCCACCGGACACCCCACTGAGGCCAACTTGTGTCTGGACCTCCTTCCAGGGCTCCCCGGAAGCCGGCCCTGACCACACCAGTGCTCGGGCAAGAGGGTCACGGGCTCACCTTGGCCCCTTCTCCCTGGGAATGGCACCGCCTCACACGTGAGACCCCCTGACTCTCAGCAGCCTGGGCCTCCCCAGCCCTTCCTGACGCCCGAGTCGGAGGGGCCAGGGCAAAACTCCCCAAGCTCTGAGCACCGCCCCCCGCTTCTCCCCAGCCCCTAAGGGAGCGCCAGTGCCCCTGCGGTACAGCCGAGAAGGGCCATGTGGGTCCAGGTCAGACAGGCCTGGAAGGGCTCCTGCCAGCAGGCTGGGTGCCCACCCCCCGTAGCCTTACCCTTGCCCTCTTTGGTCTTGGCCTTGCGGATGGGCACAGGCTGGGGCGCCTGCTGGGGGCTGACAGCCAGCGGGGGGGCGATGGTGACCGTCTCCACGGCCGCAGCCACGGCCGCCGCGGCCGCCGCCGCCGAGCTGCCCTTGAAAGGGTTGTTGGCACTGAACTCCCGCCACTTGGCGCCCAGGACGGTCATCATTTTGGACATGGGGATCTTTGGGTTCTTCTTGGCAATGAGAGGCCTGTGTGGGGGCGGAGGCAGGAAGGTGAGGGCAGGGCCATGGAGGGGTGGACCCCCACATGACCCCGGCAGGGCCCCCACATCCCACACCTGGGACAGGCAGCCCCAGCCCCAGGCTCCCGGTTGGGAAACGGGGCAGAAAGGGGGGCAGGAAGAAGACAAAGCTTGAGGCAGCAGTGCCCCCCAAAATGCTCGCGTCCCTGTTTATGCGGTTGGCAATCTCCTCGTGAATTGGGTTTCTAGAACCCGCGAGGCCTGAGGCTGGAGAGGGGGCAGGAGGGCACAGGCCCCCGGGACTGACTGGGGCCCCCACCCCAGGTGCAGGGCAAGCAAGGGAGGCAGGGCCACCTGCCAAAATGGAAGGGGCCCCTCCAGCTCTGCCCAGGTTGGTGTCGGCCTGACAGCCACCCCCCAGGAGCCGGACTCTGCCACCATGGCTGCCGCCCCTCCCCCCTCTCAACCCCCACCCCGCGCCACCCCGCCCCACCAGACCTGAGGAACTGGCTGAAGGCCTTGTAGTTGGTCAGCGTGTGGTAGTCGGCCTCCGAGAACAGATAGTCCACGTCGTCCAGGCCCCACTCGGCCATGAGCTGCCCCGAGGACTTGGGCTCCTGCGGACACGGGGCCGGAGATGGAATCAGAGGCCGGTCCTCCTAACCCGCACCCCCATCCCAGGGCCCCACCCAGGAGGCCTCGGGGCAGGCGGGAGGGGAGGGCCCTGCCTGCACCAACAGGAGCAGTTCTCAGTCAGCACTGAACACCCTAAAACTTCCAGCCCCAAGCCCTGGATCGGGTCCGGCTCAGACAGCAGTTCATGAGGGGGTGCAGGGCGAAGCACCTAGGGGTTGACGTGGGGCTTGGGGTGAGACCGTGTGTGTGCCCAGGGCAGGGGTAATGGGGCCCACTCTCTGGAGAAATCTATTCGGGCGTCTGGGCCTGAAGATGGGTGTTGGGATGCAGATGGCCTGGGGAGGCAGCCGGCTTGGGGCTGCCTAAGGCACGTTGGGAGAAATGAGGCCACCCCAGGATGTCCCCCCTAAAGTCATGCATGGACCCCACAAAGGGACAGGCCGCTGCCGGTTCCAGAGCCAGCAAGGTGTGTCCGGGCCAGGGTGGGGGCCAGGACAGCTCCAGAGGGACCCTCCGGTACCTCTCACTTTCCAGGTGGCACTGAGGCCCAGGCAGGGGTGTGGCTTCCCAAGGGCACACAGCAAACTCATGGGACTGCCACCCCAGGCGCCAAGTCAATCGGGCCACCCTTGGCTGCCCCAGCCAGCCAGTGGCCAAGAAGCCCTGAGCTGTCACTGCTCCCATTCTCCTCCGTGCCCAGAGCTTCCCGGCCCCCTGTTCTCTGTGACACTTCACAGTGGATCCCCCTCCCACACCCAACCTGACCCCCCACCCCACACCTCCCACCCACACAGCCCTTCCCGGAGGCACACAGCCCTTGGTTCCCACCGGGACACAGAGCGAGCCGACGACAGTTATGAGATAAGCCGAGTCGCTCCCATGAGCTCCCCGTCCACAGCCGTCAGCCCCTCAGCTATTATGTCACAGACGGCTCACCACCCACCTGCCCACCTGCCCACGCGTGCGGTCCCCTGGGGGCCGGGCTTCCTGACGTCAGGCAATGACAGCCACCATTTCTGCCTCACCCAACAGCCACTGCACTAATATTTACAGAGCACTCCTCTTTCCGCCCAAACGGAGCCCGGGAGCCTGGTCCTGGGGGGTCCCGGGTGACTTGAGGTCCTCTGGCCTCACCCTCAGCCCTTCCCCACCCGAGGAGCCCCAGGGTGTAGCCTCAGAGGCTCCCACACTTCTCAGAGCTTGGCCCGGGGGGCTCTAGGCCCCTCCTCCAGCTCCGGGACTGGCTCAGTCCTGCAGGGCCCAGGGCAGGATCCCAGACCTGGCTCCCTAACAAGTTCCCCTTCTACTCTAAGCGGAGCTGTCCAGACGCTTCTTGCTGGCAAAGACTCTATTTGCTGATTTATTTTCCCAAATGGCTCCAAGCAAGAGGCTCCTGACAGGACACTTGAGCTCAAACCATCCCTCTCCCCAGAGAGAGCTCTGCGCTGCATCGGGCAGGATCACTACAAGACCTCGAGGCTGAACGGCCACCTCCCAGACCCCTAAACCTCACCCGTCGTTACTTCAAATGTGTGTCTGACCTGTGGCTGCGGCATTCCTCACAGGCAGGAATCCATCCTCCACAGGAGTGCACACGCACACAGACCCGTCAGCCAGGTCCCCCCGCCCCCTCCCCCGGGGGCTCCCTGGCGCCCTCCGAGCAGGCCTGCCTGTGGGAGCCGGGTCCGCCCGCCGGCCTCAGGGGTTACCTTTAGGCATCCCTCATCGTTGGCATCCTCATCGTCACCCTTCCTTTTTCGTTTGGCTTTTTTCTCCTTCTTGTCCTTGAGTTTCTTCTTCTTCTTTTTGTTAGGGGAGTAGTCGCTCCCCTCACTCTCCGACTTCTCTTCCAGGTCCTCTTCATTATCCGACAGCTCATCATGGCTCCCCTGCAAGGCCAGGGTTACCGTGAGGCCACGGGGCCCAGAGGAGGCCTGGAGCCTGGGCGGCAGGCCCGCCCCGAGAGCAGCCTCCGGGCACAGTCAGCCCCTCTTTCTGGATCGTTCGGCATCTGCCGCTCACAGCTCAGCCCGGAGCCCAGCCGGAGGGGCTGCCGAGCCGCAGTCAGGCTTACACCCTGGGGCGGAGCCGTGGAGGATGCGCCGGGTCAGGCTTCCCCACCGGGCCGGCTCCACCGGCCGCCTGAGCTGAGGTCGGGCTCAGCTCCAATCAGAACCGGCGTCTAAGGACGTTGGGATTTTAACGAGTCGTGTGTGACGGTGCCAGGACCCAAGAACTCAAAGCAGAGGCGTGATGTGGGAGCCAAAGAGCAAAGTGCACCAGGAAAGCCGCAGGAGCCCGTGGAACTGTGTGTGGTGAGTGCAGCCCGTGGGACTGCGTGTGGCAAGCACAGCCGTGGAACTGCGTGTGGAGGGCGCAGCCCGTGGACCTGTGTGTGGCGGGTGCAGCCCGTGGACCTGCGTGTGGCGGGCACAGCCGTGGGACTGCGTGTGGCGGGTGCAGCCGTGGACCTGCGTGTGGCGGGTGCAGCCCGTGGACCTGCGTGTGGCGGGCACAGCCGTGGACCTGCGTGTGGCGGGTGCAGCCCATGGACCTGCGTGTGGCGGGTGCAGCCCGTGGACCTGCGTGTGGCGGGTGCAGCCCGTGGACCTGCGTGTGACCTGCGTGTGGTGGGTGCAGCCCGTGGACCTGTGTGTGACCTGCGTGTGGCGGGTGCAGCCCGTGGAACTGCGTGTGGCGGGTGCAGCTGTGGAACTGCGTGTGGCGGGTGCAGCCCGTGGACCTGCGTGTGGCGGGTGCAGCCCGTGGACCTGCGTGTGACCTGCGTGTGGCGGGTGCAGCCCGTGGAACTGTGTGTGGCGGGTGCAGCCCGTGGACCTGCGTGTGGCGGGCGCAGCCCGTGGACCTGCGTGTGGCGGACGCAGCCGTGGACCTGCGTGTGGTGGGCGCAGCCGTGGACCTGCGTGTGGCGGGCGCAGCCGTGGACCTGCGTGTGGCGGGTGCAGCCCGTGGACCTGCGTGTGGCGGGTGCAGCCCGTGGGACTGCGTGTGGCAAGTGCAGCCGTGGAACTGCGTGTGGCAGGTGCAGCCGTGGGACTGCGTGTGGCGGGTGCAGCCGTGGGACTGCGTGTGGCAGGTGCAGCCGTGGGACTGCGTGTGGCAGGTGCAGCCCGTGGAACTGCGTGTGGCGGGTGCAGCCCATGGGACTGTGGTGGCGGGTGCAGCCCATGATTGACGTTGAACACACAACTTTGCCTCCTGTGGCCCCAGAAGCCCAGCTTCCCCGCACCCACACCTGCTCCCCGGCCGCTGCGTCCAATATGAGACAAGGTAATTGAGGCAGCTCTCAGCGTGGCTTCTTTGATTTAGTTTCCCCCTCTAAGGCCTAAAATGGCCCATTCCTATGGAGATGCGGTGTTTACAGCCAGAGCACCCCCCCCCCAGGAAGGCACTGCCCTCTGAGCAAGCTGCTCACTCCCAGCCTTCCCAGGCAGATGCAAGTGGACGGCAAAGCCCTCCCAGCCCCTCCCGGCCGGGCCTGCAAGGAGAGAGGCTGGGCTGCTGCTCCGGGACCAGCTCGGACCTGTCACCCTCCTGCTGGCTGTTTACTGTGGTCAAGGTGAGCAAGCGGTGTGGGAGGGACAGAGAAGAACCAGGCGGGAAATGAGCTCCAAAACGCCGATGGGGAGAGAGGCCTAAGAGAAGGTGAGGAAGGGAGGGGGAGGGAAGAGGAGGGAGAGGAGGGAGGGGAGGGAGAAGGGAGGAGAGGAGGGTGCCAAGGAGAGTGGGGTCATCTGGGGAATCCTGGGAGGCCCCCAGCCCGGTCTCTGCCCGTTGGGGCCACACTGTAAGGAGTTGAGAGTCTTTTCCCAGGAGGGAGCTCTCCCTGAGATTCGGCTGGGAAAGGGGCAGCCACAGGCTCCCACACTTCCCGCTCTCCTGGGCGCTCAGCTCAGTCTCCCTGCTCCACGCTCCCGCTCCCAAACCGGTGCCCGCTGAGAACAGAGTCAGTGTGCAGGCTGGCAGCCTCCACACCTCTCCTGTGTCCTGGTGCTTCCGGAATACTGCTGGCCACGCTGGGCCCTGGGACAGTGCAGGTCCACTGCAGGTCCTGCGCTGGAGCCCGCCCAGGCCTGGTGGCCACAATCGCCAGCTGGGCCTCAGTCCTTTGGGGAGGTGGAGGTCAGACAGGAGCACCCATTTCTCCCTAGGGTGCAGCGCTCGGCCAGCTTAGAGAGATCACCCTTGGAGAGACCTGAGGGCAGGCTCTACCCCAGCCCTCGCCCCAGCAAAGGTAAGGGCGGGAGGATGCCACACACTTCAGCACCACGGACAGCAGCTGTGGGCCCGCAGAGGTTGGGGCTCAGGCCTGGCCCTCAGCTGCCCTGGGACAGACCCCACAGTGCAGACCGGGGATGAAACAGGAGGACCCGTGGTGGGTCCCTGGGGAGGCCACACAACAGAGTGGCCTCAGAGCGCTGACCCCTGCTTGCCTGGGAACCGGCACGTAGCTGCACCACCTGACCTCGGCTTCCTCACGGCGGATGGGATGCCACTGGGTAACGAGGGGAGCAAAGAACGCCACGTAAGAGAAGGCCTGGAACATTCTGCAATGGGAGCGTCCCAGCGACAACCCCTACACTGCTTGGAGGCCAAAGATGCAGCCAGGACGGCACACTGGAGAACCACTCATTGTAAGGCAATAATTGGGGGGGGTGGGGGGGCGGCACACTGGAGGACTCACCCGCCTCGGGTACTGGTTTCTGCCAATCAGGATGTCACCTGCAGCGAGACAACTACCGTACATGGGGCGTGGTGCCGACAGGGGCTGCGGTGGACACACCTGAGGGGCGTGGTGCCGACAGGGGCTGCGGTGGACACACCTGAGGGGGCGTGGTGCTGACAGGGGCTGCGGTGGACACACCTGAGGGGCGTGGCCCTGAGCATCGGTGGGAAGCAGGCACTGCCATAGCCCAAGCGCAGGAGAGGCAAGGGGTGGCCAGCACAGCTCCGAATGCAGAGCCCAGAGGGAGAGGAAGAGGGAGGGAGGAAGGGAGGGAGGGAAGGGGGAAGGGAGAGAAAGGGCAAGGGAGGGAGGGAGGGAGGGAGGGCAGAAGGGATGGATGGGAGAGGGAGGGAGGGGGAGGGGCAGCAGGCCTGGCAGAAGGCCCCAAGCGAGGCACTGCCAGGAGGGCTGGCCCAGCGTCCACCCCAGGGCTCCCTGGGAGAGCAGGAGGGCAGACCTCCTGGGGAAGGACCTCATCTCAGGGAGGGGAAGGCAGCCCCCGCTGCGTCGCCCGCACCCCTGCCTGTGCCCTCGCCCTCTCTGTGCCCTGCCTGCTCCCTCGGCTAAGGAAGCTGCACCTCCCGGGCCCACCCCCGGCTGGTGGAGGGTGAGGGGCAGGAGAGGGCCTTGGAGCTGGTTTGCCGCACACATCGCTGCGCCCAGCGGTGTGGACACTCCTAGAGCTGAGCCTCCTTTCTCTTCCCAACCCCTGTCCTGGCAGAGAAGGGGGAGGGGAGGGCAGCGTCCCATCGGCGGGACCTGGGGGGCCTCAGACGGTGGCCAGAGGGGAAGGGAGGATGGAGAACCCGATGGGCTCTGAATCTTGAAACTGACGAAGGCGGAGCTGCAGGTCAAGCAAGGTCAGGGGAGAAGCAGCAGCAGGGAGCACGAAAGCCCTGACAGCCTCAGCCTGAGCCACAGGCTCTCAAAGTCGGCGTCAGCAGGGGCTTTGACCTTGAGGCTACCCTCTGGGCTGTGGCAGCCGTGGGCGTGATGATGGGAGTGCGCTTGGCGTAGAACCTCAGTGGACTTGGAGCCCCCACAGAATCCATCTGCAAAGCTGCCTTAGCCACCGCGCCCAGGGCGTGGGTGCCAGCAGCGGGGGGCAGGCAGGAGGGGTCTCTGCCCTGAGCCCAGGCCCACAGCGGACGGGGCATGCCCCCCAGAGCAGGCCCGGGGACCCTGAGTGAGCAGTCCCTTCCTCCTCCCAGCTCTGCAGATGTTTCTGGATCCAGGCCTCCCATCTCCTCCCTCTCCCTTCCCTCCCTGCCCAGCGCTCAGCACACAGCACACCCCGAAAAACGAGGCGTTTCAACCCAAAAGGAAGGCCCGGAGAGCTGGTCATTCTCAGTCCGGGTCCTTCACGATCGAGAGGGAAAAAGAAAGAATCGGATACGAGCCTTCCCATTCACTGTTATAAACAGTTATAATTTAGCGCTGAATAATTGGTTGCTATGGCGACGCCGCAGTACAGGTGGAAATCATCTCTCCCTCCTGCGCGGGGTCTGACAAGGAGCTTCATCTCCATGTGCTCAGGCCCTGGCCCCAGTCCGGCTCCTTTATGTAAATCCGAGCCCCGGACTTGCTGCCCCCCCCCCGCCCCCCTCACAGGAAAACAAGACTGCCGCCCCACCCACCACCCCTCCTGCCTCCACCACCGCCTGCCCGTCATGGGGCTGCCTGGTTGGAGGTGGAGGGGAGCAAAGGTTGCAATTCCCTTTCCCATGCCCTGAGGACCCAGGTCTGTGGGGGGGGGGGGGGCACACGGCCACGGGATCCTGCCCTCTGAACACAGCATGCTCCAGACCCCCTACGAGGGGCCAGCTGGCCAAGCCAGGCGCTCAGGAATGCGGGGAGGGGGCAGCATCGGCCCAGGGGTCGCTGTGGGGGCCTGTCGGGCACTGCCCGGTCATCTGCAGACCTCCAGCCCCCCTGCTGCACCCCTTCTGAGAACCTGAGCTGCATCTTGGTCGAGAGAGGAAGGAGTGTGAGGAGGAAGAGAGGAGAGGGAGAGTGGAGAGAATGGGAGAGAGGAGGAGAGAGAGAGGGAGGGAGGGAGAGAGGAGGAGAGAGGGAGGGAGGGAGGGAGAGAGGGAGGGAGGGAGGGAGAGAGGAGGAGAGAGGAGAAGAAAGGGACAGGGAGGGGGAGGGGGGAATGGGAGGGGGGGGAATGGGGGAGGGGGGAAATGGGGGAGGGGGCAATGGGGGGAAGAAGAAGCGAGAAGACAGCAAGGGAGACAGGAGACGGCAAGAGATGGACACAGCAGAGGCCCAGCAGAGACTGGCCGAAGACACAGACAGACAAACCGGAGCCAGAGAGACAGACACGTGCTTATGTGGGTCCAGAAGAAGGGAGGGAGCCTGGGTGACGGGGCGCTGGACATGGAGGCCAGCACCAGCCCCCCTCCCCCCGCCGCATCCCTCCACCCCAGCCGCCAGTCCACCGTGTCCAGACACTGCCCACCTCCACCCTCCTCCTGGCCAGGGCAGTGGGGAGGGTCCTGCCGTACCCTGGGCCCTGCCTGGGGCGGGGAGAGGAGGAAGGGGGTGCCCACAGGCCCGTGGCAGCCCTCGTGGCCCCCTTTGCGTTTGGGAATTGGGGGGACGCTGCCTGAAGGCCTGAGCCCGAGGAGCAGCAGGCGCCTCTGTGCGGACCCAGCCTCTGCCCAGGCCCATGAGCAGCTGCCGGGAGGAAACGCTCAGGAGCTGGGCGGGCAGGGACGACAGGACGACAGGACGACAGGATGGCGGACGCTCCCATCCCACCGCCTGCGGCCGCCTCTGGGGCACCCTCCCTGCTCCTCCAGGTGGCCCTGAGGGGAGGTGGCGGTGTGCACCCCATTCTACAGACAAGGAAGCGGAGGGTGGAGGCTCGGAGATGAACATGCCCAGGCCACCCAGTGACACCGCTGAGACCCGGCCCGGGGCAGTCAGCACGGTCCAGCCCCGCCCCGGCCCGGGCTCCCCAGGACGGCCCCTGAACATCCGATCCTGCTCCGGACAGGACACTTCCGGTGCGTCCCGGAAAGGTGTCTGTCCACACAGCTCAGCGCTGTGCTTCTGGCTCAGTCAAGTCTCACAGCCCCCCTGCAGGCCCAGCCCAGCCCAGTCTCCCCTGCAGGCCCAGCCCAGCCCAGTCCCCCCTGCAGGCTCAGCCCAGCCCAGCCTCCCCCTGCAGGCTCAGCCCAGCCCAGTCTCCCCTGCAGGCCCAGCCCAGCCCAGCCTCCCCCTGCAGGCCCAGCCCAGCCCAGTCTCCCCTGCAGGCCCAGCCCAGTCTCCCCTGCAGGCCCGGCCCAGCCCAGTCTCCCCTGCAGGCCCGGCCCAGCCCAGTCTCCCCTGCAGGCCCGGCCCAGCCCAGTCCCCCCTGCAGGCTCGGCCCAGCCCAGTCCCCCCTGCAGGCTCGGCCCAGCCCAGTCCCCCCTGCAGGGCCCAGCCCAGCCCAGTCTCCCCTGCAGGGCCCAGCCCAGCCCAGTCTCCCCTGCAGGCCCAGCCGAGCCCAGTCTCCCCTGCAGGCTCAGCCCAGCCCAGTCTCCCCTGCAGGCTCAGCCCAGCCCAGTCCCCTCTGCAGGGCCCAGCCCAGCCCAGTCTCCCCTGCAGGCCCAGCCCAGCCCAGTCCCCCCTGCAGGCTCAGCCCAGCCCAGCCCCCCCTGCAGGCTCAGCCCAGCCCAGCCCAGTCTCCCCTGCAGGCTCAGCCCAGCCCAGCCCAGTCTCCCCTGCAGGCTCAGCCCAGCCCAGCCCAGTCTCCCCTGCAGGCCCAGCCCAGCCCAGTCTCCCCCTGCAGGCTCAGCCCAGCCCAGCCCAGTCCCCTCTGCAGGCTCAGCCCAGCCCAGCCCAGTCTCCCCTGCAGGCTCAGCCCAGCTCAGCCCAGTCTCCCCTGCAGGCTCAGCCCAGCCCAGCCCAGTCTCCCCTGCAGGCTCAGCCCAGCCCAGTCTCCCCTGCAGGCTCAGCCCAGCCCAGCCCAGTCTCCCCCTGCAGGCTCAGCCCAGCCCAGCCCAGTCTCCCCTGCAGGCCCAGCCCAGCCCAGCCCAGTCCCCCGTGCAGGCTCAGCCCAGCCCAGCCCAGTCTCCCTCTGCAGGCTCAGCCCAGCCCAGCCCAGTCTCCCCCTGCAAGCTCAGCCCAGACCAGCCCAGTCTCCCCTGCAGGCTCAGCCCAGCCCAGTCTCCCCTGCAGGCCCAGCCCAGCCCAGTCTCCCCCTGCAGGCTCAGCCCAGCCCAGCCCAGTCCCCCCTGCAGGCTCAGCCCAGCCCAGCCCTGTCTCCCCCTGCAGGCTCAGCCCAGCCCAGCCCAGTCTCCCCCTGCAGGCTCAGCCCAGCCCAGCCTAGTCTCCCCTGCAGGCCCGGCCCAGCCCAGTCTCCCCTGCAGGCTCAGCCCAGCCCAGCCCAGTCTCCCCCTGCAGGCTCAGCCCAGCCCAGCCCTGTCTCCCCCTGCAGGCTCAGCCCAGCCCAGCCCAGTCTCCCCCTGCAGGCTCAGCCCAGCCCAGCCCAGTCTCCCCTGCAGGCCCAGCCCAGCCCAGTCCCCCCTGCAGGCTCAGCCCAGCCCAGCCCAGTCTCCCCCTGCAGGCTCAGCCCAGCCCAGTCTCCCCCTGCAGGCTCAGCCCAGCCCAGCCCAGTCTCCCCTGCAGGCCCAGCCCAGTCTCCCCTGCAGGCTCAGCCCAGCCCAGCCCAGTCTCCCCTGCAGGCTCAGCCCAGCCCAGTCTCCCCCTGCAGGCTCAGCCCAGCCCAGCCCAGTCTCCCCTGCAGGCCCAGCCCAGTCTCCCCTGCAGGCCCAGCCCAGTCCCCCCTGCAGGCTCAGCCCAGCCCAGCCCAGTCTCCCCTGCAGGCCCAGCCCAGTCCCCCCTGCAGGCTCAGCCCAGCCCAGCCCAGTCTCCCCTGCAGGCTCAGCCCAGCCCAGTCTCCCCCTGCAGGCTCAGCCCAGCCCAGCCCAGTCTCCCCCTGCAGGCTCAGCCCAGCCCAGCCCAGTCTCCCCTGCAGGCCCGGCCCAGCCCAGTCTCCCCCTGCAGGCTCAGCCCAGCCCAGCCCAGTCTCCCCCTGCAGGCTCAGCCCAGCCCAGCCCAGTCTCCCCTGCAGGCCCGGCCCAGCCCAGTCTCCCCCTGCAGGCTCAGCCCAGCCCAGCCCAGTCTCCCCTGCAGGCTCAGCCTAGCCCAGTCTCCCCTGCAGGCTCAGCCCAGCCCAGTCTCCCCTGCAGGCCCAGCCCAGTCCCCCCTGCAGGCTCAGCCCAGCCCAGTCTCCCCTGCAGGCCCAGCCCAGCCCAGTCTCCCCTGCAGGCCCAGCCCAGCCCAGTCTCCCCTGCAGGCTCAGCCCAGCCTAGCCCAGTCTCCCCCTGCAGGCCCAGCCCAGCCCAGTCTCCCCTGCAGGCCCGGCCCAGCCCAGTCTCCCCCTGCAGGCTCAGCCCAGCCCAGCCCAGTCTCCCCCTGCAGGCTCAGCCCAGCCCAGCCCAGTCCCCCCTGCAGGCCCAGCCCAGCCCAGTCTCCCCTGCAGGCCCAGCCCAGCCCAGTCTCCCCTGCAGGCTCAGCCCAGCCCAGCTCAGTCCCCCCTGCAGGCTCAACCCAGCCCAGTCTCCCCCTGCAGGCCCAGCCCAGCCCAGTCTCCCCTGCAGGCCCAGCCCAGCCCAGTCGCCCCTGCAGGCCCAGGGGACCCCAAGGCCGCCCCACACCGGCCCCAGCCCACGCACCTCCTTCTTCTTCCGCTTCCCTTTGGACCTGTTCTCCTTGAGCTTCTTGGATTTCTTCTTCTTGGGGAGGCTCAGGGGCTCCTCAGGGAAGAAGTCGTCGAAGCCTTCCAGGCCACCGTCGTCGTCTTCTGGGGGAACAGGAGGGGGTTAACCCGCACGCCCCTCTGGGAGACCCCCACTGGGACAGCCGCTCCTCCCACAGCTCCGGCCCCCCAGCCGCACCCACACCTCCTGCTCCGACAGTCCGCCCAGACCCAGGGAGGAGCCCAGCTCCGTGGGCCGTCTCACCCCACCTGGGACCCCCCCTCCGCACAGGAACCCGGATGATACTAACATGCTCCCCGCCCGCCCGCCCCTCCCGTAGGACGGCGCTCAGGAAACACCGTGCGGAGCCCGTGAGCAGCCATGAGAGGCCTCGTTGACATGCCTCCCCGGGGAGAACGCAGCCCCACCACCACCAGCTCCGGGGCCAGGCCGTCTCCGCCCTCGAGGCCCGGGTGTGGCTGGGAGAAGGCTGGGGCGAGGGGGGCATCACCAGGACCAGGGAGCTGAACAGCAAGTACCTGGGGTTTGGAGGAGGGTACTGGGACCCCCTTAATGGGGAATCAACCACACTGCCTCTCCCCCGACACACACAGGTACACCCATCCACACAGGTGCACACACCCACACAGGTGCACACACCCACACTGTACACACCCCCACAGAGTACACACCCCCACAGGTACACACACCCACACAGGTGCACACACCCCCACAGGTACACACACCCACACAGGTGCACACACCCACACGGGTGCACACACCTGTCACACCCACAGGTACACACCCGTCACACCCACACGGGTGCACACATCCACACAGGTGCACACCCCTGTCACACCCACACAGGTACACACACCACACAGGTGCACACCCGTCACACCCACAAGTACACACACCCACACAGGTGCACACACCCACATGGGTACACACCCACACAGGTACACACGCCCACACAGTGCACACACCTACACAGTACACACCTGTCACGCCCACACAGGCAGTGAGCCCTGAGCTTCTGGGAACCAAACCTGGGTCACGGAGGGGAGAGCAGGGGAGGGTCCTCTTGGGGGCGAACGCAGCAAGAAGACACTGCAACAGCAAACCACCCAAACCAGAGACACATCTGCCCACCCAGACCAAGGAAGCTTCCAGAAAGAACCCCCCAAGGGTCCAGAAAAGGGGCCCATGATAGAGTGAGAGCTCCATGCCAGCCGGGGCCCCATGTGCCAAGGCCAGCTTGCCCTGTGCTGTCCCACAGGCGCCGGTTGGGGGGGCGAGAGCCAGCCCCGGTGGTCTGTGCCTGAGGACTGCTCCCCAGGGGACCCTGAGGAGGGGGAGTCCCAGGGCCACCAGAGACTTTCGCTGGGAACGGGGCGAGCGTTAGGGGAACAAGTCAAAGGGACAAGAACCCGCCCCCCCCCAGGAACCGCCTATGCTGGTGACTGTGGCCATGTCAGACCCGCACACCACAGACACAGTGCACACCCAGGACACGCCAGCACCCAGCCCCCCTGTCCTCCACATGGGGCACCCCCACGCCCACCTGGGACGCCCCTGCCCGCCCCGCCCGTCCCCAAGGCGGAGGGGAAAGGCCCCCACCCTGGTCTCATGGCTCCCGTGGCCACACTCTGGAGCAGCTAGAGGTGCTGGTGACTCTGGTGGCCCAGTGGGTGGCCGTCCCACACCCACGGCCCATGGCCTGGTTCCCACACATCCCACCCCTACCCGGGAGAGGGGGGACTGCCCCAGCCTGGGCACCCCTCTGCCCTGGGGCCCTCCTCCAGGTGGCCAGGGACCTGGGACCTCCCCACCCAGGGCACAAGGGCCCCCCCACCTGGTACGCCCCCCCCCCCAATCCTGCAGGGCAAACAGAGGAGGCGGCCTGAGCGTGGCCCAAGTGCCAGCCGTCCCCAGGGGCCAGCTCGGTGGGCCTGACCAGCAGTGAGGGGCACTGCTGAGCACAGGACCACGTGGAAGGCACAGCTGCTGTGGCCTAGGCCTGGGCTGTGGGCACAGGGCCGGGCACTGCAGGGACCACCTGGGTTGATGTGGGCAGGCCCTCGGACAGGCTGAGGGTGGACGAGGGATCTGTCCCTGAGCCCTGATGGGGGAGGGGCAGGCACTGTTTGGGCCAGTTGAAAAGGTGCATGGGGCCCCCAGAGTCGCCCCAGGGGGCAGTGACGGGCTGGCTGGGAGCCAGGCTGGGGATCGGATGCCTGTCCACGCCGCAGGGAGCCGCCCGGGCAGAGCTGCCCGCGCCCAGACAATGCCCCGTGCCTTATGCAACAGGCTCAGCTGATGTCATCGAGAGGGGGCCTCTCCCTCCGCCTCCTGCCACCTCCCGCGTCCCTGTCCCCTCCGCAGGGCAGGCCCCCAGACGGGAAAGGCCACTGACTGACCAGCCGAACAGACAAGGAGACGCACAGGTGGCTGCAGGGGGTTCTAGAAGGAAGCCTGGGGCGGAGGGGGCACATCCCAGCCCTCATCCTCGCCCAGAGCACGCCTCCGAGGGTAAGGCCGCACCCTCTGCCCAGGGCAGCCCTTCTCCGCTCCTGAAGCCAGGGCCCAGGACCACCTGCTGGCGGAACCCCTCCTCCGAACGTTCCAGGCTGGCAAGGGATGGGACCCCCCACTCCCCCTCTCCGAAGGACGCTTCCTCTCCCTCACCACCTCTGTGGCCCTGAGGACACCAGGCTGACCTGTGACCCTGCCCCCACCTCACCATTCAGCTCCAGCCCTGCCTCCTCTCCTTCAGGGGCCCCAGCTTTCTCAGACCAGACCTGGGAGTCATCCCAGCAGCGCCTCCCCGCCATCACCTCTCCCCACCCTGGCCCTGGCCCTCCCCCGGAGCACAGCCCTGGGAAGGAGAGACCCGCTCACCCAGGGTGAGGGGTGAGGGTCCGGCAAGAAGAGGCCTCAGGACTCCCTGACCTGCCAGTTCCTGGCCGCTCACAGCCCTCGGGCGCCTGGCAGTGCCCTGGCACCAGCCTGCCCTCCAGCCAAGGCTCCGGATCCAACAGAGACTATATTTAGGGCCCATTAGCCTGTTCTCTCGGGAGGGGCTGGGGCGGGCAGGGGGCCCAGTGGGGACAGAGAGACCAGCGCAAAGGAAGGTCCTGCTTTCTCTTAAGGTCGCCCTAGCCCCTCGCGACGCCCAGTGGGCCGGGCCAGTGAGCTGAGCGGTCCTCCTCAGGGCAACACGTGCGAACAGTGAACGCTCCCACATCCACCGGCGCCAGGCCCACCGGCGGCACACGTGAGCTTATATCCCTCCGACGGCGGCCTGGGCGGGGCACTGTCACCCGTGCGCGGTGGGGAAACCAAGGCTCACAGGGTCTGCGCACTGGCCCGCATCTGTTTCGCAGCTGGCAGGTGATGGAGCCAGCGCGGTCCCGCCCCTGCCCCTCCCTCCAGGCACAGCAGCATTTAAGCTTAACCAGCATGGTCGGTGCCAAGCTTGGGGCCGCGGCCTGGGGCCTCCCAGGTGATGCCGGCGGCCGAGGGGTTCAGAGGGGTCCCTCGGGGCAGCAGGCCCCCGCCCAGCCCCCGGGAGCTTCGCAAACACAGGTCAGAGCAAAAGACAAACATGACTGGAGAGAAGGCAGGGCTGGTCTGAGGCGCTCAAACACTGGGCTTCCCAAGCCGGGAGCCGGGACCAGGGCTCCATCACCGGGAGCCAGAAAGGCCAGCAAACCTGCCGGCGCGGGGGCCCCGGCTCAGCGCCCACTCTCCGGGCCTGGGCAGAGGGCCCCTTCCATTCCCCACCCCAACCTGGCACCAAGCTGGGCGCACGACCACCTGGCGACCAGGAGGGAGGGACAGGGGAGCACAGGCTTCCGCCCCAGCCCTTCCCATGGGGCCGCCCACTGCGCCCATCTTTTCATCCTTAAATGAGCTTGTTACTGCTGACCTCGCAGGTGATGAACATTTGAAACTGGAATGGAAAGTGCCAATGCAATGCCCAGTGGGTGCCCGGCGACAGCAGGCAGAGTCCAGGGAGGCCCCGGCATGGTCAGGACAACAGGAGCAAAGGCGGGGGGTAAAGAGGGGGGCAGGGAGCGCCTCTGGTTCAGGCACTGCTGGGCCAGGGGTTCTCAGGGCTACCCGAGGGCGGGCCTAGACAAGGCTCCCATCAGTCCTTGGGGAGCCCCCTCCGCTTCACAGGCCCTCTGCTGATGATGGGGGGGGGGGCTCCCGCCCAAGAGAGGATTAATAATTTATTGATGACATTTAACAAAACGCAGACATCACCTCACTGGTGTCTCATCAAAGAAAGCATCAGACCTGAGCACGCAGGGCAGGCAGGTGGGGGTGGGGAGGGGGAGTAGGTGAGACTGAGGAGGGGGGACAAGGTGGGAGAGGCTGGCGGCCCACAGCGGGCAGAGAGGCCCCCATGCAAACCCAGAGCACTGGTGGGAGGAGATGGGGTAACATGCCAGCAGGGCCAGGAAAGACGGGGCAAGCGAGAGGGACAGCCATGACTCAGGGAGACAGACAGGGCTAGATGTGGTGGGGAGAAGGGGGAGGAGGGAGGGAGGGAGGGAGGGATGGAGAGAGAGAGAGAGAGAGAGAGAGAGAGAGAGAGAGAGAGAGAGAGAGAGAGAGAAATGAGAACAGAGCCAAAGAGATAAGGTGGAAAGTCTCAAAAGTTTTATCTGCTAAAGCCCCAGAGCATTAGACACTCCACACTGTATCCAGGACCTCGCCAGAGAAGACAGTCGGGAAATGTATGCTGGGTCGATGGATGGATGGAGAGTGGGAGAGTACAGGGGTGGATGGATAGAGAGTGGGGAGGATGCAGGGGTGGATGGATGGAGTGGGGAGGGTGCAGGGGTGGATGGATGGATGGAGAGTGGGGAGGATGCAGGGGTGGATGGATGGATGGAGAGTGGGGAGGATGCAGGGGTGGATGGATGGATGGAAAGAGAGGAGGATGCAGGGGTGGATGGATGGATGGAGTGGGAAGGGTGCAGGGGTAGATGGATGGATGGAAACAGAGGAGGATGCAGGGGTGGAGGGTGGAGAGTGGGAGGGTGCAGGGGTGGATGGATGGAGAGTGGGAGGGTGCAGGGGTGGATGAATGGAGAGTGGGGAGGATGCAGGGGTGGATGGATGGAAACAGAGGAGGATGCAGGGGTGGATGGTGGAGAGTGGGAGGGTGCAGGGGTGGATGGTGGAGAGTGGGAGGGTGCAGGGGTGGATGGATGGAGAGTGGGAGGGTGCAGGGGTGGATGGTGGAGAGTGGGAGGGTGCAGGGGTGGATGGATGGAGAGTGGGAGGGTGCAGGGGTGGATGGATGGAGAGTGGGGAGGGTGCAGGGGTGGATGGATGGAGAGTGGGGAGGTTGCAGGGGTGGATGGATGGAGAGTGGGGAGGATGCAGGGGTGGATGTATAGAGAGTGGGAGGGTGCAGGGGTGGATGGATGGAAAGAGAGGAGGATGCAGGGTGGATGGATGGATGGATGGATGGATGGATGGGGAGGGTGCAGGGGTGGATGGTGGAGAGTGGGAGGGTGCAGGGTGGATGGATGGATGGATGGATGGGGAGGGTGCAGGGGTGGATGGATGGATGGAAAGAGAGGAGGATGCAGGGGTGGATGGATGGATGGAGTGGGGAGGATGCAGGGATGGATGGATGGATGGAAAGAGAGGAGGGTGCAGGGGTGGATGGATGGAGAGTGGGGAGGATGCAGGGGTGGATGGATGGAGAGTGGGAGGGTGCAGGGGTGGGTGGGTGGGTGGATGGATGGATGGGGAGGGTGCAGGGGTGGATGGATGGATGGGGAGGGTGCAGGGGTGGATGGATGGATGGATGGATGGATGGATGAATGGATGGGGAGGGTGCAGGGGTGGATGGATGGATGGATGGATGGATGGATGGATGGATGGATGGATGGGGAGGGTGCAGGGGTGGATGGATGGATGGATGGATGGATGGGGAGGGTGCAGGGGTGGATGGATGGATGGATGGATGGATGGGGAGGGTGCAGGGGTGGATGGATGGATGGATGGATGGATGGGGAGGGTGCAGGGGTGGATGGATGGATGGATGGATGGATGGGGAGGGTGCAGGGGTGGATGGATGGATGGATGGAAAGAGAGGAGGGTGCAGGGGTGGATGGATGGAGAGTGGGGAGGATGCAGGGGTGGATGGATGGATGGGGAGGATGCAGGGGTGGATGGATGGAGAGTGGGAGCGTGCAGGGGTGGATGGATGGAGAGAGGGAGGGTGCAGGGGTGGATGGAGACAGGGGAGGATGCAGGGGTGGATGGAGACAGGGGAGGATGCAGGGGTGGATGGATGGGAATGGCTAGACAGTAGGGGACGTGGGAGATGGCTGGTGAGGGGATGGTTGGTGGGGCCTGTGGTTAGATGGGTAGATGTTGGGTGGGAGGGTGGATACATGGGCGGGTGAGTGAACTGATGAAGGGACAGGTGGCTCTTAGCCTGAGTGATAGAGGGAGGCACAGATCCCACAGGCCTGGCACTCTGTGCAGCCACTCTGCCCCCCCCCCCCCCCGCCAGTAAGGAGTGTTAAATACTATGGGGCTCCCCGGGACCCCCCACCTCCCCAGCAGGGGGCGGGCAAGCTGGGCCGGCAGGGCCCTGGGAGCTGCTGTCATCACTCCCTCCTGCCCCCCTGGCTCAAGGAAGCCTAAGCGCCCAGGTGACTGGGGCCAGTCCTGCGGGCACCGGGCACAGAGGCCATTCAGTGCCTCCCTCCCGCCAGCCCCGCCGTGGGTCCCCCCCGCTCCGCCCCAGCTCACTGGGTGAGGGTGCAAGTCTCGGAAGCATCTCCTGGGGGAGGCAGGTCGGCTGCCCCCTGGATGGTGCTCACTTAGCGGCCAGTTGATTGGGCACCTGTGACGTGCCGGGCACTGTGACCTAAATGTTCCACCGGCTGCGGCTCACCGGTCCTCACAATCACCCTCTGTGAGGTAGCCGGTCCGGATCCCCATTCCACAAGTGGGGACACTGAGGCAGAGGGGCTGGGGAACTCGCCCCAAGTCAGGCAGCTGACAAGCAGAGCCAGGACCCAGCTGCCTCTGGGCGCTGACTTTGCCTGCTTCCATCACCACCACCCACCCCCCACACCACCACCACCACCACCACCACCACCACCACCACCACCATCACAAGAATTTGGCAGCTCTGGTCCGGAGCCGGAGAGGCCGGCACCCACCCGGGCCCCCCCTGAGCAGGCTCGCCCACCTGCCTCTCAGCCAGGGCTGCTCGGGCAAAGCGCTGCGGGGGAAACAAGAGGGGGAGGTGGGAGACGGGCGAGCGAAAAGAAAGTGGATTTGACAAGTAACAAGTCCAACTGTTGCAGATTCAGACTTGGCGTGACAGCTCCAACTCGCCAGCTCCTCCTGCTACAAACACGCTGGAACCCGCGGCTCCAGGGCCACACGGGCACGGCCAGGGGCTCCGGCCAGGGCTGCGGAGCCGCTGTAACGCAGGGCGAGGGGGCAGCTGGTGGCACCTCAGGAAAGACTGGGCCTGGGCTGGGGCTGTCAGTGTCACAGTGTCCAGCGGCCAGGGGTGACCTAGGCACTCTCGGCCCACAGCCATCTCCTGAGCATCCGCGGTGCCAGGTGCCGGACGCAGCTGGTGGCCGAGGGAGTCACCCTCCGGGGGAGCCCGACACAAGCAGTAGTCCAGGGAGGAGGCGGTGCAGCCAAGTCAAGAACGCAGGAGAAAGGGTCAGGGGCAACGGGGTGGGCTGCACTTGAGCTGGAGGTCAAGCCTCCAAGTGGTGACCTTGAGCTGGGCCTGATGACGGGGAGGAGGCCGAGGCGAGCAGGTGGAGGTCACCGGTGCTCAAGGGCAGATGGAATTGGGGGCCAGAAGCAGCCAGGAGGCCATGTGCCTGCAGTGTGCACAGGGCCGGGGGCCTGATTGTAGAAGACAGATGACCCGGCTGCTGGCTGGAGGGTGGTCGGGGAGGACTCGTTAGGAGGCTCCGGAGCAGGCCAGCAGGAGGGGACGGTGGCTGGAACCAGGGACATGGAGAGAAGCGGGGGCTTGGGCGGCTCGGGATGAGCTCTGGGCGGGCACGTGAGGTCCTGCCGGTGGAGGGACTGCAGCCCTCAGGCCACAGGGGTGGAAGCAGGGCCTGGGGGCTCCTAGGGCCTCGGGGCCAGCCGCCCCCACCCTGGGGCCATGGGCACAAGCAGCGGGGAGAGACCAGGTGGTGGGCAGGTGACGCTGACCGAGCCCCAGGGGCTCTGGCCCAGGGACAGTGAGTTGGGTGTCCAGCAGCCTGAGGGCACTTCTGGGCCCCGCCCCTGCCCACAGTGGGCACCATGACATGACCAGGGAGAGGCAGAGTCTTCAGGAGAAGGGGACAGGGGACCCCACCGGGGAGGCCAGTGAAGTCCCTGGAATAAGTCTGTTAATGCATGTTCAGTTGTCCACTGTCCCCCTAAGTGCCACATGGGGCCACGCCCAGAGCGCCACGGAGCACCACGGAGAGGGCTCACCGAGGAGCCAGCCCCCGTAGGAAGCGGCCATGTTGCCCTGCCTGTGCCGGGACTCTGTGTTCCTCCCAGGAAATGCGGCTAATTCCCTGGCTCCAGGCCCCGCCCGTGTGGGCCACCTCACCCCCATTCCTCTCGCCCCAGCAAGCGCTTTGCAAAGTTGGCCAGACTGTCTGAAAGGTGGGGTGAGGCTGGGCTCCAGCAGGAACCCAGTTACGGTGTCAAAGCCAGCACACACGCAGGGAGGGGGAGGCCCTGTGGGCATGGCCCCCCGAGGGACCCCCTCACTGGGTGACAGTGTTGCCTGCTGGGCCGCTCTCCTCACCTCCTGCACAGGAGTTGGGGTGTCAACTTGTGGCCTGTCCTTGCCCCTGGGGGAGGCACACGACTGGGCCACCCACAGGTCTCTCCTGGCACAGGAGGCCAGAGACTTGGGGTGGAGGCCCCGGGAGGGAGGGAGGGAGGCCCTGCCCAGCTGTGCCAGGAGGGAACTGTCCCAAAGAAATGGTGAGCGGTCAACTAAAGACTCCCCACGCCAGGTTACCATGTTTACGCTGATCTGAGAGGGATGGCGAGGGCAGGGCGGAGGCCTGGGCGGCAGGCCCACAGCCAGGCAGGTGGGCTGGGAGGCCGCTGGTCACCGAGGCCGGCGCCCGGCGAAGTGCTTGGGAGCGGCGCTCACAGCACCAGCGGCTGGGCACGGGGAGGAGTTGGAGCCCACAGTCCTGGCCGTGGCCCTCCTGGGCCCTGAAGGAAGCGGTTTCAGCCAGGGCTCTCACAGGGTTCCCATGCGCGGCCCCACCCAGCCCGCCCTGGAGCCGCGATGGCCCAGCCCCCGGGAAGCCAGAGGCCAGAGGAGCGCGAGGGGTGAGCAGCTCCAGGAGCCGAGCGAGATTCCAGATTCCGCCCCTTCAAGGGCACGCGGGCTGACCCCGGGGCGCCGCGCCCCTCCCCACCCGGGCGCCCCGCGCAGCCCCCGCCCCCCGCGCGTCCTCCGCCTGCGCCCGGCCGAGTGGCGGCCCGTGGCCCCGATCGCATCCGCCCTCGGCCGCCCGCGCCGCGCCCCTGCTCGCCCAGCCCCGCGCCCTTGGCCGTGCGGAGCCAGCGGGGCGGGAGCGCAGCCTGGAGCCCGGCACCCCCCACCCGCGCCGCCCGCGCCGCCCGCCGGTCCTCGAGCCCCACGGCCCCCGCCACAGCCGGCGCCCCGCTCACCTGACATCTCGTCCTCGTTCTCCATCTGGTCCGCGAACAGCCGCGGCAGCGCCTCCTCGGTGCCCAGCGGGCCCCGCATGCCCGGCGCGGGGGGGAGGGGAGGTGGGCGCCCCCCCTCCCGCCGGGCGCGGTGCCAGCCTTAACCCGTACGCTGCCGGACTGGTGAGCGCGGCGGGCGAGGCGGCCTCGGCGAGAAGATGGCGGCCGCCAGCCCCCCCACCCCCCCAAACCTCCACCCTCCCGTCTCGACCCCCCTCCTCTGGGCCGCCTTCGCTCTGCGCCCGCAAAGCCCGGCCGCTCCGCCCACCGCGCCCCGCAGCCGAGTCCGCAGCCGGCGAGGGTGGCGGTGGCAGCGCGGGCGGCACGGCGGCACGGCGGGGGGGCGCACACATGCCCGGATTGTGACGTCCAGTCTGGTTGCTGTGGCAACCCCATCCCATCGTTCCGGCAGCACGACTAGTTAACAGCAGAGAACAAGTTGGGGACTAGTCCGGAGCCTCTGGGTGCAGGCGGGGGGCGAGCGCCCCGGAAGCAGGAGCCGTCGAGGTCCCCGCGTGCCAGGGGACCCGACGGCCGGCGAGCGGGCAGCTGGCCTAAGGCGAGCGGCCGGTGGGAGGCTGGGAAACGCCGCGCACCCGCCCACCGCCGCCGCCCGCCGGGGATGCGCTGGGCCTCGGGTTCCGAAGGGGGGGGCAGGGTCCCTGGGGCGGCACGCATTCCGCTCACACGCACAGGGACTGTCGCCTCTCGCGCCCGGCGCGGCCCCGACTCGGTTCTAAGCCCGTTCTAACGCCCTTTCGAGAGAGGGTTAGAAGGGAAATGTGTCCCGCACGTGGGGACGGGGCGCTCGGTTGGCCGGGGGTCGGATTCTCAGAAACGTCCGTGCAGGCCGGCTGCTCCCTCCCCCCATCGCACCCGCTCCCGCCGCCACGTGCCCTCTTCCAAAGGCCTCCAGCTGGACCCAGACCTGGGGCGGGGGAAGGGGGTGCGGACCAGCCTTCTCTGTGCCTGAAACTCCCTCAGAAGCGACGGGGCTCCGAGCGGGAAGGAAGCCCTCAGCCCCGGTTGTTAAAGGTGAAGATGGGGCCGGAGCTTTAACTGAGCGCAGCCAGGCCATCCCGCTGCCTGTCTTCGAGCTGCTCTAAGGGGCCAGTCTCCGTGGCCGCAGGATGGCCAGCTCTCTCACCTAGGAAGGCAGTAAAGGGAGGGCACCCTCACCTCATTCCTGGGGCCAGAAACGTTTGGGGGAACCCACTGGAGCCCATGTGGCTGCCAGGGACCTGCCTGCATTGGGAGTCAAGAGCAGAGGGGAGGGGCTCTTCTCTGGAGCACCAGCCCCTCCGGTCCTGGCTGACACCTGGCCCCACCCCTGCCACACTGGCATCGCCAGGGCCCGCCTTTGCTGGGGCCTTTGGGGAGCCAGGAGAGTGCTTGTCCTGGGCAAGACCTTTCGGAGAGGTGGCCACAACCCAAGCCACAGTGTCTAAGCTGTGTCCAAGCAGTGACCAGGGGCAATGGACGGCCTGGAAAGATGTGCAGCCACCTCTCCCTCCCCTTCCCATCCAAACTGGTAGCCAGCACGAGGGCAAGATGCTGGGCAGCCCTTCCCCGGGACCACTATTAAACCCACCAGAGACGGAGGAGCCCAAGCAGGCAGCGGCAGGGAGGCAGCTGAGCGGAGGGCTGCTGCTGGCCTAAGGCTGTATTTCCCATCACCGGCAGCTCGCAGAGGCCCCAAACCACCCGCCCTCCGGCAGGCCTGCCTTTTCCCTGACAAAGCTACCTTGCTCTTCCCAGGCCTGCTAAGCACCCAGGAAAATACCCTAAGAGCCACCAAACATGCCACCCTCTTTACCAGCCCCCCACCCTCCCAGCTTGCAGGATGAGGTCAGGACACTTCCACAGGTGCCTTGTCCCACTTCAGAGAAACTGACAATAGTTCCCATCACCACAGCCACCCCCTGCACACGCGCGCGCGCGCACACACACACACACACACACTAACCTTGGCTGATTCCCATGACCAGCTAAGAAAGGGAAGACGGGGAGAACCGTTCCAGCTGCTTCACTGGAGTTGATGCTCATCACTCATGGGCCCCTCTCCATCCTGTCCTTGCCCCCAAAAGTGAAAATGCAACCAATTCTGAGAACAAGGAATTAGCCATTAAGGATTAGTTTCAGGAGACAAGACTCTCCTGTTTGCTGCTCAGAGCTTGTAATTACACTTCAGTGAAAATTCGAAATAAATTTTTTAAAAATTAATGTAGCGGTTAGCCCTGGCCAGACCGGCTCAGTGGTTAGTGTTGGCCCTCGGCTGAAGGGTTTCAGGTGCAAACCTGGTCAAGGGCATGCGGCACCTCAGTGGCAAGTGTGGCACCTCAGTGGCAAGTCCGTCCGCTCGGGCAGGGGCGTGGGTGGAAGGCAGCTAATCCACGAGTCTCTCTCACGTCCATGTTTCTCTCTCCCCCCCACTCTCTCTGGAAATCAATGGAGAAAACAGCCTCGTGAGGATTAAACACACACAAGCACCAAGGAAGAGATGGTCCCCGAGGCCGGAGCTGCCAGTTGGTAACTCGGCACACGCCCTCCTGTCTCTGAGCTCCTCCTAAAGGCAGGTACCCCTCATCCTGAGGACAGTTCCCGTACCAGCATGTCCCCTCATGGCCATCTGATGGCCCCACGTGACTAGAGGCAGCTTTAGGGCAGTGAAGTGCCATCTCCCACACCCCCACCAGTCAGCAGGGCCTCGAGAGCAGGTGCGCCGACACTGGCAGGACGGCAGTCTCCCTTGAAATGAGGGGTGAGCACCCCCGTGTACAAGGCCTCTCATTTGCACTTGAAGCTCCTTCTCTGGGGGAGCCTCCTCCCGCCAGAATCCAATCACTTGGGGTGGGGGGAGGGGCTGTGGCCGTGAACCTGAAGTGCTTGTATAAGCCTCAAAGCAGCCCCTGGACACAGCCCGACCTGCTTCCGCTTGGCCTGGATAGCCTAGAAAAGAGAATGTGGATCCGCAAATCCCAATGACAAAGCCTTAGGGCACTTTCCGAGATGAGCACCCCCTCGGGCATCATTTAGGCAGCCCTCCTGCTTCCTCCCCAAGGCCTCCTGCTGGGATGGCAAAGCCCCAGGCCAGGCCTCTTACCTTCCAGAAAGAGGCACCAATGCAGAGGCTGCTCACAACTCAGCCGCACCCCCAGTGGGAACCCAGCCAGGCTGCCCCGAGGGTGGCTTCTGGCCCCAGCCGGCCTTGCTCTGTCCAGGGTCCCTTGGCACTGCCCAGTCTGTAGCTGGCCCATCAGGGACCACAACCTAGGTGTGTCCGCTCCTCCCACTTGATAAGCTTGGGGGGGGGGGGGCGGCGTCACAGGAAGGACCACAGCAGAGAGAGGAAGGAATGGAAGTGGCCCCCAAAGCCAACTTTGGGCTCCAGCTTCGCAGGGGTCCTGCTCACTTTCCAAGAAATCAGTGGCCCCTAAAAAGGCTGAGCTCCAAATACCCCAGCCCATTCTGCGACTTTGACCAACCGTCTTTAAATGTGTTTGATAGGATCGACCCCTCTGCCTGCCCCAGGCTTCTGACACATGGGGAGCTCAGGCCCTGGGTCTCTGGGCCGAGGATACCACTCAGGGAAAAGCAGGGAGGGGGTCAAGGAGGCTCTTGAAAGGAAAACAACAAATATTAAACCTTCAAGCAAGAGCCGTGCCAAGGTAGACGTGCCGGCGGTGACCAGTCAGCTGAGAACAAGGCTGTTCCAACTTCCTGTTTCCCTGCTTTTATGATCTTAAATCTCAGCTTGAAGCTCCCCATGACCCAATCTGCTCCTGCGCCTCGAGTATCAGATCAGGCAGGTGACTCAGGAGGCAAGATACAAAGGAAACAGGGCTGAAGTGTTTCCGGCACAGCTGGTGAATGGTGGGCTGTCACCCAGGTTCACCCTGCACCGGCCCCTCAGAGACGCCCCCCTCAGAGACGCCCCCCTCCGAGACGTAAGAAACGCCCCACTGGAGAGCTCAGCCCTGGTCACTGCAGGCCTCACTGAGGCAGTGGCACAACGAAGGTGAAGAAAACGGGCTAAGGAACATTTTCTTCTCACACTAATGAAGACCAAGATCACTGTCAACAGCAATTAATCAGTGAGGACAAAATTTTTGCTTCTAAATAGATCAACATGACAATCCCTTAAAAGAAAAAAAACCCTTGCACAGTAACAGTAGCCACATTAGCCACTTTAATATAAAATGTGATCAAAACTCAATTACAAGAGTTCCAAAGGCATAGAAAAACCAATGTTTCAATTTAATTACAAGTTTTAAAATCTGGGAGCAGTTTTTTTTTTTTAAGTATATGCTCATTTCAGCCCAGTGGTAATATTTTACAACCAAAGAATTACTACAGGGCAACATCAATGCAACAAACAAGTAAAACGTGCAAACCCAAGTCATAGCCTTACTACACAGATCTCATCCTGACAGGGGAGCGCCAGAGCACGGAAGCCTCAGTTACATGTGGAAGAAACCCCGCCTTCCTTCCGTGCAGGGAACATGCAAACAATTCTGCTTTGGGAAATTTGCATAGAAATAGAAAATGCTAGAGCCCTCACAGCAAATGAAATTGCAAAGCCTCAACATGTCCAAGGCAATCCAAGCAGCAGCAAATGCTAAATTGGAGCCCAGGTAGGATACCAACATTTCATTTCCGGCTGCGCCGCTACAGAGCACAAGAATCTCAGGTGTGGAAATTAGCTGTGGGCAAGCTCTGTAAAACATGAATTTTATACACCAGAATCTTAAGACAATGCAGACATTTCTGCAGAATTGTTTAGGTTTTAGAAGGGCACCGTAAGGCATCCGGGTCTCTTTCCAAAGTCACTTGAAAAATCTGGTTTTGTCAGCAACAATCACATCTGTGCAGCCTGAGGTCGTCCCCTGCGGACCTTGGCCTCTGCAACGGCAAGATGGCGAGATGAGACATGGCGTTCCTTTGCTGCCCCCTGTCATGCAGGAGCGGACTGTGGTCCTGCTTGGTGCCAGTTTGCAGAATGGCTTCTGCATGACACCCAGCCATGGCCTACATGATGCGAGTGACCATCCCTGGCATCTCAACATTTCTTTAGCCTCAACTGTCTGTCTCCCAATCCCTTGTTCCTCGTGCCCATTCGCCCCCACCACCATCCTCCCACCCCCTCCACCTGTGAAGAGACTCGGGTCTGAGCAGCAGGGAATTCCTCCCAGGACCTGCACAGATGCTGACATCTGCAGCTCCCCCTGCTGGAGGCCAAAGTGACAGTGTGTTGCAAAGACTTGGAGAAGCCAGGACTATTCACAAGTTCACTTTGTGCACTTTCAATTTAAAACCTGGGACTTTTCGAGTCGTCCCCAAACCCCTTCCTGGGGGCAGTGGAGCGCGCAGCATCGCCAAAGGACCAGTTTATTTCTAGAGGAAGAAAACAGATTAACATACATAGCAACTGTAGTCAAAAACTAGAAAGACAAATGCCCCAGCCCCCTGCGTCTATCGACACTGCCGTGTTCCCACCAGGAGGAGCTCAGACGGAAGTCACTGGTTTGCTTTCACTGAGTAAGGAGCCCGCGTCTGCTGTTCTCCTGAATCCCAGGAGAGCGCCAGACGAAGCTGTCACTTCTTAAAGCAAAACAGTGACTAAGAGCTCACATCTCCACACCCTTCACCCGATCCATGTCAAATCCTGTCAGTTCCCTTGGGAGCCTTACTCTTCTATGTGGTATGACTACCACGAGAACTGACATTTTCAAGCAGAAAAAAGTCTAATTACAAAGTGAGTGGCGTCCCAAGTGAAGCCCTTTTACTATGATTTCAATTTTCTGTTCAATCCATACTGTAGAGATACAAGGAAAACCACCGATTTGGTTCCCAAGTTTTATTCAAGAACTCATACAAAATATGCCAGATAAATGAGCTTTAATCCTCATCTTCCTCCTCTTCTTCATCCTGGTTTATCTGGAAGTAACGTAATTCGTAACTCTCTTTGCTGTTAGCAACTACGCGCAACCAGTCACGTAGGTTATTCTTCTTCAAATATTTTTTGGTGAGATATTTCAAATACCTGCAGAGAGAGAACATTTGAGAACGACTCTAAACACTCGGCCTTCTTTACTCTCAAACACTGTAACTTTTATGAAACGCTTGCATTCAAAGTCATTACAATTCAAGGTGTTTCCCCACCTTTAAGCAAATGGCCAAGATAAGGCAAACATACCAGGCCAACCGTCTGACAAGAATAAAGAGCCACATTTCACCTGCACTGGCAATAAAAATGAGAACAGGTGAGATGTAAGAGTTGTGCATGAAACAACAGCAAGCGCCTATAAAATGATTTTGCGTGACCACTGGAGAAGATTTCATGGTTAACTGACACATAACTTAGTGCCTGTTTCTGAGAAAGCACGAGGTCCCATGAGCTCATCACACCTCCTGGAGTCAGACCGCCTTGGGAGTGGCTCAGGCTGCGGGGACTGCTTCTCAGGGCTGTGCTAGACGCTCCCTTCTGCTCTCTGACGCTCGCTACCCAATGCCGGGACAGGCTGCCACCCGCCACCCTGGCCCCAGCGCTGCGGGGAGAGCGCCCCCCTCACTCACCTGCCTGCTTAGGAGGCCCGGGGTTCTATCTACTCCAGACCTTCCCAGAACCACAGAGAAGGGGGGCTAGACGCCAAGCAAACCCACCGCTGAGCAAAGTAACCTCTCACCCCAGTTTCTCCCCATAAAACAGGCGCCATATCTGACAGCTCGGACTGTTCAGAGGACTGAACGAGACGCACAGGCAAACTGGCATGTTAACAAGGACCCACATGTGAACGGAAACAGTCACGTCTCCAAGAAATGAATCCGATTCAGCAATGTTACGCCAACAGGCATCTTCACAAGGATGTGAAGGCCTCAGCTGAATTCTACCGTTTCCTACGTAAAAATAAGCCACTCTGGTTGTGCCATCTAACAAGTACTCTTTGTTCCTTTATCATTTCTACCGCATGTACTCAGGTGTTTGAATGTTTCCGACCAGAACGATGCGGGGGAGCCGAGTGCAGTGCGGCAGTTCAGAGACAAGCCAGAGGAAGTTTAGGTTGGGAGCGCCTTGGATGGTCAGAGAAAAGAAACCTTTCACCGGAAGGGAAGCTGCCACAGGAGAGCGGGGCTCCTTTCTCTCACCACCGGAGGAGGAACAGGAAACGTGAGGACGCAGGAAGCTGTGCTGGGAGACCTTCTCACGAGGTGGGTGAATGAAACAGGTCACAGGAAGATCACAGCGTCTTCCTCAGGCTCCGGACAGCCAGCGAGTTGGTTGTGTGCGCCCTGGAGTCCCTCCCTAAGCTGGAGCGATCCCTGCATCCAACCCGTCAGCCAGGCGGAATGAGTCCTTCACTTATGCTTCCAAGTCCTCTCAACTGATCTCGTTAAAAATAAAAGGCTTCACTATAACCAATGTGTCCTAACACACCTTTGAATTTCCCACTAACTGACAGTTTGATAAAACCTAAGAATATGCCCAGCTCTGGGCTAGGAGCTGCGTATAAACATGTTCAATTTTAGCAATTTGTAGTGTTTTAACTTCATCCTCAAAGCAGATAGCCCTGGTCGGATGGCTGTTGGAGCATTGCCGTGCGCACCAAAAAGTCGAGGGTTTGATTCCTGGTCAGGGCACATGCCCAGGTTGGGGGTGCCATGCCCAGCCGGGATGCCTACAGGAGGCAACAGATTGATGTTTCGCACAATGATGTTTGTCTGTCTCTCTCTCACTTCCTGTCTAAAAAAACCCTGAAATTTCAGATTCCTCGTACAATTATAATATTTACAGGTGGAAAAACATGGAATTAAAATGGAAAGCTCTTCACTGAGGCCTAGAGGCAGCAGAGCAATGCCATCTTGGAGAATGCAATCTACCCAAGTCTGCCTCTCTTTAGTGTCTGAAATGCTACCAAAAAGTTGAATACTTTGACCTATCCTAGCAGCATTCATTCATTCACTGCTCCCCGCACTGGCACTGCTCCAGCTCACGGAATGATGAGACCACACCCTCCAGGCCCGGGGCAGGAGTCCTCCTGCTGGGCGCAGGCCGGTAGCACTCAGCCCCCCTACCTTTTGGAAAAAGGCACCTCGGACGTTACAGTGATCTTACTCTTGCTTCTTTCAATGGTCACAACCCCTCCGCCGAGATTCCCAGCTTTTCCGTTCACTTTGATTCTCTCCTGAAGAAACTGCTCCTGTAAAATCATCCCATTGACCGGTTAGCAAAGTGGCACCTTCACCCCTCTCACCAGACTGCTGCACTTACACTGAGCAGTTTCTTAATGCTCACACTTCTGTAAAAAATGGCAGCACAGTCCTAACCGGTGTGGCTCAGTGGATAGAGCGTCGGCCTGCGGACTCAAGGGTCCCAGGTTCGATTCCGGTCAAGGACATGTACCTTGGTTGTGGGCACATCCCCAGTGTGGGGCGTGTAGGAGGCAGCTGATCGATGTTTCTCTCTATCCCTCTCCCTTCCTCTCTGTAAAAAATCAATAAAATATGCTTTTTAAAAAAATGGCAGCACATCTTCAGCTGTTAACACAAGGCCTAAAATCTGACGGCAACGAGAAAACAGCACTGTCGCCCTGGTCAGTGGGGCCCACTTGGCTGAAGCATTGTCCTATAGACTAAACGGTGGTGGATTCCATTACCGGGCAGGGCGTGTGTGGAGGCAACCAATTGATGTTTCTCTCTCTTTCTCTCTCTCTCTTTAAAAATAGCACTACTCAACTTTATTTACAAGTCTAATATGAAATCAAAATCCTAGCATGAACATACTTGACTGGTTCCACACAAGATCAAATGTGTGTCTACATGGAAGACATTGACTCATGGGTCAAAGATCGAGTAGACAGGAAAGCCAGGGCCAAACTGCTGCAAGGCTGGTGCAGGCAACCAAAGCTACACGCAACTTCTGAACCTAAGGAGCACGAAGCACTGTCCTCAGCAACCTAGTACAAGGAGCAAACACAGTGACACCGTGGCCAGTGTGCTCAATGGTTAGAGCATCTGCCCAAAACCAAAGGGTCCAGGTTCAATTCCAGGTCAAGGGCACACTACTTGGTTGTAGGGTCCCCGCCCAGGTGGGACCCACTGGGGAGGCAACCAATTGATGTGGCTCTCTCACATGGACATTTCTCTCTCCTCTCCCCCTTCCACTCTCTCTAAAATCAACGGAAAAAATATCATGAGGATTAACCCAAAAAAAAGTGGCCAAGCCCTGGCCGGTTTTGCTCAGTGGATAGAGCATCGGCCTGCAGACTGATGGGTCCCAGGTTCGATTGGTTACAGGCACATTCCCAGTAGGGGGCGTGCAGGAGGCAGCTGATCAATGTTTCTCTCTCTTCGATTTTTCTAACTCTCCCTTCCTCTCTGTAAAAAATCAATAAAATATATTTTAAAAAAATAGTGACCAAAACAATCCCAGATCTGCTCTGGGGCCCCGTGCCTGGGACAGGAGGGGCAGCAGCCCAGGAGCCCGGAGACGGGCTCTCAGCAAGCCCCGTGGACCTTCAGGGGTCTTTGTCCAAAAAGGAGGATTCTTTCTGGTTCTCTTCCCCCCCCCCCCCCTTGTTTGTTTTTTGGTTTTCTTTCTATTGCAATGACATGAAGTCCCCTTCAGCTGCAATTCCTACAATCTTCTATGTAAACCTCCAATACACAATAAACTGATGATGAGGAAAGCGATTAGGTCAGAACGCTTGACTTCTGCACCTTAGACTCATAGGTGACTCACGTTTTCTATCCTAGGGAGACTTCTAGAAGGAAAGACAACCAGACACAGGTGAGTGTAGGGAAGGGAGGAAGTAAGACGCCTGATCCTCAGGCGCAGGTCCCGGAGGGGAAGTAAAATGCCCGCCCCTCGCTGCGGAGTCGGTGCGGCAGGGCCGATTTATCTTCGCTCTCCTTCTTATGGCCTCCACTCAGCAGAACTCACACACATGGCTTTCCACAGCCTCCTTGTTTTCGAGATGTGCCTTCACTTTGTCTTTACGTTTTGCTATCTGGTTCCTTATAGGAAATCTGAATTAGAACTCATTTCCTATGCACACTTATCTAGTATTAAAGTGATGTGTTTGTTTTTTAAATGTTTTTATTGATTTTGAGAGAAGGGAGAGAGAAACATCGTGAATCTGCTGCCTCCTGCACGCCCCCTCCTGGGGATCAAGTCCCAAACTTGGGCACGTGCCCTGACTGTGAATCATCCAGTGATCTGGATTCATGGGTCAGCACTCAACCACTGAGCAGCACTGGCAGGGCAAGGCTGACTTTTCTCTATTTAAGTGAAATAGAGGACTACCGGGGAAAGGCCAATACAGAGACAGATCTGAAACACCCAGGCTCCTATGACAAGTCCGCACGCAGGACATTTCCCAAGCACGAAGCTGACCCGGGATGACAGGGCAGCCTGCGGAGATGCTGCCCCAGCCCACGCCCCGCAGCCCAGCAGCAGGGCCAGGCCAGGGCCCAGGCAGCCCCTGTCCCTGGGGACCATGTCTGTCACTTTAAGCTCAGTCACACCGAGTGCAAGGGGGATGTGACCTGAGGAAGGCTGCCTGTTTCCTGGTAACTTTTAAGTAAAACCATGTTGGACACTAAAGGAGGAAAACAAGAAAAGGAGGCAGTGCTCTGGCACAGACGTGCTAAGGTCCCACCTGTCTATTCATCACAACTGTTACACACACACGACACCCAGGCTGAGAAACACCCAGACCAGCTCCAGTTCAAGCAGAGCCAGAGCCCGGAGCGGCCCCAGGGGGTCTCCTCAGCACCACCTCAAAAGTCCCTGACTTGGCATCAAGGGCACAACTTACAAAGTTGGCAGCGTCCATGATTCCATCTTCTACGGGGTGGGTGCAGTCGAGCGTAAACTTCAGAACCTGCTTCTTTTTTTTGCCCCCCTTCGCCAGGAGCTTTTTCTAAGAAAAGTACACAAACAGATGATGGCACAAGCCCCCATCCACACACACACAAAAGTAACCAAAACACCGAAGGTGTAAAAGCCCATTCAAATGCAAAACTCAGTCTGTTCCCTTCCAAGGGTGCAGGAGCCACCCTCTGCCCGAGAATGGAGGAGGGACAGCACTCGAACTCAGGATTTTTCCACGGGAAATCCTTCCTCAACCCTGGACCCGTCCACACCTTCCAGCCTCCCCGTCTCCAAGGGCCTGAAGGTCTGTGGGCGCATGAACCACAATGAAGTACTCTCCCCCCATCTCTCTCCGTCATGGAATTTCCATACGGACTTACTTCATTCCGGGACCCAGGCACAGGCGAACCAACGCTCTGCATTCCCAAAACAACGCTCCCCCAAAATCAGTACTTGTCCTGAGGCTCCAGACCAGCGTCCTGGCCCAGTTCAGCCGGTTCCCCCTAAGCCTGCCTCCCCTCGCCCGGCAGAGCAGCAGGGAGCTGTACATCCTAGAATCGCACACACCCAGCGAGCAGAGGACGGGGCGAGCGTGCGTTCTAGCCCCAACTCCACCGTCAGCAACTTCTGGCCCTTTCCAACCACCCGCCGGCATGTATCCGACAGGGTTCCAGCTCCTCTTCCCTCCCATCAACCTCCTCCCTGTACAAACGCCACCGTTAAAAAAGCATTTGTACAATCTACTCCCCTGTAACCGCTCTACCAAGCCCCTGCAGAACCTAACAATACCTTGGCAAGGACACACCCGAAAGCCCCTTTATGCTTCGAAGAACTTCATCTTAAACTTGCAATCACTGGGCCAACTTTTCCAACTTTCAGCTGCTGCAAAAGTCACTGCCTTTTTTTTTTAAGGCCTCTCCTCCTACTTACAATCCAGAGGGCTGCTTTCAGATCTACCTCCGGAAATATACAACCAGCAAGTAAAAAAAAAAAAAAACAACAAACCCTGCCATCACAGTTTTAAACCAAAAACACGCCAATGCAGACGCACCAAAAGAGTAGACGTAAAGAAGAGTAAATGGACCGAAAATGTTGGCAGGGGCGCCCCAGCGTAAGGGGAGGGAGGAAGCCAACTCTCTCCCAGCGACCGGCCTAGCGGGCGACACGCGGTCGCCGCGCCGCGCGGCCCCGGCCCGGCTCCGGGAGCCCAGCCCCGACCGACGGGTCTGGCCGGCTGCGCCCTGAACCAACTTCCTCTGGGAACGCTCCCGGGGCCCTCGAACCCGGGCCTCTACCCGAAACCAGACCACCTTCCGCGGACATTGCCACCCGCCCCTGAGCCATCGGCTTCCCGGATGCGCGGCTCCCAGGGGCGGCGGGTCCCCTTCTCCCTCCCGCCCTCCGCCGGGGGAACGAGGCCCAGACCCCGGCTGCCGCACGCCGGCCGGGCTCCAGGCGCCGCTGGCCGGCCCAGGCCGCAGGCTCGGCACCCCAGCTCCCCGCTGGCCGCCAGCGAGGGCCCGAGCCGCGGCCTCCGGGCGCTGCGGACCTGCCTCCCGGGCCCCAGGCCGCGGCCTCCTCCGCCCACGGTGCGCGGAGCCGGGCGGCGGCCCTGACCCCAACCCGCCTGCCTGCCAGCCCAGCCCCGGGCCGACGCTGCCGAACGCCGTCCCACGCGAGCCGCGTGGGAGCCGGGCCCGCGAGGCCCACGTGCCAGTCCCGGAGCCGAGGCCTCACGCGGAGCCATACTAACCGCGGGCGCCATGGCGGCGGCGGAGGCAGAAAGGGAGCGGAGCGCACTGCGCAGACGCGAAGAGCCGCAGCGCGCAGAGCACGTAGGGCCCAGGCCGTACCAATCGCTCCGCCCCGCCCCCGGGTCATCGCTGCACCCTGTTCTGTACCATCGGGGCGCGATTGCTTTCGCCTGTTTACAAAGCCGGTCCATTCGAAGGCCTGGAGGGCGGGCAGGGGCTGGGTGGGCTATCTCACTGCGAAGGGTTGGCGTGGGGGAGCCCGAGCGGATCGAGTCCACAGAGAAATAAAGGGGTACGCTCTACGTTTCCGAGGCGTGGAACGAAAAAGAAATTCAGACTAGAGCATGAATTACCAGCTAATAGGATGGGAGCGGACCCCATCAACTTGGGGAGGAGAGGCCAGACCCTGTGGCCCTGGGGTCCCAATACCGAGGGCCCTTTGGCTTCTTGCCACCTGGTACTCAGTTGGAAGCTGGGGCTGTGTCCCCCAGCGCTGGCCACGGTCAGGTACACTCTCCTGTGCGACCCCTTCACAATCTCAAATGCAAGCCGCCCGCCCACTGATCTCCTGGTTTCCAGCTCGGCCAGTGCTTCTCAAACTGGCCTGGCGCCAGGAATCTCCCGGGGGGGGGGGGGGGCGGGGGGGGGGCGGCTACAGTGCAGAGTCCTGCCGAACCGGTTTGGCTCAGTGGATAGAGCGTCGGCCTGCGGACTCAAGGGTCCCGGGTTCGATTCCGGCAAGGGCATGTATCCTGGTTGCGGGCACATCCCCAGTGGGGGGCGTGCAGGAGGCAGCTGATCGATCTCTCTCATTGATGTTTCTAACTCTCTATCCCTCTCCCTTCTTCTCTGTAAAAAATCAATAAAATATATTAAAAAAAAAAAGAAAAGAAAGAAAGAAAAAGATAAAGTGCAGAGTCCTAGCCCAGCGGGTATGGTTCAGTGGTTGAGCCTCACCCCATGAACCGGGTTGGGGGTCAGGGCACATGCTGGGGTTGCAGGCTCCATCCCCAGTAGGGGGCGTGCAGGAGGCAGCCAATCAATGATTCTCTCTCGTTATTGATGTTTCTATCTCGCTCCCCTTCTCCCTTCCTCTCTGAAATCAATAAAAATATTTTTTTTTTAAATGAAGTTGCCTTAGAGCAGTTGTCGGCAAACTGCAGCTCGCGAGCCACATGCGGCTCTTTGGCCCCTTGAGTGTGGCTCTTCCTAAGCCTTAGGAGTCCCCTAATTAAGTTCATAACAATGTACCTACCTATATAGTTTAAGTTTTAAAAATTTGGCTCTCACAAGAAATTTCCATCGTTGTGCTGTTGATATTTGACTCTGTTGACGAATGAGCTTGCCGACCACCGCCTTAGAGAGTTCCCACCTTTATGTCTGGGGGAGCACCTTTTCATATAGCCTTAGTTATAGGTGTCTGTATAAAAACCTTTTTAAAATAAATAAAATGCAGAGTCCTAGTCATTGGCCCATGTGCTGAGACCCTGCATTTCTCACTAACTCCCAGGAGCTGCTGCTGCTGCTGCTGGTGGTGGTTCATGGACCACAAGTTGAATAGCAAGGGTCTTCTTCCCCAGGCCTACAGTCCATTGGCTGTGACAGGAAGAAAAACAATTCAGGGTGTTCTAAATTAAAGTCACAGCGGCTGGGAGTGACAGCCAGAGAACAGTTACCCTGCTAACAGCCGTGGGCCAGCGCTGACGGAGAAAGGACTGCTCACATTCCCTTCTCTCTGTTAGCATTTAGGGCTAATTTCCAGGTGGCTATTTCTGGGATTACAGACCCCTAGTGCTCTCTGCTTATTTCCACATGAACTTTCCCATCTGCTGCCCTCAGGAGCCGACACTCCTTCCTTGCGGACTCTGCAGAACTGGCGCCACCTCTTTCCTGTAAATTTATTCCAGCTCCTGGGAACTTGTACTTGCTGCTTGCTCTGCTTTGGACTCTTCCTGGCGTGTCTGGTGTCTGATTTCTCTTCATCCTCCAGGGTCTCGCCTTCTCTGCTCATGGATGTCTAGTGTAGCCTCAGCCCCACCCCCTCCCAGCCGCCCTCCATCATACCATCCTGATTATTTTCTTCGGGGCACGTAACACAGTCTGCCATTGTCGTACTTGTTTATTTGTGTACTGGGGTGACCTTGCTGGTGTGTTCCCTCCTGTGTGTCTGACCCATGACAGATGCTGAGTAAATACTGTCCAACTAGATGAAGACAGGAATGGACAGATTAAATAAGCCCGTGTCAGGGACAAACACCCCTCCTGCTGCCCCTCCAGGGGGAGGCCAACCCACGTTCATTTAGAAAGGACTCGCCTGGTTTTGTACAGCAGCTCTCCCACTCACGGGGTTACATTTTCTACCTCCCTGGGGTTGTTGTCAGGATTAACAAGCAAAAGAACTTTGACTAGTACATTGTCCCATAAGCATTAGCCATTGTTATTATTTTTTAAATATATTTTTATTGATTTCAGAGAGGAAGGGAGAGGGAGAGAGAGATAGGAGCTTCAATGATGAGAGAGAATCATGGATAGGCTGCCCTCTGCACGTCACCACTAGAAAGATTGAGTCCCAAACCTGGGCATGTGCCCCGATCAGGCATCAAACCATGAACTCCTGGTCATAGGTCATGTTCAACCACTGAGCCATGCCGGCTGGGCTAGCAATAATAATAATTATTATTATTATTGTCATCATGACTTGGGGCACAAATGAAAGCAGGGCTAGGGATGACCTTAAAAGAGCAGGTAGTTTCTGCCTAGAATTCACTTCCTTCCCCCCCCCCCTGCAAACTCCTACACATCCTTCAAAACCCAGCTCGAAAATTATCTGATAGTTTTTTCTAACTGATTAGTAAGAGTTTATTGAGCACCTTATGTGGGACAAGCTCTGGGCTTGACTCTGGTTTCAAGAAGGGCGGGGGCTGTTTTCCCAGAGCTCAGGGTGCAGAGAAAGCAGGTGATGACCTAGGGATGGAGGGCATTCTGGAGAAAGGAGAAAATCACACTGGGATGGACACGCGTTCCCCGGGCCTAGACGGGCAGAGGGGACCTGGCAGAAAGGTGGGCCTGCTGACTTGGAAGCCTAGTATTTGAATTTCCCTTCCGGAAAGTCTCACCCCGTCACTGGGAGGCCCGCCCCGTTTGACCCAAACTCGGAGGTTCTGAGAGGTCAGCCCCCTCGCGGGTGCTGGGGTGTCTGTGGAGGGGCGTCGCTGCTCGCTGTCGCCCCCAATTGGCCGCGTTGGAAATGGGGCCACGCGGACGCACTCCTGTCCCGGCTCCAGTCCAGTGGGCACGGGCCCCTGTGCTCGCGCGGCGGCGGCCTCAGGGCCCTGTCTCCCCGGTGGGAGCCTCGGACCCGCGCGCGGTGCGTCCTTCGACGCCGCGGGTCCCCGCCTCTCCTCCTCCGAGACTGGGGAGGCCGTGGCCGCACCCCGCGGGCGGCCCGGGGACGTGGGCGGGGCACCGCCGGGAAGGGGCGTCGCCCGCAGGGCGCGCAGAGGACGGGGAGGGCATTCCTGGGGTGGGAGTGAGGGTGGGAGCGGGGGAGGCCGGGGAGGCTGGCGTCGGGTCGGAAGCGGTGCGGGTCCCGCCGTCTGACCTTCCAGGGCCACCGCGGGGGTGCGGGCGAGGCAGGAGCGCGGGCCCCGGACGGACCCTCCGCTCGCCTCCCTGCCCATCCCCTGCGCCCCGAGACCGAGCCGCGGCCCCGCTCCCCGCTCCCCGCTCCGTGACCACCGCGCCCCGTGACCGCCGCGGCCCGGCACGACCCCGGCCGGCAGATGTCGGGAGCTCTCTTCGCCCCCCTGGAGGGTCCGGGCGGACACCCGCTCGTGTGCCCGCTGTGCCACGCGCAGTACGAGCGCCCGTGCCTGCTGGACTGCTTCCACCACTTCTGCGCCGGCTGCCTGCGCGGCCGCGCCGCCGACGGCCGCCTGGCCTGTCCGCTGTGCCAGTGAGTGCCCGGAGCCCCAAAGACTCCCGGGGGGCGGAGAGGGGGGCTGGCTCCGCCTGGGCGGGACCCAGGTGCCGAGAGGGCCGGGCTCTGACTCCCCGCAGCGACCCTGGGAAAGGCCGCTCCCTGCACAACCTCTTCGCGCAAGGACGCACGGGCTGCCGCCCATTTTGCAATCAGATTCACTGAGGCCTGGGGTTCCTGGCCCAGGCTCCCACAGAAAGTCAGGGACAAGGGGAGCTAGGGCGCACGTCACCCCCGGACTTAGTGCTCCTGGAGCACCCCAACTGAGCACCGTGTCAGGACACTCCCAGAATCACTCAGGGGTCCCTGAAACCTTAGGTCAGTGTCAGCAAGTGATGCCGGCTCAGGTGACGGGGGTGGCCCTGAGAGGGGCCGAGGGCAGGGGCCGCCCAGTCATCCCAGGTCCCAGCCCCTGACCTCCCAGGATTCGCCCAGGACTGGGTCAGAGTGGGCAGTGACCGAGATATTTATAGCAGATGCCAGCCTGCGGGGCACCCCACCTCCCACCCTATTTTTAGTTCCAGACTGGAAGGTGGGGTGGGAGCGGGTAGGGAGCCCTGGGAAGGGGCCTCCGATCTTGGCTGCATCTTCTCTGCAGACACCAGACGGTGGTGAAAGGCCCCAGCGGGCTCCCCCCGGTCGACCGGCTGCTGCAGTTCCTCGTGGACAGTTCCGGGGACGGCCTGGAGGTGGTGCGCTGTGCCAACTGCGACCTGGAGTGCAGCAAGCAGGCAGGGCCTGAGGGGAGGCGGATGCGGGGGGGGGGGGGGGGGGCGCAGGCGCCTGGGGGGGGAGGCAGGGCCTCTGGGAGGGGTGGGGAGGGGGGGGAGCAGGGGGATGGGGAGGCAGGATTCCTGTTGGGGGAGGGAGGCGGGGGAGGCAGGGGAGGCAGAGCGCCTGGGGGAAGGCAGGGCCTCTGGGAGGGGGGGGAGGGGGGGGGAGCAGAGGGATGGGGAGGCAGGACTCCTGTGGGGGGGGGGGGAGGCGGGGGAGGCAGGGGAGGCAGAGCGCCTGGGGGAAGGCAGGGGCCCCTAGGAGGAGCAAGGGCGCCGGGTCGCAGGGTCCTGATGCTGGCTGAGTGTATCCAGAGGATTACCCGTCAGGGGTCCTCCAACCCCTCCTTAAGTCACCCTGGATCCCAAATGTAGGCCCCACTTTACAGGTGGGCAGACTTAAGATGCAGAACGAGTGACTTGAGCTGATGGGCAGGCAGTGGCGGAGGTTAAGGCCATTCACTTTGGGGAGAGCTTACTGGTCGGAGTGGAGTTGAGAACCAGCTGGGGAAGGACTGGGCCAGTCCCCCAGCTCACTGCTACCTGGGCAGCCGTGGGCAGCCCCCCACAGCCCTCAGGGAGGTGAGGACTGTGTGCTGTGCGGAGGGGTGACCCTGCCCTTGAGTCTAAGAAAAAAACACAACAAGGAGCTGAGGGCACTGGGACTCTGGCCTGTGGGGGGACGGGTATTCCCAATTCCGGGAGGACGCCCCTACAGCTGGGAGGGGGTGCAGGGCCAGCGCTAGGACAATATGACGACCAGCTGGGATAAGGAGAGCAGGGGAGGAAACGCCCTTGAATGCTAAAGTAAGAACTTGTGCAGCTACAGCCACTGTTTTGTCAACGCCATGGCTGCTGTCTGTGCCCCAGGCTCTCAGCCCTGGGTCTGTCTGGGAAAGGGAACCAGCAAGCCCTCACTCCCTTTCCCCCCCAGCCACATCCGGCCTCCACTTGGCCAGGGGGCACCGCCATTTGGCTACCATTGAGGGTGACAAGGGGGGCTTGAGAGGTCTCCATGCACACACACACTTGTCATAGGTGAAATGTTTTGCGAATGCAATTTCTGCCCTCTCTCTCTCGAACTCCACGAAAGCGCCCCCCCCCCCGCCCATCCCGGTACCTGTCCCATACGGAGCCTCGGGGTTCCCCTCTGTAAAGTGGGTATATTGGAGCGTCCGGTTACATGTAAGCCCCGAGCTGAGCTGCGCGCCGCCCAGGCTGGGCCCGGCGGCTCCGGGACACGCGGGACTGCGGTCCCCAGGGCCGGGGGCGGGGGCGGGCTGAGCCGGCGCTGGGCCCGCAGGACGCGGAGACCACGTACTTCTGCAACACGTGCGGGCAGCCGCTGTGTGCGCGCTGCCGCGACGAGACGCACCGGGCCCGCATGTTCGCGCGCCACGACATCGTGGCCCTGGGCCAGCGCCGCCGCGACGTGCTCCACAAGTGCCGTGAGTGGGGCTGCCCGGCGGGACGAACGGGGGGGGGGCGCACAGGGGGCACCGCCCCAGCCCTCACCGCCGCCCCCCCTCCCCCCCGCAGCGCTGCACGCCGAGCCCTACCTCATGTTCTCCACCGACCAGAAGTCGCTGCTGTGCATCCGCTGCTTCCGGGACATGCAGGGGTGGGTAGAGGGCGCGGGGGGCGAGGGGACCGGAGGGGCGAGGCTCGGAGCCGGGCTCACCCGGGGGTCCCCGCAGGGAGAGCCGAGCCCACTGCGTGGACCTCGAGTCGGCCTACGTGCAGGGCTGCGAGCGGCTGGAGCAGGCGGTGCTGGTGAGCGCGGGGTGCCCTGCGCGCCCGCGGGGACAGGTGGGGGGCGCGCGCCGCGAGGCTGAGGCCGCCTTGTCCCCAGGCCGTGAAAGCCCTGCAGACGGCCACGCGGGAGGCCATCGCGCTGCTGCAGGCCCTGCTGGAGGAGGTGCGGCGCAGCGCGGCGGAGGAGGAGGCCTCCATTCACTCCCTGTTCGGCAGCTTGCAGGTGAGGGAGGGGACCGGCCAGCCACAGGCTGCGCATCTTCAGCCGTGACCCCGGTGCCATGACAGAGGGCGCCCCCCAGAGCCCCTGCGGAGTTTCCGGCACCAGCAGGGCAGCCGGCCTGGAACTGCCAGGCGTTAGCCACAGTTGCAGAGCGTTCAGAGGGAAGCCAGGGCCTGCCCAGCTGCGGAGGGGGGTTGGGGGTGGGTGGTCGGGGAGACTTTCCCAGGAAGTGACATTTATGGGGAGTGCACTGGGCTCCCCGGCAGGGGACGCTGCGGGAGGGCCCAGGCGGTGGGGCGGGCTGTTGGAGAGAGCACCGGCCTAGCCAGGGTGGCTGGGCCCAGGGAGTGGGCGCCGTGGGAGGGGCAGGGCTGGGTCTGCGGCCAGCAGCAGCCTGTCCCTCCAGGACAAACTGGCGGAGAGGAAGGCGTTGCTGCTGCAGGCTGTGCAGAGGTGAGTGCCCCGGCTCCGTCCCTGCCCCTCGGCTCCACACCCCTGGCTCACAGCCTGGGCCCATGCCAGGGAGCAAAACAGCAGGTGCCCACCCATGAAGAGGGCAGGGGGGGTCGGGGCACAGGGAGGGGAGGGTGGCAGGGAAGGATGCACACAGCTGGTGGGTGATGGAACCACTGGGTCGGCCCCCTGCGGGTGGGAAACCCTCCCCCTAGAAACTGAGGCTGCTGCCCCTCCCCCAGCCAGTATGAGGAGAAGGACAAGGCCTTCAAGGAGCAGCTCTCCCACCTGGCCACTCTGCTGCCCACCCTGCAGGTGAGGGGAGCCGGGGTGCGGGGCTGGGCACTCCGGCACAGAGGGCCCCTCCCAGGCCGGGCACTGAGCAGTGTCCCTCCTGCAGGTTCACCTGGTCATCTGCTCCTCCTTCCTCAGCCTGGCCAGCAAGGCGGAGTTCCTGGACCTGGGCTATGTGAGTCCCCGGCTCCTGCGGGGTCTTCCCCCCCCAACACGGGGTCTCCCAGTCCACCACCGAGGGTTGGCAGCCTGTCACCTGGAGGCGGGACCAGGGGTCTCTGGGCTTACCTTCCCCTCTTCCACACCATCACCTACAGACTGGTTAGGGAACAGCTGAGCCCATTTCTAGGGGGAGGGCTTCCCACCCCCCCAGAGGGCCGGACCTAGTGGTCCCATCACCCCCACCCGCTCTGGTTTGGCTCAATGGATAGAGCATCTGCCTGTGGACTAAAGGGTCCCAGGTTTGATTCCAGTCAGGGGCACATGCCTGTTTTGCAGGCTTGATCCCCAGTAGGGGGCGTGCAGGAAGCAGCCGATCAATGATTCTCTCTCATCATTGATGTTTCTATCTCTCTCTTCTTCTCCCTTCCTCTCTGAAATCAATAAAAATATATATTTAAAATAAGTCCTAGCTGGTTTGGCACAGTAGATAGAGCGTCGGCCTGCTGACCAAAGGGTCCCGGGTTCGATTCTGGTCAAGGGCATGGACCTTGGTTGCAGGCTCCTCCCCAGCCCAGGTCTTGGTAGGAGGTTCATGTGGGAGACAATCAATCGATGTGTTTCTCTCATATGGATGTTTCTCTCTGTCTTTCCCTCTCTTCTACTCTCTCTCTCTCTCTCTCTAAAAAAAAAAAAAAAAAAAAAAAAAAAAAAAAAAAAAAAATCAATGGAAAAATATCCTCAGTGAGGATTAACAAAAAAAATTAAACTAAAAAATATATCCTATATAATAAAATCCTAATATGCAAATCGACAACCAAAGGAACTACCTGTGGAACAACAGGTCGCTATAATGCACACTGACCACCAGGGGGCAGGCGCACAACGCAGGAGCTGCCCCCTGATGGTCAGTGCGCTCCCTCAAGGGGAGCACGCCTCAGCCAGAAGCCAGGCTCACCAGGCAAGTGCAGCAGCGGTGGCAGGAGCCTCTCCCGCCTCCCCTGCAGGCGGGCAGTAAGGAGCAAGGGGTCCCAGACTGTGAGAGCCCCGGACTGTGAGAGGGATGTCTGACTGCAGGGGAAATCGGGCCTAAGCCAGCAGGTGGACATCCCCCAAGGGGTCCCGGACTGTGAGAGGGTGCAGGCCAGGCTGAGGGACTCCCCCCTCCAGTGCACGAATTTTGTGCACCGGGCCTCTAGTATTTAAAATAAAAAATAAATAAAAGAACAGCACAGGCTGGAAGGCGGCATAAGCCTCTACTCCCCCAAAATGCAGCGTCTAGGGCAGTCCAGCCACCCAACCTTTCCTGTGGCTTTAGGGCGGGGTGGTGTGGGGGTTCCCAAACAGTCCCAGGGAAGGGTGGGAGCCTCCTACAGACACCCAGGTAAAGTGCCGTTGGGGCCTTCCCCTCCTTATCATGCCCCTCACCCCGCCGCTCGCGCGCACGCGCGCACACACACACACACACACACACACACACACAGCCTGAGCGCCTCCCCTCCCCCCACCTCGCAGGAGCTGATGGAGAGGCTGCAGGGCATCGCCACGCGGCCGCATCGCCTCCGGCCCGCGCAGAGCAGCAAGGTGCGCGGCGCCGGGTGAGCCGGGTGAGCCGCCCGCCGCCCGTGGGTCCTGGGGCTCACGACCCGGTATCTCCCGCCCAGATCGTCAGCGACCACCGCGCCGAGTTCGCTCGCTGCCTGGAGCCGCTGCTGCTGCCGCCCGGGCCGCGCCGCGCTGCGGGTACCGGGGGCGGCCCCAGCACGTGAGCGACTAGGCCCCCCAGGGCGGGGCAGGGCATCCCAGAGGCCAGGACTGGCTGAGCGCTTTTATCCAACGTGGAGCCGGGTCAGGGCGGACCGGGAGGACGCCGCAGCCCGGCTCCCAGGGCTGGGTGCCCAGGCGCTGAAGGGAGGGGCAGCTTGGGTGGGGCCTGAGCCCCCAGGGCGGGAGACCTGGGAGGAGGTAGGGGAAATGCTTGTGCCCGCCCCGCGGTGGGGGGCAGCGGGTGAGGGCTCACAGCGTTTACTGGGACCAGCCTGACTCCTCTGGACTCTCCTCCACATTGAGTCACCCCGGAGGGTTTAAAACGCCCTGCGGATGCCATTGGTCTCGGGTGCGGACTTGCATCAGGTTTTCTGGAGCTCCCAGGGTGGTTCTGGGGTGCAGTCTGGGGTGAGGGGGCTGGGAGGCTGGGGGAGGGGAGGAGAAGGGAGGGGAGGGCCTGCCTTCCCACCCTCCCACCCTCCCATTCTCCCACCCCCCATCTGCATCCTCACTGGTTCTCTCCCAGGTTGGCAGGGGTCTCAGGCCCCAAGGTGCTGGGGCCCAGCTGCCCCTCCCCGGTGGGGAAGATGTTGGGGTCACCGGTGCAGAAGCCCACGCCGCACAGATCCATCGGCACCAAGGTGCTGCTGGCGGAGGGCGAGGACACGCCCTTCCTGGAGCACTGCCGCCGCTATGAGGACTCCTACCGGGTGAGCGGGCCTGGGGGACCTGTGGGCGGGAGAGGCCCACCCCTTCCTCACGGAGGCACAGGGCCCACATCGAGACCGGCCACCCTGGAAGCCAGCTCTCCTCTGAGACCCCGAGCAGACAAGCCCCAGAGCCCCAGGCGCTCATGGGATCTCCCGGCAGCACCTGCAGGCGGAGATGCAGAGCCTGAAGGACCAGGTCCAGGAGTTGCACCGGGACCTCACCAAGCACCACTCGCTCATCAAGGCCGAGATCATGGCAGACATTCTCCGCAAGGCCCTGCAGGTGGACGCGCAGATCGGCTTGGAGTACGCCTCCGTGGAGGGGATGAGAGCAGCCTTCCAGGAGGTACCCCCTTCCGAGGACCTAGCTCCCCGGCAGCTCACCCCTCAGCATGCACAGGGGCCACCCCCAGACAGGAAGGGGGAGAAAGAGGGCATTGGCTGGTGCCCCGGAGGCCTGGTGTGGCAGGCTCTGGAACCTGGGCCTTTGCTTCTTGGAACCATATGGACTGGCTGGGAGTGCCTGTGGCTCTGAGGAGCTAGAGGACAGAAATGCCACCAATGGACATCCCAACTCACACCACACGCATGTCCGCCCTACTTTCTCTTTCAGATGTGGGAGGAGTCCTACCAGCGGGTGGCTGATGAGCAGGAGATTTATGAAGGTCCCAGGCAGCCCTGCTGGGTGCACCCCTGTCCTGGAGCTAACCCGTGTGCCAGTGAGGCAGAAAGGCAGTCCCCCACTAACCAGATACAAGCAGCCCCATGCTCTTCCCTTAGCCCTTGACTTTGCCTCACAGCCGCTAACTGGCCCCAACACGACGCATCTGGGGCCAGAACTCAGTGAGTAGAAGGCCTCTCCAGTCTCACTCCACTCTTTAGAGAAAGAAGTGACGGGGGAGTAGTTGGGATATTGCGATGGCGTGAAGCTGGGGGGTAAGAATCTAAAGCCAACAAGACCCAACACTCTGGCCTTGGTCCCTCAGCCCAGCTCCGTGACCTCCTCCAGCTGAAGCAGGAGAATGCCTGCCTGACCACCATCACCAAGCAGATCACACCCTACGTCCGCTCCATTGCCAAGGTGAAGGAGCGGCTGGAGCCCAGGTGAGACCGGGGTGGGGGGGGGGTGTCCTCAGGGGAGCCCAGACACTTCAGAATGTGTGGGAAGGAGCCACATAGTGGGAAGAGCCCCTTTCATGAGGGCCTCGCCATGAGGGTTAAGTGGGGCCTCTGACCGCGTCGGCCCCCACCACACGCCAGCTGCAGCGGCCTTTCAGTTTCCCGAAGCAGCGAGACCAGCTCCGCTCCCCCCGCCTCTGCCTGGAATGTCGCTGCTTCAGATGGCGGGAGCCTCCTCCTCAGGTCTCAGTTTGAATGTCAGCGGAGGCCTTCCCAGACCACCCGACTGAAAGCCGTCCCGCTCACTGTCCCGCCCACCGCTGGCTCGGCTGTGCCCTGACCAACCTGGGCCTGTCCCCCTGACCAGAAGGGAGATTCCCTGAGAGCATCCCGCCCTCGGGAACTGCTGAGGACCACGCCCTAGGCAGGCCCTTGAGTGTTTGCTTGAGTTGGTTTTTGTGCAGCCTGAGCGTCAGAACACGCAGTGGGCAGGCTCTTCCTCTGCAGGTTCCAGGCGCCCGTGGACGAGGAGTCAGAGCAGCTCCAAGACCTGGGTGACGACAGCACGAACGACGAGGCCCAGGCCAGGTACAGCTCGTCGTCCCGCCCTGGGCGGCCGAACAGCTCATTCCAGGGACAGTGTGACCGGGGAGACAGACCCCGGATTCCTCTCCCCTCCGGTCCCCTCTACGGCCTTAGTGGGGCCTCAATTTGTAGAATACGGGTCAGAGAGGTTTGTAATCTGACAGGGACTCGGGGATGACAGATGTGACCTTGATAGACGTGACCCACGTTTTCTAACCATGGCGGCTACCAGGCCTGACACCACCGAGAGCCACCAGCACTTTGGGCTGGCTCCTGGGCACTCACGCCACGTGGCTCACGCCCACTCGGCGAGGAGCAGTGAGTGAGGACCACCTGTGGGAGCACTGCTGTCACTGGAGCCACGGTGTTTGTCAAACACGGCCAGAGGGGGAAGAGAGCGCAGCAAGACAGCCACTGTCATAGCGGGCTCTCCGCATTTCCCTCAGGGTGAGGCGAGCTAGTCAGGGGGTCAGGGCTGTGAGATCCCGGAGCTCTGGTAGGTGCGCACACGCACATGCGCGTGCACACACACACGCACACGCACGCGCACACATGCGCACTCGCACACGCGCGCGCGCACACACTCACATGCGCACACACTCACACACTCACACACACCAGGCTCCATGGTTAGCTCAGATGCTTCGGGCGGGCGAGTGAACCGAGCGCCTGCTGAGAGGGCGGAGCTGCTGATGTCTGGGCTACTACCTCTCAGCAGAAATGAAATAGCCCTGAGGAGGCCACCGCTCTGGCTCTGATGACGCAGTCACCGTGCCTTCCGGAAAGGCCTCCTGTTGCAAAAGCCTGGGCCCGGTGGACGCCAGTTCTGGGCCCGGTGACGCGGGGCGGCGGGTGGCGCCACAGGCTAGAGCCACGTTCATGATCCCGTAGGAGCGACCCAGCGTGTGGGGCGGACAAGAGGGAGACCTCGGAGCCGAGAGGAAACGGCCGGACCCCGCACAGCCTCACGGAAGAGCCTCCCCTGCAGAGCAAAGATCCTCATGGACCCAAAGCAAGAAACGGGGGTGACGTCCCCCCACGGAGGGAGCGCCCCACCTAGCAGATGGGGCTGGCCCCGGGCCTGTAAGAAAAGCGCGCTCCCACCATGACGTTGCACAGGGTGAAGGGGGATTGCTTATCAGCGGTAAAACCCAGACACGCTCACGGGTCCTCATTTCAGGCTCTGGCTGGGGCTTAGCTTTGCTTTCCCTGAGTTCACGTGGCACAAAGTCTGGGTTCTCGTCACGGCGACAGGGGACGAGTCCTAGGCCACATGGTTGTTCAGCGAGGGACCATCCAGCCCAGTGGGTGTGGCTCAGTGGTTGAGCGTCAAGCTATGAACCAGGTCACAGTTTGATTCCGGTCAAGGGCACATGCCCAGGTTGTGGGCTCCATCCCCAGTGGGGGGAGTTCAGGATTCTCTCTCATCATTGCTGTTTCTCTCTCTCCCTTCCTCTCTGAATCAATAATAAATATTTTAAATAAATAAAGGAACACCCAGCCTCAAGCCTCTCCCTGGCCCAGCCCCTCCCCAGGGCCTGTGCTACCCTGTGCCAGGATTACCTGCGTGCCGGGAGGGGCGGGCCGCTCTGAACTTAGATAAGGAGACGCCATGCTCAGAGGAAGCCAGTTTCTCCCGAGTCACAGCTCCGCTGTTAACTGGGTGCCACGGGGCGGTTCCACCCGGCAATCTGAGCGCTGCTCAGCAGGGGGAAACCCCGTGCCCAGCTTCCTCCCGCCCAGGCGAGGGCGGAGCTCCAGAGCAGGTGTGAGGTGCAATGGCCCCCACAGCTCCTCGGCTCCCTCCCAGACTGCTGCCTGCACCTGTGCTCGCCTTCTGTTATTAAGGCAGATTCGGCAGCAACTTGTCTCTGGTAGCTTCCCATTCCTACACAGCGCCCTTTCTGCAAGAGGAACTTAATGGTCGTTAAAACGGAAAATTGCCCTGGCTGGTGTGTTCAGTGGTTAGAGCATCAGCTTGTGCGCCAAAGGGTCCAGGGTTCCATTCCCGGTCAAGGGCGCATACCTGAGTGGCAGGTTCGATCCCCAGCCGGGGTCGGGGTGTGTGTGGGAAGCAACCAATCAATGTGTCTCTTTTATATCGATGTTTCTCTTTCTCACCCTCCCTTCCATTCTCTTAAAAAAAAAAAAATCAATGGGAAAAATACCCTCGTGTGAGGATTAACATACATAAAAAAGGAACATTAACCTATATGACCTAAAATTTAAAGTTTTAAGGCAAAATGATGCCCGGAGAGTCACATTTTAAGCAAGCGTCCATCTTGCGTCAGGGGTTCAAACAGCCAATGGCTTTTCTGCACCAGCTGGGCTTGCACAACAATACGCTGGTGTCACACGGAAACTGCCAACCCCCCTGGACCCACCGTTTCAGGGCCTGACGTCCGTGCCAGAGCGGCAAGACCTCGGGAGCCGGGAGGGAGGGAGCGCCTGGCATCACAAACGGCTCAGAGGCGGGAGTTCAGAACGGAGTCACGGATACACCTGCCTGCTGCTGCTGGTCCTCTCGTTCCTCAGCCGGAGCACGTGACCCGGGAGCTGCCGCATCCCACACCATCACACCGCTCTTCGTAGTGAAGCCAGGTACAGTTTTATTTCAGATTTGGAAAGAATATCAGTGTCTGTGAACGAAAGCCCAATTTAAAATATTTAAACAAACATTTCTGCATGTAGAAAGAAGAGTAGAATAATTACTGCATTAAGATATCCTCCTCACTTTGCCGGCTTCCCCAGAGCGGCTGCCGGTGGCCAGGCCGGGGATGGCCAGTGCCCCAGGCCGGCAAGCTCTCAGAGCGGGGCCCGGGGAGCAGGTGCCACCGCGCGGCAATGCTGAGGTTGCCCACCCTCGCAAGTCTCTACAGAGGCAAAAACGTCAGGAGATGGCAGCTGTCTAAGGCAGTAGGAAAGTGCAGAGAAAGGACAGTGGTTAGGTCACTGCACCCGTTATGGAGGGACTGTTACCAAGATGAGCTGTGGCTGAGACCTCACTGAGCCGCATCTATTGATGCAATGTGCTGGCGTAGGAACACTTCCCCTACCGGTCATCACCGAGTGCTGAATGGATGGGAGGGACTGGTAACATTGACTCTGAGGCTCCAGAAGCAGCTCACACCAGGAGGGGTGGTGGGGTCTCGGCCTTTGCTTCCTGCCCAGCTCGCTCCCTCCCTTGGCTGTAAGCTGCCAGGCACAGCCCCGCAGATCCTGTGTAAGGGGTCCGTCCACGGCTTCCAGGCAGTGTGGCTCTGCGCAATGCCCGTGTTCCCCTTAAGAAGCCGCAATGGCACGAGAAATCTCCTGGCGGTTTCATTGGAGGGCACTGGAGACGGCCTTGGCCCAGGAAGCTGGGGGAGCACCCAGAGAGCCCGCACCTCATTAACCCAATTCCCTGCCGGGCAGGCCATCGCTGCTAAATCTGTCCGGTTAAAAATAACCTGCAGAGCCAGGGCCAGATGAAAGCCAGCCCCTTGCCAAACCCTGTCCCTCACGGGTTCATCTTCTATCCCGAGTCATCGTGGGCCTCTGCCCTGGGACTGACTGCAAAGGAGGGTGCCATGTTCTCCCTGCCCCTCCCGACCTGCTCTGGAAAAGCCCAGCAGCATGTCCGCCCGTGGCCCGGGGCTGAGCTCCCGGCAGCAGGAAGGCAGCAGGAAGGCGGGCTCTGAACTCCGGGCAGGGGGAGGAAGGACGGATCTTCACACCCGACACCTCACAAAGCCCGGGGCCCTCAGAGCTGCTCCCCAGCTGCTAGGGAGGCAAATCCATGGCCCGGAAGGGGCCTTAGATCTGGGTCCACACCGGCTCCACCCGGCAAGAAGTTTCCCTCAAAGAGCTGGGGTGGCTGCCCTCCCCTCCCCCCCCGCCCCCATCCTGCAGTCCTACTAAGTGGAGCTGATCTCACGGAGCACGGTCTGGGGAACAAGGTTGGCTCAGGCCAGCAGTGGCCTTGGCCAGTCTGACTGCACAGCCCTCCCCGGGCCCAGGGCGGGTCCCTGGGTCTCACCCCAGCAGTTCGCGAACCCGCACGCCTCTTTGGTATATGATGACGAAAGGATCAATTAGGCCGTGAAATCTAGAAATTAATACTATTTTGAGTTGGTAAAATGCTCTTTTGCACACATTTCCAGCATCTGGTACAGTTAACCGAATGTCCATTTTTGCACAACTCACAGTACAGATTCCACAATGTCCTCTGTCCTCTAAGCATTAAAAACGTTTGACGTTCTTCTGAGTCTTCACAACACCCCTGTGAGGTAGGCGGTATTGGCCCCATTCTAGATGGGGAGGTCTAGGCACGGAAAGGTAGTGGCTCCTCGGAGGCCGCAGGTCTGGCTCCGCCGCGGTCCCAGCGCCGCCGCCGCCCTGCACGGAAGGATCTCACAGACCACGCTCCTGTCTCGTCCGGAACTAAAGGAGGGTCCTTACAGCTCATGTTTGACTCCTACAGCCAACCCCTCTCCCTGAACTGGAAAGACAGAAGCAGGGCTAACTCTCATCGGGACTGTTTGCTCTGGGTAAGACTTTCATGAGTCGCCTTGCATTGTGCAGCTGTGCGAGCGCTCACACCCCTTTGGAAGACAGTTTGAAGTGGCATCAGGGACGATGAAACTTTGAGAACGGAACATAGAAATCAAGTGAATAGATTTGAATCAAAACACAAAACTACACGCTATGGTAAAAAATAGAACCCAAATCGATGGAGGGCAGTACTTCCCAGCGTCTGACAAGGCCTCGCACAGAGCAGGCGTCCAGGAACCGTTTCTTGGACAAAGGACTAAGGACACATCTCGGTCATGCCTGCCACTGATGACAGCCCCACTGGGGGAGGCCAGGAGGCCATGGGGGCGGGGCTCCCGGGTAACACAAAGCCAATTGGCCAGGTGTGGATGCTTCCTTTGTGCCAAGTAAGAGTCGGGGCCGTAAACACCGAGCCCCTCTGCACGCACACTGCCATTCATAAAACAGGTGTGTCAATAGGATAAATACATGGAGAGCCTTATCAGGAAGTGGCTTAAAACTGGATAGATGCTCATGCGCCCAGCCCACGGAGGATGGGAAGGAGGTGGTTAGGGCTGTGCTGCTCTGTTTTCGGGTAAAATGTTATCTTTTCGGTTAAAATGTATCTCTAACGCTAGAAAGCCCTGGTGCCCACGCCCCTTCCTGGGGAAGAAACCTGATTCCGAGTAATGAGTCCACCTGCCCCAGGGGGGCGGGGGCTCGGTTACAGCCCAAGTGCAGGGAGGCCTCCTGCGGCCAGGCCCGCCCAGCGCGCTGCTGATAGTGCTGTTATCCGCTCCTTGTTCATCTTTCATCCCCGTCCCAGCTCTCGATTCAGCCCAAGAACAGATGCTCCAGGAAGTTGGGGGAGGGGGGCCTTTGGTCCTAAGGCCTCGGACCTTTGGTCTTGAGGGATATTCCCAAAGAGGAAATGGTGAGTATAAAGCGATTAAGAGAATCCATCCTGCAGAGTGGCCCACCGGAGGCCGTTTTGTCCCGGGCTGCGCGGAGTGGGAGGCGCCGCGCCCCGGGGGTCATAGCTCCACCTTGACCCCTTTTATGAAGGGCAAGCCCGTGGGCACCCGCTTCTTGTACTCCAGGTACTCCTCCCCGAAGAAGTGGATCAGCGAGATTTCCTCCTCTTCCGTCCGGTCCCGGAAGAAGCGCCACACCGTCAGCGCGTAGCCCACGCCGCAGATGGGGTTGCAGAGCATCACCTGGTCGGGGGGGACATGAGGCTGATCAGGGTCAGAGGGACGGACACTGTGGACACAAGCGGCACCTGCTTCTGTCAGGTCCACAGGACACCCCGCCAAGGGCGCGAGACCCTCCAAATAAATTAGATGAGGTGTCCAGCCGGCATGGCTGTCGGTGAGCATTGACCTATGAACCAGGAGGTCACAATTGGATTCCCGGTCAAGGGCACACATCAGGGTTTCCGGCTCATCCCTAGTAGCGGGGGTGCAGGAGGCAGCTGATCCATGGTTCTTTCTCATTACTGATGTTTCTATCTCTCTCTCCCTTCCTCTCTAAAAATCAATAGAAATATATAGTACACTTTGAACTGGTGGATTTTATGGGTATGGGAATTATATGTCAAATAAAAAAATATTTGGAGGAAACTTAAAGGCGGCCAGGGTTACCTCTGATACTTTACCTGGGTTCCGATACTCCAGTAAAACCACCCCACGTAAGAAGGGTGCCGGAACCAGGCATACACCCCGCTCGTCACCAGAGTGTGGCTTTCTGACTTTTCATTCTGCACCACGTGGTTGAAGTTGGAACCAGCTGTAAACATCGCGGCTTTCCTCAGACACTCTCCGAAGACCACCATCAGCAGGCCCGTGGTGCTGAGCCAGGTCACCTGCTTCAGTTCTGCAGGGGACACGTGACAAGCGCACTGCTGAGTTCTCCCTTTGGATGCTTAAAACGCATCTATTTTTCCAAGACAGGAACCGGGGACCACACCTCGCTGGCTGGGCACCAGCATTTGTCATCAGGTTAAAATGTAAGTATAAGCAAAACACATCCCCCTAAGTTGTGCTGTTCATCCGTTTAAAGTGCCAACAACCAGCCCAGCTGGTGTGGCTCAGTGGTTGAGTGTTGACCCAGGAACTGAGGTAGCTGGTTCGATTCTCAGTCGGGGCACTTGCCTGAGTTGCGGCTTGATCCCCAGTAAGAGGCGTGCAGGAGGCAGCTGATCGATGATGTTCCTCTCTCATCGATGTTTCTATCTCTTGATCCCTCTCCCTCCCTCTCTCTCTCTCTAAAAATCAATAAAAAATATATTTGAAGTGCCAACAGCCCAGTTAGAGAGAGCATCACGGCAAAGAGCTGAGGGGCTCTCCGTCCACGTTCCCTGCCACGTGCTCCTGTCCTTCCCTTGGGGACAAGGACAGCCAAGTGAAACACAGCAGGACCCGGCGCTCCCGCTCTGGCCATTCACTGACTCCTGGGACTACATACATGTGGTTACTCTGCTGCGGGCAGTTCACCTGGGGAGCAGGCTCCTGGCGCAGTGGCTTTTGCTAAGAAAATCTCCCTGTGGAATTTCTCAAGCCACAGAAAAGCCATGGATCCAAGTCTCCTCCGACGGGGAAATTAGGATGACAGCGATCAGAGGGAGGGCCTCGTCTCAGAGGGCGCACTACGCGCTGCAAGGCTTAAAGCAAGAGGTCACCGTGCCCTCGACTTGAACATCCAGAAGCAGGTGCACAGTCCGTCCTCTATAAAGAGCTTAGTGAGGACAGAGGTCTGCGGAAATCACTCCGGGAGATTAGGTCCGAGGGGAGAGCCCCCCCTCCGCATGGACACCCACGTGGAAGCCACCCCCGCCCGGGGCGAGCAGGGCGCACTGACCTGGCCAGAGCAGGTTCTCGAGGGTGAACTCTATCCAGGAGGAAAGGGCGGCCACGGTGTACTCCAGGCTGTGGTTCAGGAGGAAGGAGTCCAGGGACAGGCTTTTGGGGTTGTTGACCGCCGTGACCAAGTATTCCGAGTAGTGGAACAAGGACAGGGAGCACATGTACCTATTGACAGCAAAGGAGAGCGAGGTTACACTTGAACTTTTGGGGGAGGAAATTCTAAAAAAAGAGATAGAGGTCAGCTGGGGCGAAGGAATCGCCATGGGTCCAAGCGCAGATCCGGGCTGTGAAACTATGCCCGAGTCCTGAGGAAGTCCCGCTGTCCCGCCTGAGGGTGGACCTCAGGCACCCACACTACTCCCTCAGGCCTGCAGGCAGTGGTCGGGTTTTATGGTTTTTTACGATTCTTTATTGCTTGTATTTATTTATTTATTTATTTATTTATTTATTTATTTATTAGAGAGGAGAGGGGAAGAGAGAGAAACATCCATGTGGATCGGCTGCCTCCTGCACACCCCCTACGGGCATGTGCCCCGACCGGTATTGCACCCAGCAACCTTTCAGTGACCAGGAGGACGCCCAACCAACTGAGCCACTCCGGTCGGGGCAGAAAGGGCGGTTTTAAAGGGACTACGCTTTTGAATGTCATAGGCCAAACCAACCAACCAACAAACAAGTGAACAGGAAGGCATATGGGTCCTTCAGCCTTTTTGAAATGGCACCACACACAGTAAAGCATAAAGTGGGAACTAGCAAAATAAAGTAGTAATGCATGTCAAACACAAAAATTAAAAAAAAAAAAGAAACAATTCCAGCAACCAAGAATTAGATGGATCCGTGTTGATAACAGGAGACCACGCCTTTTACCTTGCAGCCCTGGCTCATATCTAGGTCAGGGACTAGAAGGCTCAAGGGACTGCAACTAGAGTGTAGGGACGAGTCCCAGACTGGCCGCGGGGGATGCACTAGCTGTGACCTAATAGAAATGAGATGCAACAGGCCTGTGAAGGCCAGCCAGGGCGCCCCCCCTTCCCCTCCCCCAGGATGTCCCAGCAGCTGCCGCTGCAGGTGGGGGCACCTGTGGGGAGGGTGCCAGGGAGACCCGCTTCTGCCTGCAACAGAAGCGACCAGTGGGCACAAGCTCTCAAGGCCCGAGATGCAGGAATCCAGGTGGAAGGTAGACACCTGGTTTCCACAGGACCCCACCAAGCATGTCAAACTCGCGGCCGGCAGCTTTCAGCCAGCCAGAGATGGAATGCCACGACTGTCCTCTGCTCTGCCGCCCGAGCCTCAAACCCACTGCTCCCACAGGCCTTCTTACCAGCCGAAGTGGTCCCAAGAAGACTGGCTGAAACTCAGCAGCACCCCGCAGCCGAACACGAAGCCCAGGAAGCAGGCCCGGACGGCGATCTGAAAGAGACCGGGGGGAGCCCTCACCCGGCTGTCCTGGAGCACACACCCTGCTCCCTGGGGCCCGCAGGCCACGGCTCGCACCCGGTCCGGTTAACATCCCGAGCCCAGCGCTGGCTGCCGGTGTGGCCCTGGGCGAGTTCCTTAACCTCCTGGGCCTCAGTCTCCCCATCTAGGCAATAGGTATGATAATAACACCTTTTAGAATTGCCTTGAGGCTTACCATGAAAAGCACTGAAGAGTAAATGCCACGTAAGTTTTTGCTGCCTTTATCGCTTATTGCTGCTATTATTACTCGGGGCTGTGGGTAAACCGTGACCCTAATTTATTGGGGCAATTCTCCCAGGTCCCCGCGGCGAGTCTGGTCCGAGCAGCCGGGACTGCGCCCGGCCCCGTCCACGGCACCGCGGGGCCCCTGACCTCAGACGTGCCAGCAGGTCGGTCCCCACACCTTCAATTACGTAAAAGGACTCGTGAGCTCGCTCCCTGCTCACCCCACGCGCGTCTGCCGCAGCTGCTGAACCGCACCAACTGCAATTCTGCGCCCGCCCCGCCGGGTGGAGGGCCGGGCCCCACGCCCCCGAGCCCGGCGAGCGCGGCCCCTGCTGCCACCGGGTGACTCCGGCCGCGGAGCGCTCCGCGGAGGGAGCCCCGCTCCCGGCCCACCCGGCCCGCCCGCCGGCCCCCGCCCGGCCCGCACCTGGTAGCGCGGCGGCCGGTAGAGCAGCAGCAGCAGCGCGTTGAGCCCGGCCACGTAGAGCGCCAGCGCCGTGCGGCCCTGCAGGCCGGCGCGCGTGAGCAGCGGCAGCGCCAGCACCGAGGCGCCCAGCAGGAAGGCGGCCAGGCTGAGCCGCGCCTCGGAGCCCGGCGGAGCCCGCGCCGCGCCGCCCGCCATGGCGCAGCCGGCCGACAGCGGGCGCGGCGCCGGCTGTAGCCCCGGGAAACCCGCCCGCCGCGCCTGCGCGCCGCGCCGCGGACGCCGGCCGGGAAGAGCCGCGGGAGCCGCGCGCCGCCCGGGAGCTCTCGCGATACCGCCGCGCCGCCGGGCTGGGGCCGGAATTTAACGGGAGCGCCCCGCCCTCGGCCCCGCCCCTCTCGGCCCCTCCCCTCCCGGGTCCGTCCCGCCCCCTCTCGCGGCCCCGCCCCGCCGGCCTCCCGGAGACTTACTGACCCAGCGCGGCGGCGAAGTCTCCCCCAAACTCCAGAATCCCCTGCAATGCGAAGCGACCCCACGCTCGGCGGCCCCGCGCTCGTCCCCCAAAATTCTCACCTGCCTCCGCTAGCGGGGCGGATCCCATCCTCCACGTCCAGGGGTCCGCACGCGGGGACCGAGCGCGGTGATTCCCCCGGCTGGAGTCCACGCTGCGCCGCCTCGGGGATACTGCCCTTGGGCACCCTAAGCGTGGATGACCGCCCACTTGGCCGATGGCGGAACAACCAGGATTATGTGACTTTTTTAAGAGGCAGAAACCAGAACCTTACAATGTGACCTTGATTTCACTTGGGCAGAACAGAATCATTTCCGTGAGCCTGGGAAAATGAGTGAAATAGAAGCCAAAGTTACCTAAGAGCGGTTATCTTCCGACGGTAAAACTCCGGGCGGCTTCGATTTTCTTCTTTATAGGTTTTTTGTATTTTCCATATCGCCCACAATCAACTTATAGTACTTTTTAAAAATATATATTTTTATTGATTTCAGAGAGGAAGGGAGAGGGAGAAAGACATCAATAATGAGAATCATCCATCCGCTACCTCCTGCGCGCCCCACATTGGGGATCGAGCCCACAACTCTGACATGTGCCCTGACCGGGAATCGAACCCTGTTCTGGTTCATAGGTCGACGCTTAACCACTGAGCCACGTCGGCGGGGCAACTTAAATTACTTTTATAATCAGAAATTGTCCTTTAAAGGGTTAAGAGTCCCCTCTCTCCCCCGGGAGCCAAGAAGCAATGGTGGAGGAGAAAGACACGTCAACAAAGGACTAGAAAAGACTGGTGGGTGGGAGTGGGGCAGCAGCAAGTAAGGATGGAGAGAGAGGGACCCCAGGGAGGGATCATGGGTGGGAGGGCCGCGGGTGAAGAGTCTGGGTGGGAGAGATGCTGCCACTAGGCCTTGGGGCCCTGGGGAACCGGCAGCCTGCCTGCCTGCCGCTGGAAATGAGAGCAAGGGCGTCTAAGGGTAGGAAGGGGGGAGGGCGGCACAGAGGCAGGAGGAAGCGAGCATGTGGCAGGATAGGGGACAGGCCCCAGGGGAGCTGGAACCCTGGGTAGCGGGCCAGACATCCCTGAGGCCGGGCGGGCTGCGAGCTGCCGTCATCCAAGCCCTATCCTCCTCTGTCCCCACAGGACCTGTCAGGACTCCCGGCGTTTGGGCAGCTGGGTTCAGGGAAGGATGGAGCCTGGGCTGGAATCCGGGCCCGGTGCTGCTGCGGTCCCGCTTTGTGACCTCGGGCAAATCATCTCTTACAGTTTCTGTTAAATGTTTCTGTAAAAATCGGGGGATCCTGACTTCACAGTCAGGCATCGCTAACGTTCCGTGAGCCTGACGCCATGTTCAAATGGTGCTCAGAAGGCAGGTGCTCAACTCGGTTGGTCAGAATGAAAAGGAGCGTTAATGTTTTAAAACCCAAAGAAGGCTGGCGCCATGTGGGAAGGAGGCCTGGGCTTTATGTTGAACCCCTCTCCTGCCTCTGCCCCAGTTTATCAAGGTCTCCCCCAGACTCAGGACTTCTCCCTCTGTGCCAGGAAGCCTTGAGGCCACTAGGTGGCGCTCATTTCCTCTTCGGTCCTGGGAGTGAGTCTGCTCCTGGGGCAGCGAGCTGCTCTCAGGAACCTCCATCTCTGGCAATTGACTTCCGCTCTCCACGCTGACGTATGGCCCTGATTTCCCCAGGGACCACCCCCACTCTAGGGGCGCAGAGTCATGTAGTTCAAACTGGAGGGCCACCCCTCTCCTCTGCCCATCACTTCCCCTTACACCAGTGGTTCTCAACTTCTGGCCCTTTAAATACAGTTCCTCATGTTGTGACCCAACCATAAAATTATTTTCGTTGCTACTTCATAACTGTCATGTTGCTACTGTTATGAATCGTCATGTAAATATCTGATATGCAGGATGGTCTTAGGCAACCCCTGTGAAAGGGTCATTCGACCGCCAAAGGAGTCGCGACCCACAGGTTGAGAACCGCTGCCTTACACCCTCCCAGCCCCATCTTGGAGAAGTAGAAGAGAAAGGGGGGAGCAATCCCCTCCTGGATAGGGCCGGTCGAGTGGGACGGATGGGGGATTTTTCAAAGTCACTGGAGTGGCTGAATTTATCAGGGCTCAGGGCTCACAGGCCAGTGACGGAGGAGGAAGGCAAAGCACATATATCCACGCACTGGCATAGGCCCAGGGAAACCCAGGAACACAGACAGATACACACAGACACACAGAGAAACAGGAACACACAGAGAGAATAAAGTGATCTGATCTAACACATCCACTCTGCCCCCAGCTCTCCAGTGCCCCCCCCCAGTCCAGGGGAACAAGCCTACACAAAATATGAGAAAATACAGGAAAACTGCTCCGCCCTGGGATGCCTCGCTGGCCTTTTTTTGTAAATAAGCATTTGAATGTGTTTTGTTCTAAACTGCAAGGCCAGCACAAAGGAGCTTTCTCATGCAGGAAGGTCCTAGGCAGGGCCCTCCCTCCGCCTCCCCTCCGCCCTCCCCTCCAGCCCCCCGCCCACCAGCTGGGGTCCCTCCTGTTTGAAAGAGTCCTAAGAACACCTTGACTTCCCCCAGGTGAACTGCAGGCTGAGATAACCTTAGGCTTCCCTTTCTTCAACGGATGACTTGATTGAGCAAGAGAGAATGGGGCGGAGCAGGGAGCTGCAAGGGCAAGGCTCGGCCTTAACCAAGCACCTCAACCCACATCAGCTTCCCAGGGTGAAAAGTTTGCTCCTCTGCAAGCTTGGCACCAAGTCAGGGAACCCGGCTTCTCCCCCACCTCTGTGTGTGGGTCCCCAGTCAGTGGCTGTTAGAGGGCTCCTTGTCACTCACAGGCCTCCTACTGAAGGTGGGAGTGAGGCTGTCCAGGGTGGCTGCAGGAAGGGGTGGGGTGGGGGTGGACCCTGGTTCTCTGAAAGTGTTCTTTTCCCTCCCTGGGCCATTCTGGGCTCCAGGCATTAAAGCCTCCTCTCTCCTCTCTGGAAATGGGTAAGGGACGCGTAATTTACGAGCACATCAGCCCAAAGTGCATAAGTCAGCCTTGCACAAAGCAGCCGGGTAAATATTTAAAGATTAGAGCCAGCTGGGGAGAGGCACAAAAGGCGGGACAATGGGGGTCTCTCGGAATTCACTCTCCCAGGGCCGGGCCAGCCGGGTGCAGTGCTGATGCACTCGCCGCAGTCCCAGCCTTTGTCCCCTGGAGGACCCTTGGCGGCGAGCTATTGGAGTCCCCGTCCAGCTAAAGAGAGTTAAACAATCGAGGCCGCTCCAACCCCATCCGGAGACAATCGGCTGAGTCATTCCCGGGCTTTCGCTGTGTCCCCACAGTTAATTACACGGAGCAATCACCCCATTCCGCTTTGAAATGCATCTGCGAGGGGGGGGCCGTTCCCCCACCAAGGGGCCTTTGCAACACTCTCCAGTGGGCGCGGCCTAACGGGCCTGGGGCCGCAGGAAGGAAGGGGCTCCCGCCAGGGGGGAGGCTGCCCAGGGCTAAAGGGTTCTTGTCCCCGACGCCTGAAACCCCTCCCCACCTCGTGTCCTGACCCGACTCCGTCTCCAATGTATTTATTTATTTATTTATTTATTTATTTATCTATTTATTTATTTGTTTGTTTGTTTGTTGTTGTTGCCAAAGTCAAGAAACAGAGCCCGGCTGGCATGGATCAGTGGTTGAGTGCTGACTTCTGACCCAAGAGGTCACAGTTCGATTCCTGCTCAGGGCATGTGCCGGGTTTGCAGGCTCCATTCCCGTGGGGGGCATGCAGAAGGCAGCTCTTCCACCATTCTCTGTCGTCGTTGATGTTTCTCTCTCCCCCTCTCTGGAATCAATACAAATATATTTTTTTAAAAAGTCAAGAAAGCCAAAGGGGAGAAGGGAGGGCAACGACGCCGTTACTCTCCGCCTTAACCGCCCAGCGTGAGGCAGCAGGGCCCCGAGAGGTTCTGGGAGCCCCCAGCGCCCTCCCCAGCGACAGAAGGAACTGGTTCCGTGAATGAGCCGGGGCAGCCTCGGCCTCCCTGGCGCTGGGCCTGGACTTGTGCTCCTTTCCAGGCGCCCTGGGGACCCCAGACCCTAAAGATGGAAGAGGTTGGTGGCCTACATCCCAGCCTGCAGAAGCGCGGCCTAAGTTGGTCCATGCCCTTCGCTCTGTCCTGAGTGCAGTCTGAGAGGACTCGGGGTGAACCCTTGCGCACCGCCCCCTCGGAAAACGCCTCCCCGGCCCCTGCGCGCCTTGGGGGCCAGGCCTGCCCGGGTGTGCGTAGGGCGCCCAGAAGCCGCCTGGCCCACAGCAGGGGAGACGGGCGGAATGGCGTCCCCAGCCTGGGTGTGTGTGTGTGTGGGGGGGACCTTGATGGACTCATTTAGGATCCTCTCCACGGACGTCGCCTTTAACCTAGAGGGGGAAGTGGCCGCCCAGGAGGAGCCGAATTGGGGTCAAGTGGGGAAGGGGTGGGGGACGCTGTCCATGAGCGCGGGAAGGGAGCCCTGAGCCTAGGGGAGGGGGAGCTGGGAAAGTAGATGGGGCATCAGCCCAGGCGGGAGGACCCCGGCGAGAGGACGTGCGGAGGGTGGGGGTAGGGGGTGTGGGGCCGCGAAGGCTCGGGAAGGGGCGGGGGCGGGCCGCGAGGCTGAGACCCCCGCCCGCCGGCCTCGCCCCGGCAGCCAGAGCAGAACATGGCGAATTAGAGCGTTTTGCGGTTCATCTTGCGCCGCTTAAGAAACACTGAGCCGCCCACGTGAGCGGCCCCACCCTGCGCGGCCGGGGTCCTCGCGCAGCAGCTGGAGAGGAGAGCGGGCCCGGGGGCCGCGGGGGCCCCTTTACGGGGCCCTAACTCTGGAGAGGGGCGGCCCGCGCTCCCGCTGCGGCCGGAGGACCCGCCGAGCGCCATTGGTTTGCTAATGCGCCGCAGTTGAAAGGCGCCGGCGGCGGTCCCCGGGGAGGGGTCGTAATTAGAGGACAAATTGCCCGCGGCCCGCGCGGCCCGAGGGCGGCGGCAAGTGGGGGGCGGGGGGCGGGGCGCGCGCCCCGTGTCGGTGCAGATGTGCAGCAGCTGGAAGCCTGCGCGCGACGGGGCGCCCCGAGTTCGGCCCCGAGGGGGCGCGGCTTCGTGGGCCGGCACAAAGCCCTGAACACTCCGCTGCTCCCTTTGTGCCCGCGGCGCCCTGGACCGCGCCGCCCCCGCCCCCGCCCCCGCCCCCGCCGGAGCGCGCGGGAGGCGGCTCGGGCCCGGCGAACCCGGCGCTTCAAAGCCGCCCGGCGCGTGCCAGCGCCCTCCGGCCGGCCTGGCCCCGCCGCTCGCCCGGCCCGGCCCGGATCTGGCCCGTGGTCCCTGCGGCCCGGGCGGAGGAGAAGCCTGGAGCCGCTGGAGCCGCAGCTTCCGCCTGAAAGGAAGGCGGGGAACCGTTCTCCTCGCCGCTCGGCGCCTGGGAACGAGGCTGTCCCGGCCGGGCCTTCAATACCTCCGAGCGGGGCGGGGCGGGAGGGGAGAGAGGCCCCGCTGGGGGGAGCTGGGGGCCCACCCAGACCTAGCCATTCCCTACTCCCCGGCGGAGCCCTGCACAGGCCACGCTGCTCATTCCTCTGCCGCGGGCTCCACTGCGGAACCCCAGTGCACAGACACAAACTGAGGCTGAGTCCAGGGAAGGGAGCTGCGTGAGTTCGAACCCAGTGTCTCCCCCGACCTCAGCCTTCTTGTCAGCCACAGCCCCTGCGGTCCTGCTCCTGGGGCCACACCCAGTCCTGCAGCCGAGTCCTCGCGGGGCCAGCGGCCGGAGGCAGGTCCTCCTTCACTGAGCTCCGTGGTGTCCAGCTCCAGCCGGAATGATGAGAAGAGGTTGGGGTCCCAGACCTGCAAAAGCCGCAATGACGCTCCCCCAGGTGGTCGGTGGTCTTCCCACCCCCACCTACCCTCTGGGAGCCAGCGGCGGTGGGAATAAGCCCCCAGGCCTTCCCACGCGGGAGAGGTTCTCAGAGCCTGAGTCCGCCCCACAGCCCTCACACCCAGCCGGCTCGGAGGCTGTTCTGCCTGCCGGCTGAGGCTGCAGCAGGCCCACCTCCCCAGGGAAGAGCGTGGTTCCTCCCGGCCGGAGGGCACTCAGCCCTGGCACGCCCAGGCCCCAGGCCCCAGGCCCGGGGGGAGTGGGAGGCTGTGGCCCTGCGGGCGGGCTGCACGCTTTAATGGGACACATGTCCCTGTGTGGCCCCCGCAGGCCCGGCCTGCGCCCGGCTTTGAGTGGCCACAGGCAGAAAATTGCTGCATTGTCCCTACATTAGGGCCACTAATGTGCGTGGCCAGCACGGCAGGAGCGTGAAGCTGCTGGAGGCCTGGCGGGCGGGTGCTCCCAGCCTCGCATCTTCATCAGATCTTCACCAGGCCCGAGGCCCGGGCTCTGTCATAATCGCTAGCGGGGCTCAGAGCTGGCTGGGCCCGTGCACCCCCAGTGGGACCCCAAGAACACTCAGAGGCAAGAGCAGCAAGGACGAGGCAGGTGGGCCTGGCGGCGGGGCCCAGAACTTCGGGACACTGGGAGGGGACAGTCATGGGGGAATGGGCCTGGAGGGGATCCCAGACTCGGGAAGTGGTGGGGTGAGAGGGATAAGGGAAAGACTGGGGAAGGGGAGGGGGGTTGCTGGGGAGGGAGGAGGGGCCCTGGGGCAGAGCTGAAGCCTGGGCGGCAGGAGGGTCGGGCAGAGGGAGGTGGGGAATTCACTGTGTCCCCCTCTCCTCCCCTCCCCCTCAGGGGTCCTGGAGCCCAGGACCCCTCATTGACATGTAAACGAGGGGCCCTATAAAGGCTTGGCCGCCTCCCGCGGGCACGTACACGACAACATGGGCACTGAGCCCGGGACCCAGGGCAGCTCTGGGGGCCCTGCGGGCAGATTCCGAAAGGTCCGGGGTGCTGAAGAGCTCGTGGGGGGGGGGGGCTGCCCGCCGGCGGGGGCAAAGGGCGAGAGGGCCGTGACGCCGCCCTCACAGCCTCTTGTCCACAGATCTCCAAGCCACTGATGGAGAAGAAGCGACGGGCGCGCATCAACGTGTCGCTGGAGCAGCTCCGGTCGTTGCTGGAGAAGCACTATTCGCACCAGGTGAGCCCGGGCGCAGTGGCGGGTGGTGCGACCCATCCCTCGCCTCTCCCCACCGCGGGCTCCCGGCTGAGAGCCCTTCCCACCAACCGCAGATCCGGAAACGCAAGTTGGAGAAGGCGGACATCCTGGAGCTGAGCGTCAAGTACATGAAAAGCCTCCAGAGCTCGGTGCAAGGTAGCGGGGGCCCTGGGAGGTTTGGAGGGAGGAGCCCTGCATACACACAGATAACTGAGGGATGGATGGAGAAAAAGGCACAGGACTGGGCAGCCGGGCGAGGCGGGGCCCAGGCCACTGGAGGCGGGAGGCAGCAAGGGCGGCGGGCTGTGGAGTGGTAATCCGAGTGGAAGAGGGTCTGGACGTCCAGGTGGCCTCGCCTCCCTCCCCTCCCCTCCCTTCTTCTCTTCCTTCCCCCTCCACGCTTCTTCCCTCCCTTTCTCCCTCTTCTCTACAACTCTCCCTTTCTCTTCTCCTCTTCCCCTCTCCCCAGGGCTCTGGCCCGTCCGCAGCGGCGCCGAGTACCCGTCGGGCTTCCGCGGCTGTCTGCCGGGCGTTGGCCAGCTTCGGCGGCGTGGAGAGGGCGGCGGCGGGCTGCGCTGCCCGCTGGTGCCCGAGCGCACGGTGGGCAGCACCATGGACAGCGCCAGTCCCCGCCCGGAGGCGCCCACGCGCTGCGGCCCCTGCGCCCCCGCCATTTGGGCCCCTAATCCGGGCGCCAGCGGCTCGCGGTGCCCGCCAGCCAGGCTCCTCCTCCCTGGCGGTCTCCCCGGCCCGTCCACCCACGTCCCGGCACCGCAGCCGGCGTCTCGTCACGGCGCCGAGAGCCCGGGGTCAGGGATGCGCCTGTGGCGGCCCTGGTAAGGCCCAGGCGTGGCCTCGGGCTCAAGGGGTCCCCCGTCTGGTCTGCCGGCGCAGAGACAGTTTGCAGCGCGCCCGTGTGACGACCGGGACCTCAAACGTCCGGGGAGGGTGGCCGGGAGGGTGCCGCGTGCCGAGAACGCAATGAAACAGCGTAGCCTCGGTGGGCCCGGGCCTGAGCCTTTAGGCAGAATCCACCCCCAACCCCAGCCTCACCTACTCAGGCAGGACCCGCTCTCTGCTCCTCCCACCCGAGGGGGCTGGGAGGGGTGTCCTGGGCCGCGCCCCTTGCCCAGGGCCCCGGCGGCAGCGCGCCCTCGCCCCCGCCCCCGCCCCGTGGCCGCGCCGCGGTGGGAAGGTCGCAGCCGGCTGCGGCGCAGAGCAGACCCCTCGCAGCGAGGAGAATCGCTGCCCCGCCCCGGCCCATTCAGCCGGCTGGGGACGCCCGGTTCCCACCGGCGCAAAGCACGCCGGGCCCGCCCCGAGGGCGAGGGGCCCCAGCAACCCCCACCCTGAGCCTTCTCTGCTTCCAGGGATCCCCACCCCCTCGGCACGCAACGCGGCACCCCAGCCGCGGGCGCGCGTTCCCAGGGCCGCGCGGGTGAGCAGCACAGCCCGCAGCCGCCCCGCAGCCGCCGCAGCCCACTCCGAGCTCCGCCTCGCGCCGCGAGATGCTCTCCCACCTCCCCGCCCACCCGACGCCCCGCCCGCGCGGCTCCAGGGGGACCAGCCCACTGTCGCGCCTGGGCTGGGGGGGGGCTGGAAGGAAGCCAAGCTCCTCCCGTGGGCGTGTCCCCTTTCCCACTCGGCAAAGACCCCGGCTCCTCGGAGTCCCCGTCTAGAAGCCCACGTCCTTCGACAGCCCTCGGAGGGCTGGGCATCTGTTTCGGGGGCCCCAGCACGCGAGGGGGAGCCTGGGGGTGGGGGACTGGGGTCTCGGGCTGTGCCCAGGAAGAGACTTTGACACCTCCTCTCACCAGTTTGAAATGCAGAATAAAGACAGTGCGAACCTGAGAAACGGGTTCTCATTTATCCCACGCGGCCCACTTAAGCGCGTCTCTTTGAACTACAAATGCCAACTTTGTGTAAAACTCTTCTCGCTCTTGGCTGCCCTGCCTTGCTCGTGTGCTAAAAACCCATACCGATCAGAGCGCGGGGAGAGCGCGGCCGGGTTCCTCCACCCCACCCAGCCGGGTCTCCGGAGCGAAGGTGGGGGCGGGGGTCCGGGCGGTAGCGGTTTGGGGGCGGCCTGTCTGTCGGGTCTCGGGTTCCCACAGTCCTAGATGTGGCTGGTGACCGTAATACCCCTTCCGGACACCAGGTGGCGACCTCGCACCGCAGACCCAGGAAGCGGCTTTCAACCCCCAACCCGGGCGAGGGGCATGGTCACGGGGCACACCCGGTCCCGCCGCCCTGGCTCCAAACTGCCCTGCCCTTGTCGCCCTCCTGAACCAACCTTACGAAGGCTTTCGGCCCCTAAGCCATCACCAGGGCAGGGACTGCTCCTGATATTAGGGCCTTGGTGCCCACCCCGCTGCTCCAGACCCCTGACACTCTGTGCCATCGCACGTGCCAGTCAAAAGGGGAGAGCCCAGCCCCCAAGAATGCCGCACTAGTAGAGGATTGGAGATACACGTCTGGGGGCAGGTGGCCAGGGGTGCTGTTAGATTCTAGAAAGGTGTTTCCATGAAACCAGCATAGAAATGCCAGGTGCAAATCACAGGAGGTTTTATTGGGTCTGTACAGAGAGAAATGCTTAGTTGTCAAAAAAAAGAAACTATGAACGGATCCCTGGCTTTGGGCTGTCCAACAGGGCTTGGACAGAACCCCTTCCTGCTAAGCCCAGGGTCAGGCTGCTATCAACGCCACACAGAGTGTGAGAGGGTCCAGGCCCCAGGGCCCTCCGCTTGGGGTCCTCCCTCTTCTTATTTTGTAAAAACCAGGACTAGAGAGACTCTGGGGTGCCATGTCCCCCTGTAAGTATTGCCGCTGGATAGGAAAGTAAAAACCCCAAAGTGACAAATGGGCCAGCCTGAGGGGGGGGGGAGTGGCTAGCTGATGACCTCATGACGGGTCAGTCCTGGAAGGCACAGCAGTACTGGCCGGGCTGGACAGCAGTCCCCTGCCTTGCTCACCCGTGGCCAGCTCATCCCCCAAGGTGACCCCACAGCCAGGGGCTGCGGGGGCCTCTGAGGCAGAGATGGAGCCAGGCAGTCCCTCCTCCTCCCTCCTCCCAGTGGCCTAGTCTGGGGCTGGGACCAGTCTGGGGTGTGCGGAGGGAGGTCTGGCCACAGGAGGGGCAGGGGCAGAGCCGGAGGGGACGTGAGCAGGCAGGCTCCGCGCTGGCCCCGCGCCTGGTCCAGGCTTCGTGTGTCGGGGCCACTGCATGAAGGCTGGGGCGGGGACCAGACAGCCTCTGCACTTGCCCGTCTGCCACTCAAGGTCACAGGTGCTCCTGGGCCTCTCCTGAGCCTGTGCCTAGGGGCTTCCCCTACAGAAGACCCAGCAGGCCCTTCCCCAGGGCCCATGCCAAAGCCCAGGCCTGCACGGGGTCTGCCAGGAGGGAGAGCAAAGAAGAGCCCTGTCCAGGGGGGGAGAGGGGGGAACCCTGTCAGAACCCGGGAGGCTGTGGGCCACACCTGTAGGGCGGGGATGGGGCAGGGGGGGCAGAGTAAGAAAGCCCACTCCTCCTTCGCTCCAGTCCTTCCCACCGGGGACCCACGGCCTCCGTGGTGGTAGTCACAGAGGTGGCCACCGTGTGGGGACAGGCAGTGAGGACATAACATGGCAAGGTGGGGGTGGTGCCAACCGCGAGGATGTGTGAGTTGTGCTTTAGTAGGGGTGTGTGTGGTGAGTTCCCAAGGGGCCAGGGGCAGAGAGCAGGAGACTACCTCTCCCGCCCTGTCTGCTCGGTGGCCAGAGCACTGGGACCAGCACTTGTTCAGTCCTGAGTAACCTGGTCGCCTGCCTCGCAGATGGGGACGCAGAGGCAGGACGGTCGGCAGGGAGGCTGCTCTGAGCTTGCTTGGGCTCCGAAGACCCCGTCTGTGCTTAGACCTCCGCGCCCCACCGCAGAGGCGGGACGGGTTAGTGCCGGTGGAGAGCGGCGGTCCGTGGCTCCCCTTCCTGCAGAGCGGGGCTCCGTTCCGTCTGGGGGTGGCCTGTCCTGGGGCTCCCCGCCTGGAAGCGCTGGGCGCGTGCAGAGCCTCCTTTACCCACGCCCAGACCAAGTGCCCCGCACAGTCGTCCAGGGCAGCTGTCGCCCTCCGGCAATGCCCGCATCACGGGGACAAGGCTTCGCCCCTTCGCCCCGAGGGCTGGCCCTGCCCCGAGCTGGGGGGCGGCGGGCATCTTTGGCGCTTTGGCCCAGGGGCGGCCCTAGGTCGCGGAGCCCAGCGAGTCCGAGGGCAGCGTGACGTAGCCCGAGGACTCGGACGGCGAGCTCAGGAAGCTGCTGGTGCTGCCGCCGCCGCCCGCCACGGGCAGGCCCGCGGGCTCGCCCCACGACGCGCTCGGGCCCGGCTGCAGGGGCCGGACGTGCGCATGCGCGGCCGGGTGCGGCCCGGGACTCCGCTGCGCGCCGGGGCCGCCAGGGGGCGCCGCGTCCTCGCCGAGCGGGGCGGGGCCCGGGGCGTCGGGGGCCGGCGGGGCGGGCGGGCGGCGCAGCGCCTGCGGCTCCCGCTCGAAGGCGGTCAGCGCAAAGGCGTCGGGCAGCCGCGAGGCCGAGGCCGAGCGGGCGCCGGGCCCGGGGCGGCGGCGCGGGCTGCCGGGGGGCGAGCTGCGAGCGCGGCGCGGGCCGCCGTCCAGCCCCGGGCGGCGCAGCGGCAGCAGGCTCTCGGCGGAGCGGCGGCGCGGGCGGAACGGGGGCGCGTCCTCCGCGGGGGCCCGCGGGCCGTCGCGGCGCCGGTGGGGCCCAGCGGCCTGCACCAGGGCGGCCAGGTTCTCGCCGGAGCCCCAGCGCGGCAGGAAGGCGGGCAGCGGCACCACGGCCCAGAGGTCCGCATCTTCGTGCGAGAAGCGTCGCGTGGGCGGGACCTGTGGGGACCAACGGGTTAGCCGGGGTGCCGCCTAGTCAATAGGGACCCACGCGGGCAGGGCGCCTTGCGGATCAGCAACGACCCACACCTGACCTAAGGGCAGGTGTCAATCCCTCCGTCCGAGGCTCAGCGTCACCTGTGCCTTGGGTAGTGAGGGGACCCCTTGATTGAGGCGCTGAGCCCCAAGGAAATACCAAGCGCCTGGTCTACACTCTCCCGGAGCACAGGGTGACGGGGCAGGGCTGGGACGCCCACCTGCACAGGTCCGCCCCTGGGCTGCCCATCTGGGAGGTGAAGCCCCCCTGAGCTGGCAGGCAGGAGATGCGCTCAGAGGGGAGAGGCCCCTGGACCGGACAGGATGCCCCGCCCCGCCCCTACCTGCAGGTACTGCATCTTGTCCTCCTGCAAGGGCCCCAGCGGGTAGAGATGGGGGAGGGCCCCCTCCAGGGGCAGCTCGTAGTTGGCCATCCTGTCCAGGGCCACAAAGTCGCCCCCACAGCTGTAGTCCAGGGAGCGCTCCAGCACCAGGTCCTGGGGCAGGCCCCCCTCCAGGCTGGTGTCTGCAGGTTGGGGCAGAGGCTTAGGGTCAGGGGTCAGGGAAGACTGGGGGCATCTGAGAGCTAGTCCAGGGTCCCCCACAGGCACGCACAGGGCCGGGGGCTGGTTAGTGGGGAAGAGGAAGGGCCGGGTCCTGGGGACCGATCCTGATTCCCCACCTTCCAGCTTTGGGGCTGGGGAGCCAGTTTCCTTGTGGGTGGGGGTGTGACCTCAGGAGCTAAGTGCACACAGGGGCTGACAGTGCCTGGCACGTAGCAAGCTCTTGGCTGAGGATAACATGGCTATTGCCGGGGAGACAGGCCCTGGGTCTGCGGGAGCCGCTGGGCACCCCTGAGGTTGGCAGCTCAGAGCACATAGTCTGGGGCACAGCCCTGCCTGGGGCAGGCAAGTGGGACAGAGAATGCCCCCTGGGAGGGACACTGAGGTCCCTTAGGGGTTCGAGCGCGTTCGGGAGTAATCCAGGGGGTGTTTGGGGTTGACGGTGGGACCTCAGTGCCATGGGGTGGCCACCTTACAGTTGTTATCACAGTGACTCCAGTGACCTCACCCAGATGCCCCCTCCTCAGGGGTCACCCTCGGGGTAGCCTCACCATCGCCCGAATCCTCGTCGTTGGCCATGAGCGCGGTGCACTTCTCCCAGACGGCCTTGAGGTCGGCGCGGTAGCGGTCGCAGGCCCAGAGGAAGATGGGCAGCAGCAGGGCCTGGGCCACGGAGCACCACAGCACGCACAGCACCATCCAGGGTGCCGAGGCGTCCGCCCGCAGGCTGCTGAAGCTCACCACCTGTGGGCACAGCGCTCGCCTGGCACCGGCAGGACCCTCCACCGCGTCCCCTCCCAGACTGGCCTCCCGTCTGGGTGGCATGGCTGTGCCCATCTGCCCGAGGAAGGGGGTGTCAGAGACAGAGCGCTAGACTCTGGGGCAGGGAAGAGGCACAGAGTGAGGGCGGAAGTCCCTGCCCCTGAGAGCTGCTGGCTGCCAAGGTACCCAGTCACTGCCCAGTGTGCCTGGCCTCTCACTGTGTGCCAGCAGCCCTGGGCGTGCCTGCCCGCACGTTACCCTCGGACTGCCTGAGGACAGTGCGGGGCATGGGTTCCCACCCCCTTTCTGGGAAGAGGAAACAGGCTTGCAGAACCACATTTCCAGCCCCCCAGTGCAGGGACCATTCTGTCCTGCTCACTTCTGTCGTGGCCTCCTCGGCCCTGCCCTGCTTGGGGGCGGGGGGGGGGGGGGGGCGGCTAGGCCTCAGGCCCCAGAGGACGAGAATCAGAGAAGTTTCAGAGGCTCAGAGGGTTGGGATGTAGGGACAAGGATCAGCCAGGTGGCCTTTGGGTCACTGCCCAGGGTGCCTCCTTCCTCCACTCCCACCCCCCACCCAGAGTGACTGTTCCCCACCAGAGGGAGAGGCACAGTGCAGACATCACGCTGGTTCTGCCACGCGAGCTGCGTGCCCCTCAGAAAGGCACTGAACCTCTCCGGGACTCAGTTTCTTCATCTGTGAAATTGGCAAGAACACCCTATTGGGTGAGGCAAAGCTTCCAGGCATTGTACCAGGCCTGCAGCATGGAGTGCGCTCCATAAATGGCACCCCTTCCCTGCCCTGAAGAGAAGCTGGGGGTACAATTTCATACACACTCCTTCCCTCCCTCAGCACAGGGACGGGGACCCCAGGCTCCGCTGAACCCAGGAGGACCCCATCCCTGGGGGGGGGGGGCATGCTGGGCCCACTGAAGGTGGAGCCGCAGGTGGCTGGAGACTGCACCCTGACTGTGAGGCTGCCACCGCACCTGTCACCTTCTTGAGCTGTGTCTACAGGGCACAGCCCCACCCAGCGGCTTGGGCGAGCCCTCTGGCTGGTCCTTGTCCCTGTCCTGCTCCAGACCCTTCAGGGGGCGGGGCTAGAGGCCCACGGTGGGGAGGCCCAGCCCGGCCTCACGGGCGGGACCCCAGTTGGCTTCTATGGAACTTGGACCCTGTTGGCAGAGCCTTCCTCCGGCCAGACCTCACCGTGACCTTCCTTAGCCCCTGGGGTGAAGTCCAACTCCCCAGCAGGCATCCAAAGCCTGCCTGGCCGCCCAGTGCAGGACCAAAGCCTCACTCCGCACATCCTCGGACCTGGAGCTGTGACCCCACTTTCATGCCTGCTGCGCCCACTGGGCCTCACTCAGGTGGGAAAGTCCCCTGTGACGTGGCGGGAAGGCCCTGGGCCCAGGAGGCCCCGAGGTGGCTCAAGTCCCACCACGTCCTGACTTTGGCTCCTCAGTCCTGTCGCTCTCTGAACCTCGTTTTCCAAGCCTTTAAAGTGAGGATGGGGGTGATGCCCGCCCCCTAGAGGATTGGGTGTGAGGATCCAAGCACCTAATGCCCGCAGCGCCCCTGCCCCAGAGCCCCCCACAACCACAGGCTCACCCACCAGCACGGGGAAGCCCATGAGGCAGTCGTAGATGAAGACAATGGTGGCCACCAGGCCCGTGATCTGCAGCGAGGTCTTGGCGGGCTCGGAGCCCTCGATGGAGGAGCGGCGCTTGCCCTGCGCGTCCTCTACCACGATGGTGGGCACCGTGAAGGCCCGGCGGCCCGCCCGGCGCCCCGCCCGTGCGGCCAGCGTCTGGAAGAGGGCGATGGCTGTGCACACGGCGCCCATGGCCACGCTGCCCCCCACCAGCAGCAGGAAGCAGACGCCGAAGCCCAGGCCGATCTCGGCCACGATGAAGCGGCAGCCGTGGGCGTAGAAGCGCTCGCTCGTGTCGTGCCAGCCGACGGCAGGCAGGGCCGACAGGGTGAAGGACACCATCCAGATGCCCATGACCGTGTGCACCGCCTGCTTCTTGGCGTTGCTCAGCCTGACACGGGAGGGGGCGGGACAGAGGGACGCCGCGTCACTCACCGGGCCTCCGGGAACCAGGCACCGGTGCACGCGCCCGCGCGGGGCTCACCTGTAGTTCACGGGCCAGCGGACCATCCACATGCGGTGGTAGGACAGGGAGGTGACGGAGAAGCAGGTGGCCAGGGTGAGGGTGTAGAAGGTGGACACAAAGACCTTGCAGAGGCCCTCGTTCCACTCGTAGCCTGGGCGCTGCCGCCGCAGCTGCACCACGGCGTAGGTGGCGATGGGCACCGCCACGTTGAGCATGTGCGTGGCCGCCAGCGTGCACAGCAGGAACTCCAGCGGCTTCCACTTCTTCTGCTTGGCGCCCACGCTGAGGATGCCCCAGGCGTTGGCCAGCAGGGAGAGGCCCCCGCACGCCAGCCAGCCCACGGCACTGCCAGGCGGCCGCTGCTCCTCACTCATGGTGCAGGCGGGAACAGCCGGGCGGCCGGGGCATCCTCCTCGCAGCCAGGCCTTGGCTCGGGGTGGCTGCCCTCACACCCAGCGGCCTGGGGACACCAGGGACCAGGAGCATCTGCGGGGGGGGGGGGGTTGAGGCGGGGGGCAGTGAGGCTCAGAGGCTCTCCCTGTGGCTGCGGCATCGGGGTCCTGGGGAGGAGATGGGAGGTGCCCCCAGGTGCCATCACCTGTTGCCCTGGCTTGGGCTGCTCTCCTCTCCTCTCTTTGGCCTCCTGCCCGTGTCCCCGGCCCCAGGGGACTACACAGAGGTGCCTGATAAGTGCCTGTTTCCTCACTTCCAGCCGCTCCTGGTGAAGGGAGGAATCTGGCTTCCTCCCAGCCATCTGTGCCCTCAGGGAACCAGCAGGCTGGCTCAGGAGGGCATTCTTGCCCCATGTGTGCCCAGGCCCAGGCTGGCAACAAGCTCTCTCGCCAGCAAACGTCCCCAGGTCCCAGGGTAGCCCTGGCAAGGCTCCCGCAGCATCTGTCCCCTTCATTTGGCAAAACGAGGATGTGCCTGGGAGGCCGAGTCGCCTAAACCCCCCGTGCGAGGGAGGGGTGACCTGCTGACCACTTCCATGGCCACCCCGGGGAAGGGCCGCCTGTGCTGCCCGGGTCTGCCCCCAGCTGGTCCCGCACTGCACAGGCTCCGCGCCCCAGCTGCGGGGTCCCAGTGAGGTCCCTGCTCACGCCCTACACCTAACGGGACGAGACTTCCTCCGGGGGAGGCTGGGTGGGCACGTCTTACACATGGTGGCGCTCTGGGTGGTGGGCAGTGTCACGTCACAGACGCCCTGACCCAAGAGGAACCGCCGACGGCCTGGACGTGAGCCAGGAGAAAGGATGGTGGGCAGGAGGCACGTGTTGGGAGGCGCCGCATCTGCTGGAGGGCTGGGCAGAGGTCCCTCCCGCCCCCTCTCCAGCCCACAGCCCTCAGCTGCCTCCCGCAGGGAGTGCCGGCCCACAGGCTCCTCTGGCCACAGCCTGGAGCAGGCAGCGCAGGGAGAAGCAGCCGCTCCGTGAAGGCCCACTGTGTGCTCTGCCTACACTTGGTCCTTTCTCGCCGGGGAGCCTGTTGAATCTCATTGGCCGCACTTCTGGTCCAACACCCATGGGTGCCTACTGTACCCGACACATCACGTGACCCCCAGGGACTGGTTCCAGCTTGGGAGGGACAGGCCACTGCAGGGCCCCAGTCGGGCCCAGTCCAGCTCAGGGCAGAGGACACACCCCCAGCAGCCAGGCCCCATGCTTGTCTGGTCCCAGGTTCTTCTGGTCTGTCTGTGGCCTGAGCCCCGGACCCTGAGGGACCTGAGGGATGTGTCTCATTCATCACGGTGTCCCTGTGGGCCTGCCCAGAGCCCTGGCCCGGGGGGGCGGGGCGGGGGGAGTCCACTGGAACACACCCCAGGGGGCTTGGGAACTTCTGGGGCCGGGACTTCCTTCTCCACATGAGGTGTCTGCGTGCAGCATGGCCTCCCCTTCCCCATCCCAGACCCAGCGTGGGAGGCGGTGGCCTGTCGGCCCCTCCACCCCGCTACTCAGCAAACCTCCCTGACCTCAGCACGCAGAGGCCACAGTGTGAGAGACCGGCTGCCAGACTCCAGAGCCAGCTCCCCACCAGCTACTTCCCTCCGCCAGGCCTCTGTCTTCTCATCTGTAAGCTGGGCACGACAGTCCCTACCTGGAAAAGCCTTGTGGGAAGTCAATGAGCTATTCAGGGAAGTGCTTAGCGTGGAGCCGGACACAGTAAGCGCTTAATAGGCTCTTGCCATGCAGACGGCTGCACCAAAGCCCCCCAGCTCGCTGCGCTGCCTCTTAGGGGCTAAGACACTGAGTGTGGCGGTGTGGGTGACCCTCAGACCTGCAGGCGGACACGCCGACTCCCTGACAGCACTTGGGACAGCCCAGCTTTGGGGGTGACGCGGCCACAGGCTGCCCCCAGCCCCATGGGGTGCCTGGCAGCCTGCTGGGGGCCCAGAGCAGGCAGTGTGGGTGCTCCCGTGGTCCAGAGGCTGCAGTCACCAGTGATCCTCGTCATCAGATAGGAAACTGGATCCAGCATGCAGCGGGTGGACCAGCACCCTTTCCCATCTGCACGGGGCTGCGCTGCGGGCCAATGGGAGGCCTTCCCTGAGGTGTCCACACAGCTCTGTCTGACCCTGGGGCCCTGGTGAGGGGGTGGGGAAGGAGCCACAGGCTCCCACTGGCACACCCCTTCACGTGCCAGGGGATGCCCTGTCTGGCATAAGGGTGCCTCGCTGCAGGGCAGGGCTCTTTGTCTGCAGGCAGGGGAACGTGCCCTGTGGGTGGAGGGAGGAGTTATCTTTCTGGGAACGGGCACACTCCACCCTCTGAGCACCTCCAGTGATTCTGTGCGCTGACAATGTCATCATCCCCATTTTAAAGATGGCCAAACAGAGGCAGAAAAAGGTAAAACCATTTGCCCAAGTTATTATGTGCCCGAGCGAGGATCCAAACTCAGTTTGCCTGACATAACAATCCTGGCTTCTCAGACCTGGCCGGGTGGCTCAGTTGGGTAGAGCCTCGTCCAGATACACCAAGGTTGCAGGTTCTACCTCCGGTCAGGGCGCATACAAGAAGCAACAGTGAATGCACAAATAAGTGCAACAACAAATCCACGGTTTTCTCTCTCTCCCTGCCTCTCTCTCTAAAATTAAAAAAACAAAAACATCCTGACCCCTCAAACCCCCAAATGCTCAAGAACAAGTCACTATTATTATTATTATTATTATTATTATTATTATTTATTCCTCAAGTTAAGATGGCTTTTCTGAGCCTCCTACTTCTGCAGGGTGGGCCCTCCTGTGCCCATACTGCAGAGGGGAACACTGAGGCTTGCAGCTCAGTGCGAAACAGGGAGGGAAGTGTGAGGGCCGGTTTGGGGCCCAGGACTCCTGGGCATGGCGGCCCTGGGATGGGAGATGAATGGCACAGGGTAGGGTGGGGCGTGTGTACCAAGATCTCCGGATTCAGAGTGACAGGGGGCTGGCTCTGTGGGGAGAGGGAGTCCCCTTCCTCCAGGTGGTGACCCACAGATCACACCCCTTCTTCACGAACAGGGGACACTTGGGGCCCCTCCATTGGGGTCCGCACCCAGGGCTGGGAAGTTTCTCCTGCATCACAGCCAACGCATCCCCACAGCGTTTCCGGGAGGAGCTCCCCGCCTGCGCCCCCGTAGCTAAGGGCAGGCTGCAGATGCGCAGGCCTGGGACCCACAGCCCAGAAGACTCCCTCCGAAGGGTCTGCGGGGCGGGCCCGGCGTGACGTCACGCCCCCCGGCCAATGAGGCCGCAGGGCCCCCGGGCTGGATTGCGCAACAAAGAAGACCTAGAACTTGAAAGGATTCCCCGGGCTGGCGGCCGCCCTCGGACTGCGCCCCGCCTGCGCCGCCTCCGATCCGCCCGCAGGGCCCGGCCTGGCCGCCCAGGGCGGGGTCGACGCGTCTCGGGCACCCCCAGCCCGCGGTGCCCCGCCACCGCGCTCAGATCCCCCTCCCCGCCCGGCCCAGCGCGACCCCGCCCGCCTGTCCAGCCCCAGCGGGGCCCCCAGCCCTGCCCAGCTCCGAGGGTGTGTCCCAGCGACGGCGGGAGCCGGACGCAGGCGGGACTGCGGGCCCCGGACGCACCCCCCCCGCCCCCGGCCCCTGACGACGCGAGGCAGGACGGGGGCTCCCAGCACGGCCACCCTCGCCCGTGCCAGCCAGACCGCGGGCGGCGCTGCTCAGCCGGAGGCTGGGGGCCGAGGGGGGACCGGCCTCTGGAAGTTAACTCCTCAGCTCCCCAAGTTGGGGGTGCGCAGCCCTAGGCGGTGCCTGGCCCCTCGGACAGACGCCGCGACCGAAAAACCGCGGACAGCCGCTCCCCGCCCGGAGTCCTCCCACCCGGTCCCGGTCCGGCCCCGGGTCCTCCGCGAGCCCGGCGGCGGCGCTCACCGTGCGTTCCCGCGTCCAGGGCGCCCGCCCGCCGCTCCCGCCTCCGGCTCCGGCTCCGGCTGTGGCTCCCGCGCCCCCGGGCCGAGCGCGGGCCGCCGGGGACGGCGGGGGTGGCTGGCGGCGGGGCGGCCCGAGGGCCGGAGCATCCTGGCGGTGGCCGCCGTGGCCGGAGCGTTCTGCTCGGCTCCGCTGACTCGGCCGCGGTCCCTCCCACCTTCCCCTCCCCGCGCCGTCACCGCCGCTGCGCTCCCGCCGCTCGCCGCTCGGCTGGCTGCGCCGGGGGCGGGGGCGGGGGCGGGGCAGGCCGCACGTCCCCGCGCCGCCCCTCGGCCGCCTCGCCCCCAACTCCCCGAGGCGCGGCCCGCAGTCGCATCCGTCCCGGGGAGAGCAGCCCCCCAAGGCGCCGGGCCGCGCCGGCCCATCGCCGCCCTCTTGGGCGGGTCCACGCTCCGGACCCTGACGCTGAACCCCCTGGGCCAGGAATGGATAGTGAGAACCTAGGCCCGGGGGTGGGAGGCTCACGGAGGCCTCCCTGGAGGAGGCCGCATCACAGGTGAACAATGGTGTGGAGAAGAGCTGGTGCAACTTCTAGGAACTGGGGAGCCGTTCAGGGCCAGGCACCGCGGTGTGATAGGCTGGGTTGGGCCAGCTGAGGATTGGGACACCCTCGGGCACTAGGGATCCACCCCAGAATCAAGTGAATGGAGCCAGGAAATGTTCTCAAACTGGGACTACTGACTGCGCAGCTAGGAGAGGCCAGGACCCCGCAACCAGCACCCCTGACCCCCCCTTCCCTCCTCCCCAGAGCTCCCCCATTAGTGCTACTGAGGGGTACAGCTGCCACCCACAGGCTGGGGGACATCTGGGGGTAACCCAGTTAGTCCCCTTGATGGGGGCCTCTGGAGACCCTTGAGTCCCGAGAGTGGCCACTGGCCTCCTGGCCTCCTGTCCAGGCAGAGGACCCGACCTGCCTCTTCAGGCCGCCTGTGACCACGCACACCCTGGGTAAAAGCCTCGGTGCCACTCGGGTCGGCCTGGCTCTGCACCGCCTTGCCCAGTGGTCGGCAAACTCATTCGTCAACAGAGCCAAATATCAACAGTACGACGATGGAAATTTCTTTTGAGAGCCAAATTTTTAAAACTTAAACTATATAGGTAGGTACATTGTTATGAACTTAATTAGGGGACTCCTAAGGCTTAGGAAGAGCCACACTCAAGGGGCCAAAGAGCCGCATGTGGCTTGCGAGCTGCAGTTTGCCGACCACGGGCCTTGCCCGGTAGCTGGGACGTAGCCGTGAGTGGCAGTCCTGTCTGGAGGAAGGCGGACACCTGCCCAGGACACTGCTCCACTGCCTCCCGGCTCCTGCCCGGGCCACGCCAGCCAGGTCCACACCCCTCAAGTAGCGAGAGAGTGAGGAGCAACTTCTAGGGGGAGGGGGGACTTAGAGTCAGTCCTCTGAGGCAGAATGAGGGTGTCTGTATAGGGAGGCTCCACAATGAAGTGGGACTGGGCAGGGGGAGCCATGTGCTCCGTGTGTGGCTTCAGGGTGGACAGGCCCGCTCCCTGCCCCAGTGGCCCTGGTCATAACTTGGCCACCAGCAGGGGAGGCTGGCAGGGAGCATGGCATTTCTAAGGCAAACGGGCGATCCAGTCCTCCCGAGCCGTGGGCCCCCTGGCTGCCCCAGGCCTGTGGCAGCAAGAGCCCCTCCACTGGCCCTGCTCCCCCGCTGCGGTCTGAGTGTCCCTGCCCAAGGCTCCCCTGCCCGGGCACTGCCTTGGGAGGTGGTTGGGAGTGGCCAGGCCGAGGCTGAACTAGGAGTGAGGCCAGGACCCCTTATGAAAGGATGTCGGTGCTGGGCCCGCCTTCCTCAGAAGCCCCAGAGCTCAGGCACCGTGGGTCCGCGGGCAGGCTCCGGCTTCAGACCTTGGCTTGGCCGGCCCAGGCTGCTTGGGGAGACGGCCTTGCTCCTAGCCCAGGGCACGACCAGTCTTCAGGAGGTTGGCACACGGCGTGGGTGGGGCTGGGGAGGCTCCAGGGGCTGAGCAGGGGTGGGGTAGCTGTGGCCCTGTGGGGAGCGCGTCCCCCCACCCCCCGCTCCCAGGCAGGAAATAACCCGTCAGCGGGACTGGGGCCCAAGACAGACTCCGAAGCTCCTGGCCCGGGTTCTGCACATCTGGAGCCCAGTTCCTGTCGGGTCCGCGGGAGCCTGTGCGCGGCCCTGCTGGCGGGGTCTCCGTGTCCAGGCTTCAGGGACGAGCTGAGGGGGAACGTCCTCCCAGGCTCCAGGTGGCTGGTGGAGGGGCCTTTCTCAGCTGGTGGGACAGGCGGCGGCCCCCGCAGTGGCCTGGGCAGTTCATCTGGCCCGAGGCTGCTGGACCGGATGCAGACACACACACAAGCGCATACCCTCACACTGGTACCACTAACACACTGGCTCCCAGACCCTCACCCCACAGCCAGGCCAAACCTCCCGCCCGCCCCATGGCTGGGGAGTTCCCACATGCGCCACGGGCCTGGCACAACCAGGAGGCTCCTTCCCGGAGTCCCTGCCTCTTGCTTCAGAGGCCACAGCTGGCTGAGCCCAGCTGCCCCTGCTCACGGCCTCCCCACCTCCTCACACCCCCGCCCCAGCTACGGGCGTCACCCTGCAGGAGCCAGACCGACCTCGGGGCCAGGACATGGGACCAGGGCCCGGGGGAAGGGGTGCTCTCTCCAGCCAGCAAGTCCTCAGGGAGCGTGAGTGGGCGTTGCTGTGCCTGAGCGTCTGGGGCACCAGCAGGCACTGGCGGGCGGACGAGCCCAAGGTCCCCCAAGACAAAAGACCACCCAGGACCGAGGTCCGGCTGAACAGCAGCTTTATTAGTGAGGCTGGAGTCCTGACAGACCGCACTGTGCGGAGCGCTCCCCAGCGCCTGGGAGTGTGGGCCGGGACGATGCTGAGGACAGCGGGCTATATAAATAAAGCTTTGGTGTACATTCGGGAAGGCAGGTTAACACTGCGGGACAAACACTGCACACAACACCAGCTCTCAACGGGAAGTGGGTTTTGGCCAAGGGGGTAACTTCTAAGTGGTGGGTGCTGGGCTGCTCCGAGCCCAGCAGGGGAGGAGGCACCTAGGGCTGAGGGTCCACCTGGCCCTGCCGCTTCGCCTTCATCTGCAGGTACCGCCCTTTGCCTTCCTCAAAGCGCTTCTTCTCGTCCTCGGTCTCGGGCTGTGGAGCACACACAGAAACAGGCAGGTGAGAGACGCGTGGAGCCCGGGGCCGTGGGCCTGCCCAGCTCCCCTGCCGCCTGGGACCTCCCGGGCACCCAGCGAGGCCTGTCTGCCAGCCATGCCGCCTCGAAGGGCCAGGGTGCCTCCAGGGCAGAGCTCTGCAGAGGGGACGCCAGGAGAGAAGACAACTGGGAACGCCTAACCGTGGGCACCCCCACATCACCATTCACACAGTGAACCCCACACCTGGTGCCTCTTGGTAATGAACTTGAGCTGGAGATGCTGCTGATATGAGCCATGGAGGGAGGGCCCAGAGCAGAGAGTGAGGGGAAGGGAAAGAGGGGCCCTGCTGGGGCCCCAGGTTTGCTCCGTCCCCAGGATGCCAGCTGCTGGCAGTCTCGGCCCCAAAGGACAGTGGGGACAGACACTGTGGCCATGTGGCCTTGAGAGGCCGTTTCATTGCACTGGAGCAGCCCGTCTGCTTCGTGGGCACAGATGCCCAGGAGGTGGCACCTCGGTCTGCGTCACCCTTCGTCTCTCCTTCCTGAGCAACTTGAGAAGCAGGGCCCCATCCTGAGGGGGCGGAGCCAACTGCCCAGCTGGGTGCAGGGGACAGTGCTGGCTCATGCCTGCTGACCTGGGGGAGGAAGACCGGCGCCCCCTTTCATTCAGGAGTGGCCAGGCTGCTCACTGCTGTGGCCCCTGGGCAGAGGCGCACCTCCTGCCGCTCAGGCTGGGATTTAGGATTAAAGAGCCGTGCGGGTTCCCCTGGGAAGACATTTCCTGGCGACACTCGTCTGAAAGCCGCCTTTCACCACAATGACACGCCGGCGGCTATTTTCAGGCGCGAGGGTTTAAGACAAATGGCGTATTGGAAAGAGCGATCCCCGTGGACAAGGAGGAGGACCCACGTCAGGCTGGACCAAGCACTCCCGTCTCCTCAGAAACCGGCTCCCCAGGTCACCAGGGGGGAACCTTCAGAGCTGGCGCCTGGAGCCAATGAGCCCTGATATCTAACGGATGAGGGGCGAGCGCCTGCAGCTCTGGGGCCGCCCCGAGTCTCAGGAGCGCGCGTGGAAATGGCTTCCCAAGGCCCTTTCCTGCAGGTCCTCCTGCTGCTCTGGCTGACTTTTAAATATAAATAAATATATATATGTTTTAATTGATTTCAGGGAGAAGGGGGGGGGGGAGAAACATCAATGATGAAAGAATCATCATGTGCCCTGACCGGGAATTGAACTGTGACCTCCTGGTTCATAGGTCGACGCTCAGCCACTGAGTCACGCCAGCCGGGCTGGCTTTTTAAAAATGAAATTGGAGGCTCTGCAGTCTGATGTGAAGCCACCCAGGGAAACAAACTTTCTCAGCTCGAGCAGCAGTGCCAAGGGGGCAAGACCCCTGGGCTTCGGGGCGGAGGACGCGGAGCCACCCCCCCAGGACGGGGCCGGCGGCTCCAGGCCCGCGCAGGGCTCCTCCGGCCGCGGGCCCTGTCAGTGCAGAGCCTGGCCCAGGGTCTGAGGCTCAGACACAATTATTTTTTAAAATTCATTGATTTTAGAGAGGGAGGGAGGGGGAGAGAGAGAAACATCAATGATGAGAAAGAATCATTGACCGGCTGCCTCCTGCACATCCCACACTGGGGATTGAGCCCACAGCCTGGGCAGGTGCCCTGACCGGGAATTGAACTGTGGCCTCCTGGTTCATAGGTTGACGCTCAACCACTGAGCCATGCGGTTGGGCTCAGACTCAATTCTAAGGGGCATCCAGGTAATGCGATGCGCTGGATTGGGGACCACTTAGGGTCGCGGGCCCTGCCTGTCTCATCCAACCCTGTCCCACATGGGGAATAGCTGACGTGGCCAAGAATGCAATGTCAAGGCCACTGGGCTAGGAAGGAAGGGTTCTCCCCTGCCCTGTGGCACTTGCGTGTGTGGCTTCGGAAACGTGGCTCTCATCCCCCCACAGCAGCCAGAGGCACGGCTCACAGAGCGGCGTGGCTGGCCCTTGCTCGCAGCGAAAGCTTCCTGCCTGCCGCGCAGAGGACCCCACGGTGGGCCGTGCATGTGGGTCCCGGGGCTGGTGGGGGGTGGGGAGCTGGAGCACATGCTAGGGTTGCTCCTGCAGGCCCAGCCCCGGTGGGTGCGTGGGTTCTGGCGCAGGCTGGGTCCTGCTGGTGAGTCCCATCCCCGGGGCCGGAAAGAGCGCAAGAGGCTTGGGAAGAAGAGCACTTCTCCAAAGCAAGAGCGTGTGTCCGGCTGCTGGGCAAGGCAGTGGGACCGGGCACGGCGCCGGACTCCTGCCAAGCCCTGCAGCCAGGCCCTGCCTGACGTGAGGGGCTGTTTCCCCAGCCCACGGGTTTTCCTGGCAACTGGGAGGCGTGGCATTCCAGCAAGGAACTTGATCCCCAAGTCCCCGGGTCACCAGCCAGGTGCTCCTGTGGCTCGAGGGAGCTGGGAGGGCTCAGGGCGGGTGGCAAATGGCCCTGCGGAGCTGATATCATGAGCTTAGGAGCCGTCACCAGGGGTGCCCTGGACGGCGGGCAGGAGTCACCCATCGGAGGCGGGCTCCTCGGGGGGCAGGCAGCTGGCACTGGGCTGAGGAAGGGCTGCTGGGCCAGGAGAACCCAGGGGCCACCTCACTCTCTGCAGCCATCACTCTGTCCACCTGCCCATCGTCCGTCTGTCCGTGCCATCTGCCGGGGTCCAACCCCAGCGGGTCCAGGGGTTCCCAAAGGTGTGGACGGAGTCGGCGAAGAAGGAATGTCACGGAGACAGCGTTCAGTTGATCAGCAGCCTAGCCAGGATCTCCAGCCCGGATCTCCAGAGAGGTTCTGCTTCGGATCTCCAGCGAGGTTCTGTAGCCATGTTCCCTCGCTAGGTTCTCCAGCCAGGTTCTGTCCAGGCTCTCCAGTCAGGTTCAGTGTCCAGGTTCCAGTCAGGTTCTCCTGCCAATCTCTGTAGTCAGGTTCAGTCCAGGATCCCTTGCCATGTTCTCCCGCTAGGCTCTGTCTCTAGGCTCTGAGGCCAGTCCCGGTCCAGGATCCTCTGGCATGCTCTCGCCAGCGAAGTTCTTCTGTCTCTAGGCTCCGTGTAGGTTCTGTCTTCTGAATTCTGTCTCCTGAGTTCTGAGTCTTTCTGTCTTGTTACAACTGTATTTATACCAGTTGATTTAATCCTATCAATCTCTATTACAAAGGTTAGGGCGTTTCTTATCTCCATTCCAGGGAGAAAAGATTATGTAGTTTAAGCATGATTGTTCGTAGTTAAAGGGATTAATTACCCGCCTGGCACTTAGTTGAGGGGTTTTATTCCCTCCCTAACTTCAGGGGAAAATCCCTACCTGGGGAAAACAACCTTTCTCAGAGACCTTGGTTAAAACACATAGTGCCAAGAAGGTGAGCAAACATATTAAGAACAGTATGCCATATATGCCAGGTCCCTTGAAACAGCAAGCATGGACCGGCTCCCGGCAGCCATCCACTTTGGTTCTTTCCCTGAGGACATGTGTCACTCATGCACGTGTGTCCCCGTCTCTGGACGGGACATGGAGCCGTCCTTAGGGTCTGTGGCCAAACGGGCTTGGGCACCTGCATGCTGATGGCCCCCCACAATGAACATGGCCTCTGGGTCAAGGTTCTGAAAATCCTGAAGATAAACCTGCTTAACTTTGTTTAATCCGCTTTCCCAACCTGACCTGGCCAGGGACCCCTCTCCTAAGGAACCCTTCTTGGGAAGTGCTCCCCACACGCTCCACCATCAGCCGGCCGAGTGGGCCCTCAAAGCTGGCCTCGCCTGCCCTGGGAGATGCCTGGACGGGCAGTGGCAGGCTCTGCCAGCCTCCAGAACTGGGTCACTTCCCACACAGGCCAGCAGGGCAAGGCCAGGACCACCTGGGACCCCACACACCAGACCTTCCTGGGGTGGCCTCTTCATTCTGCCCCAGCCTAGTCCCCCCCCAGGGCCAGCACGGGGAGACCACCAGCCTCCCCTACTTTCCTCTTCTGTAAAATGGGCCCGTGTCCACCCCACAGGTTGCCGTGAGGACCAAAGTCCTCCTAGCTGTCCCTGTTTGACACCAGTAGTTAAAACTCAATGCAGCCCTGGCTGGTGTGGCTCCGTGGACAGAGCGTCAGCCTGTGGACTGAAGGGTCCCGGGTTCTATTCCTGTCAAGGGCACATGCCCCGGGTTGTGGGCTTGATCCCCAATAGGGGGTGTGCAGGAGGCAGCCGATCCATTATTCTCTCTCATCAATGATATTTCTCTCTCTCTCTCCCTCCCCCTTCCTCTCTGAAATCAATAAAAAACGAACGAACGAACACACCTCGATGCAAATGGCAGACTGCACGGTGCGTGAGTTTCTAGTAAAGCTGTTCTGAACCGCGGCCCGTCGGAGGCCAGAGCACGCTCCTCAGCTAAGACGTCAGGGGGAAGGTTCGGGGGCGGTGCCCCACCCCACCCCAGCAGAGGGGCCACCGGGTGGAGGGAACGCTCGCTCCATAAAACCAAGCACCACCGCCTCCCTCCCCGTGTCCCCGCAGGCACGCACCACCCGTGTGCGCAGGCACCGGACCCGCCTCTGAGAGCAGATCTACCTGGGCAGGCTATGCACCCGCGGGGAGGTGCAGCCGCATGGCCCCAGGACGAAGCACAGCAGGGGGGCGCGAGGGGCAGGTGATGGGGGTTCCGGGGAAGGCCCTGACCCAGGGCCCCAGGGTCCTGTCAACAGCAAATGGCAGAGGCAGGGCCCGTAGGGAAACGGGCCCCCGGGCCGGCGTGCCAGGCCGTTCCATCTATAAGGTGAGAAGAGTGCCCCACCCCCGTCCGTGTGGACCGAGGATCGGGGAGAGCACCCAGGTGGCCCCAACGGGAGGCTTCAGCACGCGGGGGCTCCCCCCACCCTTCCTGGAAACGGTCGGTGATCTGCCACTGGGGTGACCTCAGGAGACCCAGGGTCCTGGGGGTCTCCCCGCACACAAGGAACGCTGGTCCTGCAGCTGCCGCGAGCAGGAAGGCCCAAGCCCAAGCCGCGGCCACCGCCCAGTCCACCAGGGAGGCTAAGCCAATGACAAGAGCCCTTCTGCCCGAGAGACCCTGACCTTCGCCGTGTCTGGCACCAGCTGCACAGACAGGACCGCCCGCCCTGGACGATGTGATCTGGGATTTGCTTCCAATGAGCCTGGGTGGGGAGGCGGGCCGCGGGCCCCGTGTTGATGACGACACAGTTCTCTCTTCTCTTCATTTTTGCGTGTACGTGAATCCCTACAGTTAGGAGGGGAGGAAAGTCCCCTAGACCCGTGGTCGGCAAACTGCGGCTCACGAGCCACATGCGGCTCTTTGGCCTCTTGAGTGTGGCTCTTCCTAAGCCTTAGGAGGACCCTAATTAAGTTCATAACAATGTACCTACCTATATAGTTTAAGTTTAAAAAATTTGGCTCTCAAAAGAAATTTCAATCGTTGTACTGTTGACATCTGGCTGTTGACTAATGAGTTTGCCGACCACGGGACTAGACCATGAGGGCAGATGCAGCCCTAGAAAGCCCGGCCCCAGCAGAGGACATAAACTGGGGGCTGGGGAGCGTTCCCATGGGAGCTCGTGTCTGTAAGCAGGGGCGGCACAGTGTGGGTCTGGGGTGAGCGAGGGCCCCGTTGCCCATTGGGGCTGTGCACCTGCAGGGTGGGCACCTCGCTCGTCTGCCCTCGTCCCACCTGCTCCTGAAGCCCACTCCCCACCAGACCACCCCAGCCGACTGGGCCACTCGCCCTCAGCACACAGGCCGCCCAGGGTGCCAGGACGTGAGCCCAAGGCTCTGGATGCTTCTCACTGGAGGAGGAGCAGGGTGAGGGGCAGGCAATTCCTGTCTGTGCTGCTGGCACCAAACACGCGAGTCCTCGTGTCCGCCCCGTGGGAGGAGATGTGGCCTCAGCGCCAGGCCCACGGCTGCTCAGACATGACCCAACGCCCAGTGCTGTGCAATCAGCCCATCAGCCAGGATCCACCCTCAGACAGGACCAGCGCCTCTAGTGATGGGCGTGGAGGCAGCTGGCCGCGGCCCAGCGGGACACTGCAGGGCCTGGAGGAGGGGCCTGAGGGCATCGAGCCCCCCCGCCCCACACCACAGCTGCCCCCTGGTGCTGACAGCCTGCCTCTGGCCCCCTGGGAGGTGTCTGGCCAGGGCAGTTCATGGAGATGGCCAAGGGCAGGCAGTCTAGCCCCAGGGAAACGGAAGCAAGCACGGAGGGGGGGTGGGGGGGGGCACTCAGCCTCCCAGGGCGTCAACAGTCCGCCTGCCAAGTGACTAGGAGGGGCCCCCACTCCCCGCTGGGTGTGGAGCTGACAGCGACACATGGATCCCCGCACACACCCGACCCACGGCCCAGCTGCCACCTCCTTGCAGCCGCAGCCGGCTCCCTCCATCCGGCAGAGTAAATAAATACACAGTTGCTGGTTGTTGCTGTTTTTAAAGGCTCCTCGTGGGAAAGGAAATCACTGTTTCCAGTGCCTGAAGCTGAAGGGGGAGGCGGGGACCAGTCACCCCGACAGTTCGAGCAGGTCCACAGCGTGGGGGTCCGTGCACATGCCGGGGAGAAGAGGGGACGCAAAGGGGACACCAGCAGCTCAGGGCGTGGCGACCCCAGTCACCATGGCACAGGCCCAAGAAGCTGCCTGCTGCTGGAGGGGCAGCGAGGGGCGGCGAGGACACAGGCTCTGGGTCCAGGACCTGGCTGTGTGCCTCAGGGGTGCCGCCCACCTTCCCAGGCCAGCTGCTCCCACTGTGAAGTGGGGACTCGAGGTGACACGCGAGGCGCTCCTGACTCCACCACAGCTCAGCCGGGAGGCGGCTCTGAGGTCACCTTAAGGGACAGGCCTTTGGTGCCTTATGCCCCGCCACAGGGACAGGAGGGTGGGGGGACCCCAGGGCAGCGGGAGAAAGCGCCCTTGCTGGCTCAGGGACCCCCACGGCCACAGGGGCCTCGGCTGCCTCTCCCCTTCCCTCACACTCTTCCTGCAGCCGCCGCTCCGGCTCCTCCCACGGGTGGGGTGGGCGAGGCCTGTGGCTCCCTGAGCCTAACAGTGCAAACCAAAGGTTCCCCTTCCATCCTCTGTGCTTTGAGAGCACGTGTCAGAACTTGGCGCAGCGGGTGAGGGGCTGGTCCACCCTTGGCGAACCCATAGCGTGTCCTTTAGTAACTAGTGGGTGTCCGGTGCCAAGAGGGTCCCCAGCGGTGACAACGCCCCGAGAGCCGGACGCAGGCCTTGCAGTTAGACAGCCACGCGGTGCACCCTCCCTGGTGCTCAGGATGGAGACACGGGGGCCATGGGACAAGCACGCAGGCGATTAAGAAGTCTTCAGCCTGGTGAGGGCACAGTGCGTGGCCGGCGGGGATGAGCTCGGCCCCAAGACCCACAGGCTCACAGCAGACATGGCCCCGAAGTGCCCGCCTCCTGGGTCCTGGACTCCTTTGGCCCCGTCTGCTCGCTCTGCCTCATCGGTCTTCCTTGCCCTCTGTCGGAGGCCAGCACATGCCTGGGACACGGAGTGGGGGTGTGGAGGGAGCATTTGCTGAATGAATAATGATCGAAGAATGAAGTCCAAAGCAAGAAAGTCTTCACTCCAAATCCAAACTGGTGTGTTTGTGTCAACGATTCAAAACCGGTGGCTGTGCTCAGTGGACACACATTCAGGCTTCACTGTCCCCGCTCCCAGAGGTGGCACGGCTGGCGCTGGGCCGCTGAGCGCTGTTCTCCACGTGGGGGCAGCCCTGCCCCTGCCCCCCAGGTTTTCACGTTCTGGAGAAATCAAATTAGCAAGGTGGGGCGGGGAGCTGAAGGCATGGGAGCAGCAAGAAGCTGCCACGGGGTGCGCGGGGCCTCCCAGTGTTCAGCGAGAGGGGTCACTGGGGGGCCGGGCCGGCGGGCGGGTGGCTGCTGACACTGATCGGTGGTTTTCAGAGCGCTGGCTGTGCCGTGTGAGCTGTCAGGACCAGCGGACCCTCAAAGGACATCTGCAGAGTGGACACGCTCAGCTGTCAAAGGGGGGGTCCGGGCTCCCGGCAGAGCAGTGGGAGAGCAGATGGTGGGGGTGCGGCTCTCACCCACGCTCCCTGTGGCCCACACACCCTGGTGCCAGGGGAGGCGGGACTCGGGCCACTGGACGTGTTGAGCACCAACCATCCAGCTGACGGAGCAGCTTCAGGGCTCCGGCATTTTCCCACCACAAGGCAGGTTTGTGCTGAGCATCCAAACCCAGGAAGGCACGGCGGTCAAGGAGCGTCAGGACCCATCCGGTCCGACTCCCCGCGCACGGGCAGGAGGGGCGGGCGCAGCTTCCCTCGCTAACAGGCTCCCCACCCCAGGAGCAGACCCATCCGTCCTCCGTCAGTCCTGCCGGCCCAGCACGTCTGTCTGAGCTTATTCAGTGAGGGAGCAATCACATACCACTCCGCCACACAGGGCCCAGGACGCTGCCCGGCTGCCCGAGGCGTGCTGAGCGATCAGGCCCGCTCACTGCGGCATTTGATTCCATCATGATCCAGGGAAGCTGCTGTTTTCCAAAGCCCATGTCCTCCACGGGCTTGAGAAGGGTTCTGGGCTCCTCCAATGCCAAGGGCGGGAGCGAGCCCTCCCCTGTGTCCACGCTTCCTCCGCACACCAGGCCAGGACGCGGCACCTCGCCCTTGCACGTCTCCTGGGACCCTCAGCGGCAGCCACAGCTGGACCAGGGACAGCACTTGCTGTGGCTCCAACACAGACGCCATTGGGTCCTCAGGCTCCCGGGGACACAAGGCCCCTGCCCCTGGGCTGACAGAAGATCACCCACCGGAGGTGCCCGGGTCCCAGGGAGCCACCGGGTGGCTTCCCCATGTCCCTGTGCACGGCCACTTGCAGCCCGGATCAGAGGTCTGCGGCTTGACCCCACCCAAGGTCAGAGGGCACGGCCACAGGGAAGCCTGTACAGGGAGGCAGGGTGGCGGGGCCTGGCCTGGGTCAGAGGGCAGCCTGGCTCCTCGCTCTGCGACTGCCTCTCCTAATAATTAGCCCGGGAAGTGCCTGCAGCTGGCAGGGAACGGCCGCCCTCGCCTCCCCAGCATAAAATATGCACCAGGAACACTCCAAACAGCACCACCGCCTCCGTGTCAGCGGCCCTGGGGATGGAGCTAAAAATAGGCAGGAGCTTGAAGAATTGCTGACAAGGGGGGAGGCTGGGCGCACAGGCCCGGAGCACACGTGTGCTGAGACAGACGACCCTCACGGCAGCCCCTGGAGGGGACCCCTCCTCCCCACAGAAGCTATTTTTATCAGCACCAGCGCGCCCCAGGCCCCTCAGTGAAGAATCAAAATGGCCTTTAATTGGTGAGAAACCACAGCCTGATGGACACAATGCCAGGGGCAGGAGGCTGTGGTCACCGCTGCGCTGGCCCCTGAAACCTGAGGCTTCGGTCACCTCCCTTCAAGCAGGTGTCGCTCCCCATCCCCTTCAGCCTCCCCACCGTGCCCAGCACCTCCTCCTCCACCCACAGGCCCGGGAGCCCTGTCCAGGTGGTCCACAGAGGGCCCCTGACCACAGGCCGCTCCTGGGGCGCCGAGGCCCCCCTCCCAGAGCACAGACTGCCGAGCCTCCTGGCGGTGGCACTGGCTCCCCCGCCAGCTGAGTTCTGGGGTGTGTTGGGGAGCAGTCGTGGCGGCTGCGGGACCTGGGCGAGTGCACCCCATCTTGGCAGGCACCGCAGACCTGGTCAGAGGACCTGTCCATCATTCACGCGGCAGGAGCCTTTCCAAAGTGAAGACATCACTACCCCTTGGCCATCTGGTCTTTCGCCCATTTGGGGACCCTGGTCACCGGGGGCGCAGGTGCCTGCCTGCCCCTCTCCAGCCCTCGAGTCTGTGCTCCTTCCACCCGGACGGCTCCCTGTCCCCCCACTCCAGGCCCGACCGGAGCGCACTCTCCTCACCTCCTTACTGAAGTTGCAGGTGCTCCCCCCAAAACACGGGGCCCCCACCTCCTGCTTTCCCTTTGCCCCCCATCACGCTCTACTCTCCCCACATGGAGACTCCCCTTTCCCTCGTAGGGCGCACGCTCTAGCGAGGAGGGTCCGAGGAAAGACAGGGAGGAGCCCCTGATATAAACCAGCTCGTGGGACCCTCCCCACCGTGTGGCCCACGGGAAGCACTGCCTGAGATCACAGAGCAGGACCAGGGGCCTGACACCAGGGGCAGGTCCACTGAGGGAGGGAGGCTGGGGACGGAGGGACCTGCGGCTGCCGCTCTGACTGTCGGCGAGGGAACAAGCCTGTGATGCTCCCAGACAGTTCCTGGCCCCGCTCTGCGCCAGAGTCCTGCCCAGGGCCGGGCCGGGCCGGATACTAAACTGATGCGCACGCACTAGTCCACGGTGGGAAGGCTTCACCCAGAGCAGCGAGGGAAGAGTGGGAGGAGCTGGCTCTGTGCCCACCTGCACGAAGGCGTGCAGGCAGCAGAGCACGTGCAAAGGCCCTGGGGCTGAGGAGCAGAGGAGACCGGCTGGGCTGGACCCAGGCCCAGGGCAGTTCAGGTGGGAGAGGGGACGAATCTGATTTGTCTTAACAACCTTGATGGCTGCAGTGTAGAGCCCGATGAAGGGCAGCAGGGGGAGGAGGCTCAGGGCTGAGCAGGACCCAGCAGCAGGGACAGGGCCTGCGGACACTGGGTGTGGGCCGAGTAGGAGAGAGGAGCCGGCCAGGTTCCCATCGCACGAGGGGCGGACACACGAGCAGTGGAATTTTCCTCAGGGGAAGATAATGGCCTCAGTGTGGGGTAAATCGGTGTGAGATGCCTGCAGAGGCCCCGTGGAGAGACAGAGCTGGCAAAGTCGAGGTGGGAAGGGCACAGGCGGGACCTGTCGGAGCCTCATGCTTAGGGGGACTGTGGGGTGGCCAGTGAGTCATTCCAAAGGCAGGGAGAGGCCAGCGAGTGCAGACGGAGAGTGTCCGTGGATGTGGCCACCCTGCCGGAGCCAGAGGCCGGGGGACTGAGAGAAAGAGGTCAGGGACCCCCGAGTGTGGCGGGACGTTAGCACACAGGACAGAGATGCTGGGGGCAGCCTTGCTCACAGTAGGTCACATGCATTTTTCAGAGAGCTCCCACTAAGTGCCAAGACTGTCCCAGGCCTAGTGACCCGTTAGGAGCAAACCCGTCCCAGGCCTCAGGAGGCTCGGTCCGGGCCGGGGAGACGGACTGTCAGCCAGCGACCGGCTACCCCAAGCCCCACGGCGGCCGGGCTCCAGGGGAAGCAGGGCAGGCATGAGAGGAGAGGGCGACGGGCACGTGGATGGGTGTCCTCTGAGGAGGTGACTGGGGGCTCTGGGAGGGCGGCAGGAGCTTGGACTTTAGGCGACATGCACCAGACCCAGGGGCTCTCAGCAGGGAAGGGACCAGATGAAACAGCTGAGAGCCGCCACCTGGTGCTGAGGAAGGAGGCCATGGGCAGGAGGCTGGTGGTGGCCCCGGTACCACCAGGACGGGCAGGGGAGGCGTGAGGGGTGGAGCCTGGGAAGTCTCCGGGACTGTGAGCACTGGGACCTCAGGTGTGCACAGCTGACAGGGCTGGGAGTTGTCAGGGGAGGAAGTCATTAGGGCTTTGTTTACAGATAAAGCCCCAGTGAGCCTCCGCCCTCCCCATCGGGCCCCAGCAGCCTCCGCATCGTGCCCATCTGAAGCTCAGCTGAGAAGCCGCCGTGGCGTGACCCGCTGGGGGCGGTGACCCACAGGGTCCGGCCAGACTTTCCATCAGCACAGTGCGCCCCAGACCCCTCAGAGGAGAATCAAAGGTGGCCTCTCCTTGGTGGGAAACCAGCCTGGATGGACACATCCAGCCCCGCCCCGTCTCTCCTGCACCCCCAGGCCGAGCCCAGCCAGGTGCCGAGGCAGCGCAGGGTGGGGGGTCCCCCGGGAGCCGCCTGGGAGGGTCCTCCCTCCAGCACCTGCGCAGGGCAGGAGCCCTTGGCGCGGAGCTCACCCCTGAGAGGAGCCCATGACGAGGGGCTCGTGAAGGGGTCTCCCTCGTGCTGTCTGCTCGCCCCCCACCCCCCCCGCCGCCCTCTGAGGGCCCTGGCGGCTGACCTGCACCACGGCCAAGGCCGCTGGCTCAGGGTGTGGCGAGGAGGGCCCAGCTGCCCAGAATGGGCTCACGTGACTCAGTTTCCCCTGGGAGCCCAGGGAGCAACGCGGGGGCACTCACCACGAGCTGGGGCACTGGCAGCGACCTGCCCTCCTGGCTCAGGGACACGTAGGTGAAGAAGGCACTGGCCGCCCGGTAGCGCGGCTGCGTGTTGTCCACCACGGGGTCGGCGTCCACCAGGACCTCGATCTCCATGGACTTATTGCTCGTGAAGGTCATGCGCCCCGAGATGGTGATGACATAGCCTGCGGAGCAGGACAGCGGGTTAGGAGGGCGGGGCAGGGGGCGGGGCACAGGATCAGCGGACGGAGGACGCTAAGACACCGGGTTAGGCAGCCCAGGCACTCTAATCACTAGGACGGTCACACGGCAAACCATTAGTACCCACGCACGTCCATCTCCTCGCGACAGGCAGACTCGTCTCATTCATGGAAGAAGTTAGTGGCACTGGGCCCTCCCCGAGCCCCCTGCGCTGGGAGTGGCAGTGTGTAGGGGGTGGGGGGTGGGGGGGGAATGCCTCCTCACTCCTGCCCCTCAGGGCAAGCCCCACCCACCTGCAGGCTGCAGCCCTGGGGAGCTGGCTCCGTCCAGAAGGCTAAGGCCCAGTCTGCAACCTGCACTGTCCATGCTGTGGCCTTGTGTGCCCACTGGAGCCACAGAGCGGCTCCCCACGCTGCTCAGCACCACAAGGAACCTCCATCACGCCCCCCCCACCCCCACCCCCAGCTCCCTGGCTGCCATGTTCCAGACGCCGGTCTGAAGGGCTCGTGCCATTGGGTTGGGCCAAGCTGCCACACTGACTGGGGTCCTGCGTCCCTGAGCACTGCCTGCGTTTCAGCCCCAGCACACGGCCACCCGCGTCCAGGCAGGACCTGCGGCCCCTCCTCTGAGCAGGGACATCTGCCTCCTGAGACCCTGTCCTGGTCAGAGGCCCGGCGCGCACCACCTCCCCGCGGTCTCCCTTGTGGAGTATGACGAGGTCTAAAGTCACGTGTCCCCATAGCATCCCGGTGTCCTCTCTCCCTCAACCTGACCCCTCCAGACCGACCCCACGCCTGGGGTCACGAGCTCCCCCCTGGCAGTCACTGCTGGGCCTCGGGCCTCTCTCTGCCTCTCGCCTCCAGGTCACGAGCTCTTCCCTCAACCGAATCCCTCCACCTCACGGAGCAGCCCCCGTGGGGACGGCATGGAAGGGCCAGGTGCTGAGCCGCGCGCCTGGCGGTGGGAAGCGGGAGGCGCTGGCACAGCCATGACCACCCGATGGGCTGTCCAGGACCACGCGGAGCACTAACCCTTGGGCTTCCAGGGGAACGGCCAACACCTGGCCGTGCCTCCCACATGTGGCCGTACCCGCCCCCTCCCCCATGGCCTCACTCTGGCCTGGCTCAAGGAAATGCCTGCCGAGGCTGGCCGCACGGCTGGGGCCTGCTCCCCGAAAGCAGTGCTGGCTGCGGGGACCCTCAGTGCCCCTGGGAGCCTGTGTCCCAGCTCCAGGCATGTTCAGAGACCCCAGAAGACAGACAGGTCGGGCAGCATGGCGACTGTTAGGGGAGTGAGCAGGCTACAAGCGGAGCAGTTATTCCAGGTTATAAAGTTCCAGAATGTTCCATGCCACATTTAACTGCATACTTACAGGGAGCTCTGCGGGTTGGGCACAGCCATTTCTGGGGGAAGGAAGGCCACGTGGTCAATGACGGTGGCATTACAGGGGACAGTCACACACAAGCACCCAGGGCACACCTGGGTCGCTCCTGGTGATGGCCAGACAGACTGGTCAGCCAGGCCCCGCCCCCGAGGCCCCGCCCGAGTCCCCAGCTCCTGCAGCCGGACCCGTGCCAGAGCCTGGGGCTTCTCGAGGGACAAGGCCCCATCTCCCTCCGAAAGAGGAAGAGGCTGGAGGCTGGCGCTGAGCGTTCTCTGACTTTCAGGAGGGAAGCGATTCTGTCCTATAAGTGGCACTGAGGCCGCCTTCGGCAGCCACGGGTCTCATGACAGCCACGGGGGACGCTGACCCTCGGTGCCCCGCGCAGGCATGGAGGATGGACCCGTGAGGCTGTGTCATCGCCCGCCGAGGCTGACACCCAGGCTGAGAGCGGATGTCGGCCATGTTCACACCTGGTGGTGAGAAGGCCCCAGATCCGAACAGCCCCCGTCTCGCTGGGCGGGTGAGGGCACGTCGCACCAAGCACTTAGCATGCCTGGCGCCCGGCGGTGAGCGGGGTTAGGGTGGGCACTGCCAGGCCGGTAGGGTCGGTGGCTGCGCCTGAACCCCTCGCCAGTTTCTGTCTGTAAATCACTGCTGAGCTGCCGCAGCGCACGGCCGGCGCCTGGCAGTGCCCACCCGCTCCCCCAGCAGATGGGCAGACCTCAGCAGGATGCCAGGGTTTGGAAAAACAAATAGAATAATAAAAAACTGCTCTTGCCAGGACTGCAAAGTTGCCAAATATTTCAAACTTTAAGAGCAGCTCAGCGTTTAAGCTCCAAACAGCCGTGGCTGTGCACGTTCTTAAAAGGCACGGAACCTGTGCGGTGACGCTGGTGTTTCTGACATCACACACCCAGAGCCCTTTCTAGAAGGTTTCTCATTTCCCACAGTCATGCTCCACAAGAAAACTTTGGCTTTCGGTTCCCGCACCCAAGGCTCCGAACCATCCCATCACAGGGACCTGTTTTCTCCCTCGCCTGCTCTCCACGGCTGCCTGGGCATTTTCACTTCTCAGTTAAAAAATATTCAGAAACGGAGCAAGTGACCTGTGGGAGCGCAGGACGTGGGGGCGGGGTGGGGGTGGGCGGCAGCAGCGCCGGCCGAGGCCTCCGCCCGTGGAATTGGACACAAACGCACAATTCTGTGTCTGAGGCGGCGCGGCCAGGGCGCTGCCAGCGCTGAGCCCTCCACCGGGCGTGACTGTGGGCAGAGCCGTGGCGCAGAGCAGGGAAGTGCTTTTCTCCGCCGCGGTTCCCAGGGCACCGGAGCCACCGCACAGGGCGGGCGCCATGGGCCGGCGTGGTTCCCCTTGGAGCCTGAAGCCCCTCGCGGTCCTGTCCCCGGGAGTCGCTCTAGAGAGCGGCGTGGCATCCTTCCCCGAGTTCCCGCGCTGTCCCCGGGGCCATGGAGGGCGAGCCAAGGACAAGGCTCGCGTGTTTGGGGCAGATCCCTTTTCCCGAAGCCCGAGCCCAAGGTCAGCAGCTAAACTCGCACTCGATGCCGCCAGGGCGGGGAGGAGACCCTCTGCCCTTCCCGTCACCGCGCTGGTGCTCAGGGGCCAGGTGCTGCAGGGGCGAGCACCCCAGGGCCTGGGAGGCCTCCGCGGCTCGGACGCGGCATCGCTCCGGCCAACGGGCTGCTTTCGCAGCGAGGCTCATCAGAATCAACGCCGCCTGAACCCCAGCGAGTGCTGCTTCTCGGGGCGCAGGGCCTCACCTCCGAAGACACCACAGGACAGAATGGCGCCGTGCCGGGAGGGACACTGGCTGCCGTCTCCATGGCAGCAGCAGGTGAGAGGGGCCAGGGGAACTGCGCCCGCACAGGCCACAGGCAGAGGCACGAGAGACGCAACTCTGTTTCCAGGCCGGTAAGGCACTGGTGTTGGGAAAACAAGCCAGGCCAGCACTGCCCCTGGAGGGGGGGGGGGGGGGGCGAGGGGGAGGGGGGCCGGCAGGCGGCCAAGGCTGCAGGGGCTCCTCTGCACCAAGCCTGCTGCTTACCCCACAGACCACCCGCTCCTCCCGGAGAGGAGAGCAAGGCAAGCGAATGCCCAGCTACAGTGACGTAGCATCTCCGCGGGCTCCGCCCACTCCACGCGTGGGGCGCTTTAAGAGCGGAGTTTCTGCTGCTCCCGCAGGACGAAGGCTCCCATCCTGTCGGAGGGACAGCCTTCACCGGAATGAAGTCATTTCAGCGAACCCTGAGCTTCAGCTGCCTCCCCAGGCCGGAGCGCGAGCCTGGCCTCCTGCTTCCCGTGGCGAATGGGCAGACGCCAGGGCCGGGCCACCCTGGTGTGAACCAGAAGCTAATGGCGCCAGGGCCCCAGGCAGCCGCAGGCACCCTCCCTGTGGGCAGAGCGCTGTTACCTTTTCTGATCTTGTCGTGAAAGTTGATGGCGTCCACAGAAGCTGTGACTATGTTGGTCTTGCAGTGCCGTGCGGCCACGATGCCGGCCACCTCGTCCATGAGCTTCATGGTGACGCCTGCGCAGAAAAGAGGCACGAGGCAGGTGAGACGGGCAGGGAGCTGCTTCCCACCAGGGAACAAGGTGTGAACACCAAGCCCTCCCAGCTCCCACCAGCGGGGGCTGCACGGCGCTGGGGGCGGGCAGGCACGGGGACTGGTGAGGCTGATGGAAGCCTGGCTTCCTCAGGAGCTTTTTAAAATTGTTTTTAAATATGTTTTGATTTTAGAGAGAGAGGAAGAGCAAGATAGAGACATTGATGAGAGAGAAACATCAATGGGCTGCCTCCTGCACGCCCCCTACTGGAGATCCAGGCTGCAGCCCGGGCGTGTGCCCTGACCGGGAATTGAACTGGGGGCCTCCTGATACTCGGGACAATGCCAACCACTGAGCCACACCGGCTGGGCCTCCAGGAGCTTTTGAAAATGACCCCAGCTAAAGCTCTAGGTCAATAACAAAATACAGTCCTTTGTCCTGCCCTCTGCAGAGGTGTCTCCTGCCAGGACAGTGTCCTTCCTGAGTGGCTGCACCAACGTCAGGTCCCAGTGCGGGGAGGACGTGGAGGAGTCAGACCCTCGGAGCTGCTGGGGATGGAGAGTGGTGCGACTGCAGCCCCTTTGGAGGTAAGAGGGAGTTTCACCAGAGGCCAATTCCGCGCCACACGAGGCAGCCAGCCCACCCCCCACCCCCGTGCACACCCGCGAGAACGGAAAGCATGTCACACCCCTGCGTGCGGATCTCATGACAGCATCTCCCAGCAGCCAGACCGGGATGTGCCCCCACCAATGAGGGGACGAAGGACTGAGCCCATCTGTGCAATAAAAACAGACAAAGAACCGACACTCTACACATGGGTGAGCCTGAAAACACGACGCTGAGCGAGAGAAGCAGGCACAAAGGCCAGGCGCTGCGTGGCTCCATGCATGCGAGGTGCCCGGACAGGCAGGTCCCGACACAGGAAGTAGGTCCGTGGTTGTCAGGGGCTGGGGAGCAGGGAGGGGAGGGCCTGCTCAGGGGTATGAGTGTCTCTTTGGGGTTGACAATGCCCTAAGTTGCTTGTGGTGGTGGCAGTGTAGCTGACTGCACTGAAAACCAGTGACTGGTGGTGAGTTGTGAGGTCTGTGACTTCCTCTCAACAGCTCTTCTAGAAAACACACAGAAAGGCAGGCTGCACCGGGCTGGCCCCGCCTGCTGGGCAGAATCCCGACAGCACACCTGCTAGCTCCACCCCCGACCTCGCACCCCAGCACAGCACGAGGCTTGTTTCACATCCACAGCTTAAACATGCCCTTCGGTTGTGCTACTGAGACTGTCCCCAGGAAAGCAGCAAAGGGTACTGGTCAGCTCCCAGCTCCCGGAAATCTTAGTCACAGACCCACCCAGGACACAGGGGCAGAGCCAGCCCCCGCCCGGGAAAGCGGGCTCCCAGGGAGCCTGCAGGGAGGGGCGGCCGACCAATCGCCACCCGGACGAGGGCCCGAGCCACCAGCCTGGGCTCTGGTGTGTATGAGCAACCTGCCCATGTGTAGACATGGGATCGTTACCGCTTTGCCGTGTGGGGAAAACAAAATAAATACCAGGTCACGGAGAGGCCAGGAGCTCGTGCTGCCCTGCGGCCGCGGCTGAGCCTCCGGGCCTCACAGGTACTGGGGGACGCCGCTTCCCAGGACGTGGAGGCAGGGAGGCCGCTCTCCTCTCCGCGTCTGCATACTGAGCATTTCCAGAATAAAAAGGGTTGTTTTTTGTAACGAGTGTCCTTGACTTTAAGAAAGTGGGCTTCCATTACCACGACTCTCACGGAAGGTGCCACTGAGGACCACGGCGCCTGGCTCGGTGGGTGGCGGGCGCCCCACTCGGTCTGCTGAGGTGTCAGCATCCCCTCTTCCAACTAAGGCAAGGCTCAGGCCCGGAGGTCAGCTCTGGAGGGAGTGCAGTGAGCCTGCGGTGGGGGAGTGAGTGCTGGCCGGCCGGATAGCAGCCGGGGCGGGCCCAGCGCTGTCTGCTTATCACAGCAGGAGCCGGAGGCACAGAGGCCACAGAGCTTGCGCAGGAAGAGTGGGACCAGCCCACGACCACGCGCACAAGGCCACACGGCGCTGCCTCTCCATCCACGACTGCGAGGCGGGGCTCCAGGTGGATTCCGAGCTGCGGGGCGACTACGGAAAGGGGTGCTCAAGGCCACAGCGACTGGGGGCGTGCGATGGCCTGCAGGTGGAAGGCCACGGGCTGCGCGGCCGGCTCCGGCCACCAGACGCGTCGTCGGCCAGGGGGTCAGTTGGGGCAGGAGGGAGGGCGAGGAGGTGGGACAGGAAGGAACCCCTGAGCTGGAATGAATGTTTAGAACAGAAGATACAATGAGCTCTCTCTGCGTTTCTGTAGGAGGGGGTGAAGATGGAGGCGTGAGTGGAAGGAGTCAGAACCAGCCCTGGGAGTGGGGGTGCGGCCCCATTGACCGGAAATGCCGGTGGGGTTCCCACAGGGCCTCACTGTTCCTAAGAACAGCGCAGGGCCGAGTGCGCCAAGTGTGGCCGCGAGCCCGGGCGGACGGGAGGCGTGAGCCGCTGGGCGCTCCCGCTGTCAGCCCGGCAGCCCTGGCCCAGCACCCAGGCCTCGGCGTCACGTGTGACAGAGCCCTCTGAGGCCAGCACTTGAGCTCTCCGTGTAGTGAGCCCTACAATCTACCTTGATTACCAGGGTTCGCCATGGGAACTACGACAGCGAAAGTGTAGACCTGCTCCTCGAACACTGCACTCATCAGGGTTAGAGAGAAAAAAACAAGACTTGCTTGGCCACTAACATATAGACAAACATCGGCACCAGAGGTAACATCTAACTGCCTACAGGTTTGTTTTTTGAAGTATCAACAACGCGCTGAGTGGCCTGAAAGAGACTTCATTTTCTTTCCTGGGCCCGACTGGCTGACGGGACCATGCTTGCCGACAGACCCACAGCAGCCCCACTGTGGGCGGCGACTTGAAATGCCCTGTTTCTACATTGAATTCCGGGAACGGAGTGTGGGGCCAGCCCCTGAGATGAAGGCAACGGTAGTAAGTGCAGCCATGGTGAGGAGCCCCCGTGGTGACCACAGGGTCACTCCAGGGGCCGGAGTGACAGCCTCCTCCCCAGACAGTCTGGCCTCCCTCCCAGGCTCCACACGGACCGGCGGGCACCTCTGCGCGGACCAAGGGCAGAGGAGCACTAAAGGTAATCAATAAGGATGATTTTTGGCAATTAATGGGCAGTGATGATAGGTAAAGGTGATCGGTTTCTAACATCAAAACGTCAAAAGCGGGAAGTCTGCAGAGGCCTCGGGCACAGCCGGACCGTGGCTCCCGTGGGCCGAGCATCACAGACCAGGGGCCGGGGGAAGGGCCGCCGCATTTGGTCGCTCCCTGTCCGAGGGAACTTGAGACGGTTCCCGTTAAATCTGCCGGCTGCTGGTGGGGATCAGTGCCTGCCCGTTGTGAGCGAGGCGGCAGGGGAAGGAGGGCAGGCGAACCCTGCATGGGGCCGGGACCAGGCCGCCGTGTGTGCAGGAGCCCCACCCCCCCCACCCCCCGCCCGCTCGGGGGAGGTGGCAGCCTCACCGGTTCCATGCAAGGTCAAGGTCACATCTTTGAAGGCCAAGAACCATCCCACTGGTGTCCGTTTCCTCAAAGGAGTCTAGACTGAAGTTGGGGGGGAAGGCTAATCCCATGTAATAAAAGGCTAATACGCAAATTGTTCCCTCGGGAGTATGACGGCTCACAATGGTGTGCGCTGACCGGGAGCGGTGCAGAATGAAGGAAGGGCCCGGCCGGCAGCCAGCAGCCGGGGGAAGGAAGGACCCAATCGGCCCTGATCGCCAGCCAGGCCTAGGGACCCTACCTGTGCATGAATTTCATACATTAGGCTTCTAGTCTATAATAATAAAAGTATAATATGCTAATTAGACTGCACGTCCTTCTGGACAAAGCTGGGGCTGCAGCGGGATCGAGGCAGCTGCCGTGGCTGCGAGGGAGGGATCCAGGCAGCCGCTGCAGCTGCAAAGGCCTACTCTTGCACGAATTTCATGCATTTGGCCTCTAGTATTTAAGAATTCTATGTTCAGCCCAGCCCGTGTGGCTCAGTGGGTCACAGTTCAATTCCTGGTCAGGGCACACGCCTGGGTTGTGGGCTTGATCCCCAGTGGGGGGCGTGCAGGAGGCAGCCAATCAGTGATTCTCTCTCATCATTAATGTTTCTACCTCTCTCCCCTCTTTTCCTCTCTGAAATCAATAAAAACATATTTTTTTAAAAAGAATTCCATGTTCGTGACGTTGAGTAGGAAAGGTCCTGCAGGGGCCATCTACCACGCGTGTCCCTCACGATCGCAGCTAAAGCAGAAGCAGGCGAGTTAATCTGGCACCAAAGGCAGGGGACCAGCAGGCTGGACAGATGATCTCATGCTGGGGGCTGACCGTGTCTCCCAAGCAAAGCGCTCCGAGCTCCCAGAGGGAGGCCCACCCCCGCGGAGGAGGGGCTGCTGAGAGGACCCGAGGCTGGAGGAAGCCAGCTCCTGGGACAGGGGTCAGCGGCGCCCTCTGTCCAGGGAGCAAATCCCACTGCCCGTGTCTGCGCGGGAGCGCCGCTCAGCGAGGCCACAAAACTGGAAAGCGCCTGTGCCTCTCTCTGTATTGTTCGGTGAAATCAATTCCTCCCACAAGTGCAAACACTGCGTCTCCACAACCGCCCACCAGAACCGCGCCCGGAGCATCTGCGCGGGAGGCTCCCCCCCCCCCCCCCCCGACCCAGCACCTCGCCTCCCAGGCGTCCTCTGCTGGGGCCACCCGCCTCGCCGCCAGGGCCTGCGGTTCCCCCGCTGCCCCTCCCTCGGGTCCCGGTGAAGCTGTGCGGTGCCCGGCCTTGAGACCCCTGGGCAGCCACGTGTGCGCATGCTGCTCGGTGCGGCTCCTGCTGCCGCCCCGCCTGCCTCTGCGGTCCCTTCTCACACAGGGGCCGTCTCCACTCTTCCCAGCCCCTCATCCCACACGCTGCATGTCTGCTCAGAGCCGGGCCCTGTGCCCAGTGCTGGGAAGCAGCCGAGAGAAAGACCAAGTGCCCACCCAGTGAGCCTACATGCACGGGGGCGGGGGGCGGGGCGGGGGAGGGAACAGCTGACAGAAGACGCCTGCCAGGCTCTGATCTGATCCTAGAGGCAGAAGTGCTCCAGTGTAGGGGTCCCTAACCCCTCACGCCACATTCTGGCAGTGGTGTGGGTTCCCTGCAGGAACATGGCCACCGCGGCACCGTCCGTCCTCTGGGTGGGAAGAGCCCCCCGGCAGGTGATGAAGGACAGCGGAGCCACATGCCCGTGACTCTCACAGAGCAGCTGCCAACGGCCCGAGCGCAGCCACCCGGCAGCACCACCTCCAGCCTCTTTCTGAAAAGTCCTTCCCGCACTCGGTGGACATTCCAGGTCCTGAGGACAGGAGAGGGGTGACCTCCAGGAAGAGAAGCCGGACAAAACGTGTACCAGGAGCAACGATGGGTCCTGAGGAGGGCGGAGGTGGCCTCGGCGTGGGGGGCCCAGAAGCACCGGGGCAGGTGGGGTTTGGGCGGAGCAGCAGAAGCAGAAAAGCCAGAGGCACGTTTCGGGAAACAGAGTCACGGGAATAAAGAGGCCCGTGGTGTGGGAATCAAGGCTGATCTGGCTGTGGGGGTCGGGGAGTGGAGACCCCCAGGTGGGACCCAGGATGGCAATGAGGGGTGAGGAGGGGCGGGCGGGTAGGGAGGGCTCTGACGGCTCAACATGCACAGATTGTATATATGGTCGTGAGGCTCTGCACCGGGGACCAGGTGGGGACCACGGAGATGGGGGGCAGGGGGGCACCACCCCTGCCTGGCACACGGGCCGCGTGTGGAGCATTTACAGAGCGGCTGCAGGGGGACAGGGCACACGAGGCGACACTGAGCCTTGCAGTACAAGCCCACAGCCACGTCATCTGGCGCTGGACCTGGCTCGGCGCTGGCTGTTTACGCGGCATAAGCTGGAATTTCCGACGAGAGACGGCCTAGAGCCGCGAGCCCGCCAGCAGCTGCCGCGAAGGGGGCTGGGCGGAGCGAGGGGGGACAAGGGAAGCGGCTTTGTCAAGAGCCATCTGGACCATCTCCACAGGATACTTGGGTTTAAAATAATTTTAAAATAAAAAATGAAGTGCCGAAGAAATATCCAAGGCTGCAGAGCGTTCAGGAGCGAGGAATTCCGTGGACGCTGGTGTCCACCCGGGCTAACCCCCAGGAAGCCGCGGCTGCCCCCCGCCCCCGGGCTGGCCAGGCAGCCGGACTTGGAAGCGTGTCTCCTCTCGGCCTCAGCTGGCCTGAGCAGGGACTGCCCAGCCCACATGGACACAGCCCGGAGGCCAGGCCAGGAGGCCCCACGCGGGAAGCAGCCAGAGCCGGGGCAGCCGGGGGCCCCAGTGGGACACTCAGACAATGAGTCCAGGGACAGACGCCATGGCAAACGACCAAAGAGTGACGTCTCAAGAGATAGTTAAAATCAAGACATAAAAACACATTTGAAAACAAACATACCTACAAACAACAATGAAAAATTGTCTATTTCAGGTGAGGTTTTTTTAAAGCATTACTCATTCTATAGGCTGTTCCCCGACTGAATTCTTGCATTATCTGAGTTATTTTCACCACTGGGTCCCGGGTGTTACTGTGCCATCTGGGAAGACAGACAGCCTTACCTCCTTTCTGCCAATTCCTGTGCCTGGAAATGTCTCCTCTTGTTTAGCTAAGTGGCTAGAATCTCCAAAACAAGGCCACCCAGCGCGGGGAGGGGGGCACCCCCGCCTTACTCCTGAGCTCAGGGAAGGGCCTCCAGCCCTCTGATGGATTCCCGTCCTCAGCGCGTGTCTCATCGAGGATGGTGGCTGGGTGAGCCTGTAAGGTCTTTGCCTGCTGCACGTGCCGAAACCAGCCCTCATGCCCGGGTCGCCCGCAGCCTGTACAGCCAACTCGGGGGAGGGGGGCACGGAGGGAAATGGCCTTTTAGGAGCTGAGATCCCAGTACTTCCAAGAGGAGGAAGAACTCTGCCCAGTCACTCAGGACTCAGAGGGCAGATGCCAAGAGCCAAGCTGGCACCTGTGGTTTCCAGCCACGGAGCACTGCCAAGGCCTGTGTGTGCACATGTGTGCATGCATGTGCATGCGTGCGTGTATGCATGTGCATGTGTAAGTGGCAGGGTAGGAGCTAGGCCTCAAGATGGACTATCCAAAGTGTGAAAGTCACAGAAAACGGGGCCAGGAGTTCACCAAAAGCACAAACACTGCCCAGAGTCACTGAAAGGCCGAATGAACACACGCCCCGGCCACTGTTCCCTCCTGCGGTGGCACCCACTCGGCTCCAGCGTGGAGAAGGCTGCCACTGAAATGCGGGTCCACCCGCCTGCCGACAGCAGTCCCCCTACAGGAAACGGGGCGACCGCGCTCCCAGTGTCGACCTCGTCCGCCACTCCTGCTGAATTACTGGCAATGTGCGAGACAACGGGTTTGGTAAATTATTAGACTGTTTTTAAAACCGCGGGCACAAAAGCCCTACTGAAACTGGCATTGCACACACTTCTTAAACACACATTAACAGTGTGCCCGTATCCAATGGTGCAGCCTGGGCGCCGTCGGTGACATGAGCTCCGTGAGCTGCTGCTTCCGGGGTCTCGGCAGGTCTCCCACGGCCCGCACTGCACTGCGCCCCCCCACGCAGAGCCAGGAGACGGCACTGGTGTGGACTCTGCACCGAGCACGTGGCGATGGCGGAGATGCCACATGCATGAACTTCCAACGTGTGGGCGAAACTAGCAACAATTGTAGCCCGGGTTCCACAGGTTCCAGGCAGGGTGCGGTCTGCGGGGCTCCGGGCCAGTTCTTTGAGTTACACAAGCTGGGGCTTCTGCTGGTTAGGCTGGGAAGAGGGGGCTGCCCCCTCCCAGGAGAGGAACAGAGAGCTTACGAAGCCACAGCCGCACGAGCCATTCTGTTCCCAGGGCAGAGGGTCCTCTGATTGTCACAGTACTCATGGGCCTGGAAAGAACTGTTCGTTACAAAATAGAGCTTTCCTCGGGGAGGCCCTAAGCTGACCAGATCTCAGGGCACTGCAGCGGCATTCAGTTGAAGAGGAAAGAATCATGAAATGGAAAAAAGCAGCAGACAAACGATCAGTTAAAAAAGAAATGACCTTCAGAAACGTAGATCAAATCAGGGCCACTATCCCAGCTCCTCACCCCGAATGCTACGTGCACCTCTCATTCGGGGAGCCACCTGAGCGGCCTGTGCCTCTTCACTCTACGTGAGGCCCTGGAGCCAGTACGATGAATAAGATAAAGCCCTGCTCCTGAGGCCTCCCGGGTAGAAAGAGCAATGCGACCCTGCAGCATGGTACCATTTGAGCTGGGTTTTGAAGGATGAATAGGAGTTTTCGGAGAGGAGAAGAAAGGAAGGCCTGGCTTCCGGGCAACTGGAAATGAGAGTGTGAATGAGTGACATTGAACAAGTGCCTGTTCTGCCTGAGAAGCAGGACTGGCTCCGTCCACCCGAGCAGCGCAGTGCAGCCCAAGCTTCCTCACCCACACACCACGGTCACGTTTCCGCGACCGTCTATGCCACGTAATGACCTTTCCCCTTATGCTTTTCTTTAAATCAGCTTATTTCTTGAAGTTTACTTTAATGCCATCGAAATGATAATATCCATTAATTTATGAGCTTGATGTATACTTAAATTTTCCCTAAATCACAAAAAATAATTATACATCATTCAAGTAACAAGTGTCCCTCCAAGAACCTGCGTCTAATAAGTCCTCTTGTGTGCCCGCCGTGTTTCCCCAGCTGGGAACTTCAAGGCCTGTGTTGTTTGAGCTGGAATCTGACCAAAGGAAAACATAAATGCAAGCATCAGCGGCAAAAATGGCTTCTATCGGCCAGTTAGTGCGCCGTGACTTCACTCCTGAGGGTGTGGGCCCGGCCCGCCCACGGCAGCCCCTGCGCACGGGTGGCTGCGCTCCCAGGGGTGGGGTAACTCTATTAGGGCACTTCCATCTGACTTTCACTCCCAGTTTTACAAACAGTATTTCAGTACTTATTATGCAACTCCTAAAAGTTTAAATGTACGCTTCACTGAACAGAGAGCCTAAACTGGGTCAGACAGCGTGACTTCCGGGGAGTCATGAGGGCCTGGCGAGCGGGGGGAAGGGAGATGGCAGCCTGGGACCCTTACCTCCGTGCACGAAGCCGTGCAGCGTGCAGTCCGAAGGCCCCACCAGGTGGATCAAGCTGGACTGGCTGTAGCTGACTGTGTTCGGCTCTGGAATTGCAAAGGAGGCAGGTCAGGCCACGGACAAACGGGTCTCCCGGCTGATCGTGTGACCGTACTGCCACACCGGCGTGTGCGTGGTCCCCGGGGCTGCCGGCAGCTTAGACCTGGGATCTCTAAGGAAAACTGTGGCCGCAGAACAGGCTGCAGGCGGCGAAGGGGAAGGCTTTCGAGGATTGATCAGCCACTCCGTTAGTGGGCCCTGACGCCACCCTCTGGGGACAGCAGTGTCCCCAGCAAGGCCCTGCCCCAGCCACAGGCAGCCACCGAGCACCTGGTGGCGAGCTCCCAGGGCTGCATGCGACCCTGTGAGGAGCTCTTCATCTGACTCTCATTCCCGTATTGTAAACCGGCGCCAACCGTCTTCAGGAATCGGCTGTGGAACCCCCCAAGTTCACCGTACACTTCACTCTGCACCACCGCGGCCTGGTGCCTGAGGCCCCCGGGCCGGCGGGCTCGCTGGGAGGCCTCCTGCAGGAGGCGCAGCGTCGCCGAGTCAGGAGCCGGGCGGAGGCGGAGGCAGAGCCCCTCCCGAGACGCCACGTCCGGAGGCTTCGTCCAGCCCACCTTCGGCACGCGGGCCGTGGTCCTCGAGGGCGGGCAACTCCACCGGGGGGGGGGGGGGGGGGGGGTGTCTCACCCATGGTTCCCGGGAAAGGCACGCGCTGTCCCCGGGACTGCAGTCCGTGCAGAGGACTGCGGCCTCGGCCAGGGGTGTCCAGGCTGCCTGGGCTGGCGAGAGCCGCTGGGCCTCACGCCCAACGCGCCCTGCGAGGCCTGAGGAAAGTCCAGGACTCGGCGAGGCCCAGTCCCTCATGTCACCTGTGCTCTGTGAGGGCGGGTGACAGTCCCTGCAGGTTAGGTGCACCCAGTGCCACGCCTATCGCCAGCCTCGGGGGCTTTGGGTGCCCAGACCCTGCCCGGGGGGCCGGGGGGGAGGGGCACAGCCCAAGGAGCCACAAGGACGCCTGGACCATCGGAGAAACCCCAGGCAGCGCTGCTGGCCAAACACCCAGTTCCAAGCACCGTGTCCCCGGCCTGGCCTCTGCACGCCCGGGCCCACCACCTGCTCTGGTTGGCTCGTTCCCGCTCAGAAAGGACAGGAAAGCCGCCGGCATAGGCCCCGCCCGAGGGCGTCCCGGCAGCAGGCGCTCCTCTGCTTCGCTGTTAAGGGCTCGGGGCGGAGAGGCTGGAGGGAACATCTGTGACCTCCTGCGTGGGTTCGGGTGGACATTCTGTTAAAGCGGAACCACCCTGGACCTGAAGGATGAGGGACAGGAAGGCGCCGCCGGAAAGGGAGGCTGTGGCCCAGAGCTTTGTCGCCAACGCAGAAGAGCTGCTGTCACTGTCTGTCACCCGTACACACACTCCCGGGGGCTGGGGGACCCGCAGGAGCCCATGTGGCACACAGGCCCCGGGCAGTGCTCGGCCTGAGCCTTTTCCTACGGGGCCCCCGCACCGAGGCCTCCGGGGGCTTGCCTGGCCCCCATCACCCCAGCTGCCTGGAACCGGGAAGGGCTCGGGATGGCGCACTAACCCCAGGAGGACGTCAGGGACCGGCGCCTTGTCACCGGCCAGCGGACATCAGCCATCTACCCCGGCCCGCCGTACCTGGGTTCAGGCCGGGCTGGACGATGTCCCCGTTCCTCCACTTGGTCTCCATGCGCTCCAGCTTCTGGGCCTCGTAGCGCCTGCGGCCCTCCTCCTCCTGCTCCTGCCGGGAGTACTGCGGGGCAGACAGGGGGTCAGCCGGCCGCCGGGCTGGGCTCGCCTTTCGCTAACTGGCTCCATCCTTCCTCTGATCACACACATTTAATATGAGCAGCATCACAGAGCGGGAGAAGATCTCAGGCAGCCCCCCACCCCCGCCCGAGATCAGATCCTGCCTGAATTATTCTCATGCCCATCTGCATATAGCAGTTCCATCATGCTGTTCATGGACTTTAAAAGTCACAGTATTTAAAAAAAAAGTAACAGTACTCCCCCTCTTGCTGTATCAACATAATGTATGCGATGGAGCCATTAAAAAGGGGCATTCAGCGTGCTCCCAGTTTTCTTCCTATTAAAACGTTATCATACTGACAATCTCAGCCCTCATTTACCACCCGCCCCTTCTTCCTATTCGTTCCTGGGCACAGAGCTCAGAATCCAGGCCACACCCACTCTCCTGTGACACAGGTGCCCCGAGTGCCCCCCTCCACCCCCCACACCTGGCAGCCCGGCTCTGCTGCCCCCTGGCCGGCCAACAGGCTGCATATTGTGAGGAATGTGCAGGTGAAGCTAAGACGGCCCCGCTGAGGCCCAAAAGCTGGGGCTCCGAGTCCTTTGGGCTAAAGGGGGGTATTGCGCCCTCCCATACCACCTCTGAACTGCTTTCTCCCCGCCGGCGTGAGAACAGAGAGCAGTGGCTCTCACGGATGAGCCATTCACGCGTGTCCTGGGAACAGCCAGCCACACGGCAGTTACAAGAGGAGGAGGTGAGGGAGCAATTGTGGGGAAGGAGCCCCGAGCTGCCCGCTGACCCTGCCTCCCAGAGGCCCCCAGGAAGAGACACGACGAAGCCTCGCCATGCAAAGATGCGTCTGCCCACAGCAGCCGCCCAGAGGAGCCAAGGGCTGTCTAAGCTCAGGTCCTCAGGGGCCCAGAGGGGCCGAGGGGCAAGGCTGGACAGGGCAAGGCTGGCCTGGGCAAGGCTGCCGGCGGTCCTGGCTCTCAGCTCGTGAAGATTCGTGAACAGAAACCTCGTGAAATTGGAGGTGGAGGGCTCCCCTGCCTTCACTCACCCGCTGCCCCTCAGGGAGAAACACTCGCCATCTCCCACAGGAAGGCCTATTCCAGCCACTACTCCAGCAGGAGGGGGGATCTTCTCCTCGTCTGGCAACCACTCAGCCAATGAGAGGCAGCCACACTCTGGCCTCCCAGCAGCCCCTCTGCACCCCCCTTCCCTCTATAAGAGAGCCTGCCTCTCCTCTGTTCTCTGGACTTGTGGGTGGCGCCGTTAGACGGTGTGTCCCTAACTGCCATTCTTTGCTGTTCCTGAGTAAACCCAGTTTGGGGAGAAATGTCCAGCTGTCTGTCTGTCCAAGGTCAACAGGCAGGAGGACCCTCACCAGGCATGGCCGTCGCCTACCTTTTGTCTGGTCAGAGAGTGGGATAAAGGGCCCGGCGGGGTGTCCCTGGGGTCTGGGCCAGCCACACTCACATACCCAGCTTGAATGAAACCTACGCGGAGAGACAGGGACCCCTCCCCGGGCCCCACCTGGCTCTCCGGGGGCGCCTCCTACCATCAGAGTGGCCGGCTCTGTCATCTGCCCCGTGAGAAACGGAAGGGGCCTCCTTACCACAACCGGAGGCACCTCCAGGACCTTGTCCACATTCTTCAGCGACAGGGGCACGTACCACAGGGTGGCCTTATTGGTCAGCTTCTTGGTACCTTCAGAGAAGAAAACCACAGGAGTGAGGGCCTAGGGAAGGAGGGCGGGGCGCCAGGAACGCCACCATCTGACCCCTGACCCCCGAGGCCTTTGGCCATGACGTGCAAGCATAGGCCCCCAGCCAGGGGGCCCTCCCCACAATCCTGTCATTCCCAAAGGCTGCTGGGAAGACTGCAGGTCACCTGGTTCAAGGTGTGTGTGTGTGTGTGTGTGTGTGTGTGCACGCGCGCGCGTGTTCCCCAGGCCTGTCGGCTTTCTGGCACTTGCTAACACGGAGGCCCCGAAACCAGACATGCTGTCTCTGAAGGGGTTGAAATAGAGGGCAAAGCGGGGCTGCCCCATCTGCTGAGAACCCTGGGCCAAAAGCAATCACTGGGTCCATACCCCTCACTCGCACAGGAGGAGCCTGAAGCTCAGAGAGGCCAACGGGTTTGCCTGGGGTCACACAGCAACTCGGTGCCATTCTGAGTGCAGACCTAGGCTTCCTGGGTCCCAGGAATTTCGGGGAAGTATTTGCAAGGATGTCTTTTAAAAATTGCCTCTTACGCCTGGCTGGTGTGGCTCAGTGGTTGAGCATCGATCTGTTCCTGGACAGAGCACATGCCTGGGTTGTGGGCTCGATCCCCAGTAGGGGGCGTGCAGGAGGCAGCCACTCGGTGATTCTCTCTCATCATTGATGTTCATCTCTTGCTCCCTCTCCCCTCCTCTCTGAAATCAGTGTGTATATTTTTAATTGCCTTTTCCACGGGAACAGTGTGGAATGGAGAGGAAGCGGGACGGCGAGGAGCAGCCCAGGGACCGGGGAGCCCCTCCAGGCGCTCACTTCCTAGCAGTTCCTCCCGACCTGCCTTCCCGAGGTGAGCCCGGGGCTGCGGCTTCCTCCCCTCACCTGAGGGCGTGATTAGATCGATTAGAGCGAGAGAGAGAGCGAGAGAGAGAGAGAGAGAGAGAGAGAGAGAGAGAGAGAGAGAGGCGATGGGGGCAGCTCTGGCCCACAGCACCTAGGACGGCAGGCTCCGCGTGCGGGAGCCACAGGAAACATGGGAGCCTTTTCACTGAACTCCGACTGAAAGCGCATCTGACAACCTGCCTTGGGGAATAAAGATTTCCTGTCTGACTCAGCTAGAGCCAGCCTGAGAGCTGGTTTCCATGGAAACCCGGAGCAGCCCTCCTCTGGACCCAAATGAGCGCCATGGAGCAAACGAGGCAAAACATACTAATTGCACTTTCCCATCATTTAATAAAAGCCTCGAAAGGCAGCTGCGGCATTAGGAACGCCTCCTTCAGAACCTGAGAGCTCCCAGCTACTTTCTGGAGCAGTTCACAGCAGTCACACCCCAGTCAGCAGAGTATTCTGGCAGTTGCCGGAGATGAAGAGCCGTCTGCCCGCCTGGGTGTGTGCTCGTGCCCCCCGACAGGCACCACGGCGCGGGCGGAAGGGACACACAGACGGGCTGAGAACAGAGACGTCGCGCAAACAGCTCATGTTCAGCTTGGCCGGCTGTTCCCCTGCCAACCTCAGTTCCCGTACCTGTCAGAGCTCACCGCCCGCCCGTGGTGTTCGTGAGGGCCCGGCACTGCTCGGGGCGTCGGGGACTGAGGTGGACAAGGCAGCCGCAGCCCTGTCCTCAGAGGGCTCACACCCCAGGGGACACGTGGGCAAAAAGAGACACAACAGGACAGGGAGGCCTTGGCAGACCAGGGTCCCAGAAAGAGACGCAAACAGATCCAAACATGGGGGACCCAGGCGAGCGTAAGAAAGGGGCGGCTCTTTAGCGGGGTCCAGGGCAAGATGACCAGGACGTGGAGAAAAGCCCAGCGCATCTGAGAGCTGGGCAGTGCCACCCCGGCCTGTCTGAGCGGCTTCTCCGCTCTCCTCTGGGGGCAGTTCAAGTCCTGAGGGCCATCTGCAAGGCCGCGGCACAGGGAGGCTCAGGGAGGTGGCGCACCTCCTCAGGGCAGGGCTGCCTCCTCGCCCCCTCTGCCCTCACGCCAATGAGGGCTCTGTGCCACAGCCTGAGACCCGCAGCAAAAGGTCCCTTTGATGCCAGAGCCACCTGCCCTGTGCAGGACTCGGGCCACAGACGCGAGGCACAGGCACACTGACCACTCCCCTACCCAGGCCCTTGCTCAGCTAAAGGTCCGGTGTTCACTGCAGCCGGGCCTGCTGAGGCCACCGATGTCACCCTGTGCTCCTGGCCCCGGGGGAGAAGCCTCTAGCCCAGCCGTGGGCAAACTACGGCCCGCGGGCCGGATCCCGCCCGTTTGAAATGAATAAAACTAAAAAAAAAAAAAAAAGACCGTACCCTTTTATGTAATGATGTTTACTTTGAATTTATATTAGTTCACACAAACACTCCATCCATGCTTTTGTTCCGGCCCTCCGGTCCAGTTTAAGAACCCATTGTGGCCCTCGAGTCAAAAAGTTTCCCACCCCTGCTCTAGCTGCTCCCCGAGCTCTGAGCTCAGCACTGCAGGCAGCCTCAGCCCAGGAGGGAGGTGGTCGGGAGGAGGGGCCCAGGCAGCTCCCTCCTCCAGAACCGGGTGGGCTCAGGCTCTCCTGTGCCTGGGTGTGGGGAGGGAGGTAGAGTGGAGGGTTGGGGGGCAGGAGCAGCCAGGGGATGGAGGCCCTGTTCCTCAGCAGCAGCCGGGCTATAAAAAGCAGCCAGTGCCAGTTAGAAGCAAAGCCACACTCCCCTGCAGCGCCCAGTGGGAGGATGAAAACGGGTTTCCATGGTTACCACACCAAGGAAGAGAATATTCGGATCAAACCAGAGTCAAAGGTCGCCCAGTGAGCTTCAGCCTAAACCTGGTTTGGGGCAGGGGAGCGGAGGGGGGGGGAGGAGCAAGAGGTGCAGAGGGAGCGGGGGCACTTGTGCCCTCCCAGCCACTCCCACCCTCTGCCCGGGAGGAGCTGCCAGAGGCAGGGCGGGCAGGGCTCCCACACGCAGACCTGGGGCTCGCTGCTGACACAGGCCGTGCCGTCTCCCCGGTAGGAGCAGCTGCTCACTTTGTGGGGGGAGCTGGGACCAGCCCCCCGAGCAGCGCCCCTCCACTCACCCGAGCGGGGAACGCGCGCTCACCTGTGAGGATGTTCTCAGACATGACGTGGACCTGCACCTCCACCGAGTGCTTGGACGTGTAGGTGATCTCCGCGCTGACGTGCGCCACCTCGCCGATGCACATGGGCGACAGGAAGTCGGTGCGCTCGACCCGGGCCAGGACGGCCACGCAGCGCTCCTGCAAAGAGCAGACACGGTCAGCCCGGCTGGCCGGCGAGCCCCGCCCCGGAGGTGCTCCCCCAAACGGCCCTGACTCTTTCACACATTCCTAAGGCGACACCACAGGAGCGCGCACATGCCCGTGGGACCCTCCAGAGATCGCGCCTCGCGCCGTGACCGCGGGTGGGACTGCGACCGGCGTTTTGCTTTGATCCAATTTTCCTACAAAAGACACGTATGACTCGCCTGATGAAAGGTGAGAAAGACAAGCGAGCTTATATGGGAACTTGGGAAACAGAGACAAGCGGACAGAGGAGGGACGCCCCTCCTCCCGCCACGGACGACGATTTCCATTGTGGGATCTCCCTTCCCAGGCGTGTCCCCTAAGAACAGGGGTTCGCCGGCTCATGGGTTCCTGTGCCTTGGTCTGTTTTGCAGCTTTCGTCCTTAAATAACTGTGTAAAGACTAAAGTCACACTTTCGTGCTCTGCTTTCACTCAGCGGGAGCAAAGGTAGCCTGCGGTGATGTGACAAGCTCTGAGCATCACTGGTCTTTTATGTAAACTCCACTTCTCTTGCAACCAGGCAACCCATTCTCATGACTCAAAATTCAAAAGGAACAGAAGGTCCCCAGCCCCCAGGACGTTTGGTAACCAGGCCAGGAAGTCCTCGGGGCTGCAGAGCCTCTACGATCCCCGCTCCGCCGCCACCACCGCCGCCAGGAAGCTCATCTCCTGGGAACGAAGGACTTCTCCACACGCCATTGCAAAAGAAGTCCATGGCTGAATGGACTGGAATCCGTTGTTAGAGCTTCGGGCCAACCCCACTGTTAACGATAAGTAGCTCAGTGCCGAGCACCCTTGGCCTTGCTTTCCGTGGTGGGGACTGCTTCCCGCGTGGGAAGGACAGACACGGGGACGTATCCCCAGGGCACTGCTCAACAGGCCGCAGTGCCGGCGTGGCCCACTATCACCTGCGAACTGCAGACTCGAAGGACACCTTGTGCCTGAGCAGAGGCTGTGGGTCCTCATCGCCTCACAGGGCACTGAGCGCCTGACTCCCCACCGGAAAGCAGCGCCCATTCCAGGAGCCTGGCCAGCAGCACGGGTCTGACTGCGGGGAGGGCTGGGGAGCAGGAGAGCTCACCACGGAGAGCCGGTCAGGCCCTGGGCCGTGAGGCTGGAGGTGGAGGCCTGATCAGGTCTCAGCAAGGCAGGGGTCAGGGTGACAGCGAAAGGGCCACGCCTGCTGTCCCCACTCCGCCAACACTCACACACACACACACACACACACACACACACAGGCTGGCAGCACAGCATCGCAGGGAACACAGAGAATGCGGCAGCGCCTTTAAGTTCATGTGGCTACAGCACCACCCACTGGCAGAGGCTGGACAGGCAGCTCAGCGGCGCGGGCAGGAATGAGGGGCCAGCTTGCAGGGCTGCGGGCGGGCGGTTAGCCTGTGGCATGGATATGCCACACGGATGCCATCCACATCAGCATCGTTAGTGGGACCGCACGCGTGGGCCCTGGGCGGACTGAGCTTGTGGAGCCGGCTCTGCGTGGGGCTGGCATCGACGGAGGAGGGCAGAGCGCCTGCCTGGCCGGGCGCTGGCTGGAGGCCACGCCACACGGCGCGGTGCTCTGAAGAGGGTGGTGTGGGACGGGGCAGCTGCAGAGGAGGGGACGGTGAAGGTATGGGGTGGGCACCCCAGGCAGAGGGCAGAGCAGGGCCCCAGCCGTGGCCGCTCTGGAGGCGCTGGGAGACTGAGCAGGCCGCTCACCTTCTAGTCCACTCGTCCCAGTTGCGTGAAGCTTTAGCGAAGGGCACAGTGCTCCTTCCGTGACCAGAACGCGAGTGGGATGCCTTGAGGCAGAGGCCCCTCTCACTGCTGTTCCGAAGGTGCTCTTAGCACTGACCCGTCCAGAGCGCGCAGCCAGCCCCAGGCGCCCCTGCTGCTCCCGGGGGGAAGGCCACGTGGAGACATCAGGCCGGTCCTCCAGCTTAAAGCACGGAAGGAGAGGACGCGCTCCGCCTCTCAGGCTATCATCCCACGGCGGGACAAGGCGTGGGCTACTGTGGGGGGCGGAGGCCTGGCTGGGAGCGGCTGTTCCCGCGGGTGGAGCCCACAGTGCCCGCGTGCCCGCGGGTGAGAGGACAGCGGGGCAGAGAGGCTCCAGGTTTGGAGCCTGAGTCACGGCCGGGCCGCTTCCCGAGGAGGAGGCTGTGGAGAAGCAGCCTGGTGGCCCTCAAGGTCAAGGGGACAGTGAAGCATCGGTGCAGCCAGGCCTGGACACAGAACCTCACAACTGTTAAGGCCACAGACTGGATGAGACCACCAGGGAGTGTGGATGGGGGTGTCCCCTGCCCCCCCCCAGAGGCCAGCATCAGCCCCTGGAGCTGCCCTGGGCTCACCACCCCTCCTGAGCCTGGAGACAGGTTACTCTCCGGGGACACCAGCCCGGAGGCACCGCCAAGCCGACCTGTCAAAGCTGCCCTCTCACCCCCCAGGCTCACGCCAGGGAAGGGGGAGAAGGGGCCAGGGCTCAAGGCACGGGTTCGAGGCCTGGATTTCCAGCCCAGACCAACGACCTGCCTCCCTGGGCCTGCGTTTCCTGCCCTGGGCAGTGGGGTCGGTAAGAACAGCCTGTGTCTCGGGTGCCGCGGGGACTACGTGAACAGCACTGACAGCAGTGTCGCACTCGCCTCCCAGCCTCCTCCTCCTCCTCACGCCTCAGTCCTGGGGCTCCTCCCCCAATGCCCAGCCTGTCTTGTCAGCCTGCCTTGGACCCTCAGTGTCTCCCGCAGAGGGTCTGCCAGGCACCGGGCCCCCATCCCAGCCCCAGCCGCTCAGGCTCAGGTTCAGGCTCAGGCTGCCTCCCCATGGCCACCAGAGGGCGCGCTCTGAACGGGATGGATTGGCACCAGGATGAATGCAAACTCCTAGCCAGGCAGGGAGCCCCTCCTTCCCAGGCCATGTCCACCCACACACTCACCAGCTTGGTTCATGCTACAGGCACACACGTGCACGCTACACACACACACACGCACGCGCACACACACACACACACACACACACGCACACCAGCGCTGGATCTGCCTCTGCCCAGCACAGCAGGAGGCCCCCTGGGGCCGGGGAGGGGCGTCTCAGGCACACAGAGCCACACGCCTCCTGCTGGCCCCAAGGTGGTGGCTGTGGTGCAAGACAGACCCGCCTCCCCCCACCCCCGCACCCCAGGGTGGCTTCTCCCATGCCAGCCAGACTTCAGAGAAAATGCCAGGCCCCGTGGGTCTGGGGGCACGGGGCCTGCCCTCGTCCCTGCGGTGAGGGACACCATCATCGGTGCCTGGGGCTTCACGGGCACCCGGGGGTCAGCCAGGGCAGGGGAGGGACCGGGCCCAGGGGGTCTGATGTCTACTATAAACTGCCACCCATGCAGACATGGCTCTGTGAGGTCTGGACTCCAGGAAGATTCTAGAAACCACGACTCTTCCAGAAAGGAGGGCAGGTGCTTAAAGGTGCCGTCGGCAGGCCCTCAGCTCAGTCTGTCGGCCCCCAGCCCCGCCCCAGCTGAGCCCCAGCCACACGGCGTTCCAAGGGCCCGGCCCAGGGATGACTGGGCCGCAGCCTCCGGAAGCCCCCACGGCCTGGGAGTCGGGGGCAGGGAGGCTCCTCCACCAAACTCCCCTCCTGACCCCCGGGGGGCAGCGCCGCACGCAGACGCCTGGGCCCCACTCACCCCGTTCTGGCTGTTGCAGTGCCGGGTGCTGATGATGACCCCCGCCTCCTCGATCATCTTCAGGATGGTCCCTCCGTGCACGTTGCCGGCCACGTTGGCGTCGTCGGGCCGCATGATCCTGCGCGGAGGAAAGCGGCAGGATGAGGCCTCTGGGAAGGACGTCCTCACGAACAGTGACAACCGGGGAGAGGACAAAGGGACCGCTGGCTCCCCGAGAAGGAAAAAGACCTGTCCCGTGTTTGGTCCGGGGGTGCTGTTTCCGCAGAGAGAGGAGGGCAGGGGGCCTGCCCTGGAGCCCCGGCCGGGAAGGGGTGATGGTGGGACCTTTGAAAAGGCAGCGAGATGTTGGCACAGCTGCCCCTCTCGGTTCCCATCAACCAGCAGAGCTGAAGGAGCACAGGACACAGGCTGCGGCCCCTCGGAGGGCGAACAGACCCGGGGCCACCTCCAGGGGGAGCCCCGAGGAGCAGCTCTGAGATGCGGGAATGCCCAGCCTGGCGGCCTGCAGGGGCGGACCTCCACCAGCTGCCCCGGTGCCACTGGCCACCTCACTTGCCCGGAGGAGGGAAGGGGGTTCCAGGGAGTCTCTGAACCCAATAAGCCATCGCGGGCTCCTCCCGCAGGGACAGGCACTGAGCACGCGCCATGGTTCCCGCACGCCCAGCACCCACCCCAGGTCACCAGCCTGCTCGGCCCCCACAGCACCCTCCGCCACCTCCGGGGGGGCCTGCTCCCCTCAGCAGCCCGGCGGCAGGCAGCCTGAGGGCGGTCCTGGCTCCAGCACCAACGAGCTGGGTGCCCTGGCCAGCTGCCCACACGCTCACCCCTCCACTCCCGGGTCTGTAAACAGGCCCAACTGCCCTCTCCCTGCAGGAGGGCTGGGCTGACCACGCTAGAGAACGCGATCGGCGCCACCAGAAAGTGTCCACCCGCGGCAACCTTCCTCTCTCCTGAGTATTCAGCCAGCTTACTGCAGGCACCCGCACCCCAGGCGGCTGACAGCTGTCGGTCTGTCGCCCAGGCCCAAACAAGAACCACAGCCCATTCAGGGGACCTGGTTTCTCGCCCTCCATCACTGGCGCAGGGGCAGCGGTGCCAGGGGAGCCCCCAGAGCACAGGAAAGAAGCGTCACTCGGCCTCTCAAATGTTCACTTAAAAATATTTTGAGCCCTGGATGGTGTTGCTCAGTAGTTAGAGTGTCGGCCTGTGGACTGAAGGGTCCCAGGTTCGGTTCCTGGTCAAGGGCATGTGCCTAGGTTGCAGGTTCATCCTCGGAACCAGTCAGGGCACGTGCAGGAGGCAACCAATCAATCAATATGTCTCTCTCACATCAATGTTTCTCTCTCCATTTCTTCCCCTCCCTCCTTCCACTCTCGAAAAGTCAATGGAAATAATGTCCTCTATTGAGGATGAACAATAACAACATAATAATAACAATTTTGAATCAATGGGTTAAAGACTTGAACGTGGGACCTGAAACCATCATGCTCCTAGAAACCAGGCGGCAGGCTGCCTGACACGGGTCTCGGGGATGACTGTTTTGGATTTGACACCAAGAAACAAAGACAGCAGAAGCAACGTGAGCAGGCAGACGGCATCAAGCGAAAAGGCTTTCAGCACAATGAAAGGCAACCTAGAGTGGGAGGACGTACTGCAAATCACATATCTGAGAAGAGGTTAATATCCAAAATATATAAAGAATTTAAAACATCCCATTTAAAAATGGGCAGAGAAACTAAATAAACCTTTTTCCAAAAAGCACATACAAATGGCCCACAAGTACAGCTCCACATCACTAAGCTTCAGGGAAACAGATCCAAACCCAGAGAGACCTTGCCGGGGTCTTGTTCCAGCATCTAGAAGGTTCAGCAATCTGGAGAAAGGCTGTGTGTAACTTAATAAAGAGTCCAGTGATGAAATGTAATTTTGAAAGGCATTGGGGGTCAGAGGAGCTTAGCTAAAGAAACTAAGCTCTCCTCAGTTCAGGACCCCATGCTTTTTATTAACACAATTTGTCCTGAGGCGAGACAGAGATATACACTTCAAAGGGTCAGGGTTTCATATACAGAGTCCGTTGTCAGTTTGGGAGAATTAGCCTACGCTGTTCAGGTGTTTGGCCAGTAGGAGGCAATAACATGTAGATTAAGATGCCCTGAGCTGCTTGGGAGCCAGGAATCAATTTAATGCATCCTTTTCAGGCTTGGGTAAATGCCCTCAGCCATTCTCAACAGACGATAACATATGTGACTTAGTCCTTGTTGAGCACCCAAATTTCATCAACCTTTCAATGAAACTCTTGCAATTATGACATGCTGAAACTGGCTTCCGGCAAGACATCACCTCACACCTGTCAAATGGCTGTTATCAGAGACAAGAAACAAGTGAGGTGAGGATGTGGGAGGGACCCTGTGCGCTGCTGGCGGGGATGTAAATGGTGCAGCCGCCATACGCAAGTGTGAAGGTCCCTCAAAAACCTGAAGCTAGAACTGCCACATGCCCCACAATCCCACTTCTGGGTACGTGTCTGAAGGAAATGAGATCTCTGACTCAGAGATACGGGCACCCCATGTTCACTGCAGCGATACTTAAACATGTGACAGCTTAAGTCTCCATCGCTGGATGAGTGGGTAACAAAGACGTGGTACATACACAATGGAACATTGCTCAGCCATGAAAGGAGACCCTGCCATCTGCCACCACATGGATGGGCCTTGAGGGCGATGCCGAGTGAGATAAATCGGACAGAGAAGACAGACACTGTATGATCTCACTTACATGTGAAATCTAAAAGCTCAAAATCAAAGGTGCAGAGAAGAGATTGGTGGTTGGGGGCGGGTGTGTGACATGGGTGAAGCGGGCCCTTATCGACCAATGGGAGCTCAAGTGGGTAGAGCCTGATGGAGGCTGGATCTGTCCGTCCAACTCCCCGTGCACAGTTGTCACATGATGCCAAGGGCAGGAGTGTCTCCGACAGATGTCTCCACCCATGATTAACCCGGTGTGCTCGAAGTCACTCTCTGCAAAGGAGGTCAGGGTTCAATTCTGGTCAAGGGCACATGCCTGGGTTGCAGGCTTGACCCCCAGTAGGGACCGTACAGAACACAGCCAATCAATGACTCTCTCTCATCATTGATGTTTCTAGCTGTCTCTCCCTCTCCCTTCCTCTCTGAAATCAATCTATATATACAAAAGGCTAATATGCAAAGTGTCCCCTCAGGAGTTCGACCGGGAGACTGGGAGTCTGATCGCTTGCTCTGAAGTGCACTGACCACCAGGGGGTGGTGCAGTGTGAAGGAAGGCCCCGGCTGACAGCCGGAAGGCCCTGAATGGCCCTCATTGCTGGCCAGGCCTAGGGACCCTACCCATGCATGAATTTCGCACATCGGGCCTCTAGTATATGTGTATGTGTATGTATATGTATATATATATATATATATATTAAAAAGGACAGGCATATAGACCAATGGAACAGAAAAGAGACCCCAGAAATTGACCCACACTATTACAGTCAATTAATATTTGATAAAGGAGGCAAGAACATACAATGAAGTAAAGACAGTCTCTTCAACAAATGGTGTTGAGAAAACTGGACACATACAAAAAGATGAAAATAGACTACCAACTTCACAAGAATAAACTCAAAATGGATAAAAGAGGAGCATTTGATATATGTTGTCAGCTAGGTTCAAATAAACTCATAAAATTAAAAAAAAGAGCCAAAACCGGTTTGGCTCAGTGGATAGAGTCGGCCTGCGGACTGAGAGGTCCCAGGTTCGATTCCGGTCAAGGGCATGTACCTCGGTTGTGGGCACATCCCCAGTGGGAGATGTGCAGGAGGCAGCTGATCAATGTTTCTCTCTCATCGATGTTTCTAATTCTCTATCTCTCACCCTTCCTCTCTGTAAAAAAAATCAATAAAATATATTTTTTAAAAAAATTTAAAAAAGAAAAAGAATAAAAGACTTAAATGTAAGCCATGAAACCATAAAAATCCTAGAATAAAACAAAGGAGTAAAATCTCAGATATGTCACACAGCAGAATTTTTGCTGATACATCTCCTAGGGCAAGAGAAACACAGGAAAAAATAAACAAATGGGATTACATCAAAATAAAAGGCTTCTGAACAGCAAAAGTAACCACCATCCTAATGAAAAGGGAGCCCACAGTATGGGAGAACATATTTGCCAATGACAGACTGATAAGGGCTTAATTTCCAAAACATATAACGTATTCATGCAACTCAACAAAAGGAGGACAAATAGTCCAATTAAAAAATGGGCAGAGGACCTGAAGAGACACTTCTTCAAAGAGGAAATACAAATAGCCAAGAGACATATGAAAACATGCTCAAAGTCACTAATCATCAGAGAAATACAAATTAAAACAACAATGAAATGTCACCTCACACCTGTCAGCATGTCTACCATCAACAAATCAACAAGTGCTGGCGAGGATGTGGAGAAAGGGGAAACCAGCCTGCACTGCTGGTGGGAATGCAGACTGGGCAGCCACTGTGGAAAACAGTATGGCGTCTCCTCAAAAAATTAAAAATGGAACTTCCTTTTGACCCAGCAATCCCACTTCTGGAAATATATCCTAAAACCCCGAAACACCAATCAGAAAGGATATGTGCACCCCTATGTTCACAGCAGTGTTATTTACAATAGCCAGGATCTGGAAACAGCCTAAGTGCCCATCAGCAGACGAGTGGATAAAAAGCTGTGGGACATCTACACAATGGAATACTACACAGCTGTAAACCAGAGGGATCCCTTACCCTTGGGACAGCATGGAGGGACCTAGAGACTATTATGCTGAGTGAAATAAGCCAGTCAGAGAAAGACAACTATCCCATCATTTCACTTATATGTGGAATCTAATGAACAAAATGAATTGACCAACAAAGTAAGACCCAAAGCCTGGAGGCATGGACATACCTCTGTGTGGGGGTGGGGGCACAAGGAGAGATAAACCAGAGAACTTACATACTTACTAGAAGCCCAATGCACAAAATTCATGCACAGGGTGGGGGGGGTCCCCTCAGCCCAGCCTGCACCCTCTCCAATCCAGGACCCCTTGGGGGATGTCCGTCTGCCAGTTTAGGCCCATAGAGATTGGGCCTAAACCAGCAGTCGGACATCCCTGCCACAATCTGGGACCACTGGCTCCTAACTGATCACCTGCCTGCTTGCCTGATCACCCCTAACTGCCCCCCATGATGGCCTGGTCACCCCCAACTGTCCCCCCTGCCGGCCTGGTCACCCCTCCCCCCGCTTGCCTGGTTGCCCCATGCAGCTTGTTCGGTCGTCTGTTCAGCTGTTTTGGTTGCAACAGTTGCTTAGGCTTTTATTATTATAGACTAGAGGCCCGGTGCATGAAAATTCATGCACTGTAGGGGGGTCCCTCAGCCCGACCTGCCCCCTCTCACCAGTCTGGGAACCCTCAGGGGCAGGAGGCGACCTGGTGATCAGGGGAAGGTGATGCCTCATCACACCTCTGCTGCTGCCACTGCCGGCAGTGCAAGCCTCGGCCAGCCCTGGTTACCTGAGCCTTGGGTCGCCCTGGGCAGCTGGGCACACGCCTGAGTGGCTGGGGGGCTGAGGGGACTGGGTGCCGCCATCTTGTGACTGAGGGTGCCGCCATATTTGAGGGCATGGCAGTCAATTAGCATATTCCCTTCTTATTGGCTGCAGGTGCTGCCATCTTTGAGGTGTGACAGTCAATTAGCATATTCCCTTCTTATTGGCTGCAGGTGCTGCCATCTTTGAGGGTGTGGCAGTCGATTAGCATATTCCCTCCTTATTGGCTATGGGTGCCACCATCTTTGAGGGTGTGGCAGTCGATTAGCATATTCCCTTCTTATTGGCTGCGGGCACCACCATCTTTGTGATGGCGTGAGGGTCAATTAGCATATTCCCTCTTTATTACATAGGATATGCATAGCCCATGGCCTCGGGAGATCGGGTGGTAAAGGCCTGGGGGGTGGGTAGGGGCTGGGTGCAGGGGGATAAAGGGGGGATGGGAGACATCTATAATACTGTTAGCAATAAAATATATATTAAATAAATAAATAAATAAAACAAAACTATTACTGAAAAAAGAAGAAGAGGGAAATTTGGAGCCACATAGGGAGAAGGCCATATGACAACGGAGGCAGAACCGGGAGTGACGTGTTCGAGAAGGAACATGGCATTGCCAGCTGCCACCAGGAGCTGGAAGGAGGCTTCAGAGGGAGCATGGCCTACCAACGCCTGGACTTGGGGCTTGTGGCCCTGGACGGGGAGCATGCATTTCATTGTTTTAAGTTTCCTAGCCTGTAGTCATTTGTTATGGCACCACAAACTCATATAGCCTGTCCCCCCTGCAGCCCCCACTCCACCCCAGAGGCCGCAGCATGTGGCCTGGGCGAGCCCCGCTGGCCCTGGGGCCTTGGTGGCCGCTCCGCAGCGGGCTGACCCCTGCCTGCCCCCCTCACAGCTCCCTGGCGCAGGGCCAGCGTCTCTCCTCTGGCTGGGAAATGTCAGCGCTAAAATTAAAACAGGGCTGTGAGCGCCATGGTAACGGGCGGGGGCCTTGTTTATCCGACAGTGAAGCCAAAGCATCCATCTGTCACAGGCGGCGGCGGCGGCGGCAAGCACAGCCGAGGCCGTGCATCTCAGCTCCCACCTGCACCGAAGCCGCGCCCGCAGAGGTCAGGCGGCCCCGGGGCACAGCTCCCAGGACCCTCCCGGATGGCGGATGGCGCTGGAGGCTCCCGGGTCCTGTCCCTTTGGAATTAGGCTCAGACCAGAGAGGCAACCACAGACCCTCCGCCCCTCCCGGGGGAGGCACAGGGCAGGGCCTCGGAGGGGCACCCAGGAGGCAGGGTCTGAACGGGGTCTGAGGAAGGGTGGGGGGAAAAGCTGGGTGCCATTCCAGGTGGGAAAGGTGGGGGGCAGGACGGGTGCGCAGCAGACAGCCTGGACCTCAGGTCAGGAAGGCCAGGGCCAGGCCCACATGAGCACCGTCTCTCTCTGGGGCCCGGGGGGAAATGGGCACTGCTTATCCTCCCCACTTTGCCGCTGACGACGGCTTCTGCAAAGTCCCCTCAACCCCCAGAGACCCCACCGCATGCCCCAGAAGAGGCGGGGCCAGGAACAAGCCCTGGGTCCTCCGAGGCCCCCAGGGCAGGGCAAGGAACCAGGGGAAGCACCTGTTCCCAAGAACCCGGGTGCAGGGCCGAGGCAAGCAGCGCAGCCACGCTCAGCAGACACAGACCCGGCGGCGCGACAAAGGGCAGCGAGACCAGGAGACAAGCAGCTGCGGTCCCCGGTCCGGTCCCGGCTCCGCCCGTGATGGGACCCCGCTCAGAGCGCAGGTGGTCACCCGGAGGCGGGACTTCCTGTCCTGGCTTTGCTTAACCACCTAAGGTCAGGGATCAGCGAGAATGGGCCAGGCATGGGTGCCCCGCCCTCAGGAAGCCCACCACCCTGTTGGACACATGGCCACCTCTCCTCTGCCACCTGACAGCATCAAATTGCCCCCACCTGCCACCAAGGCCCACACAGGGTGCCTGCGACTGGAGGTCCGTGCTGGCTGGGACACCCCAGGACCAGGGAGGCGGGGACATCCGCAGCTGGCATCACCGAGTCACCTACCCTCCCACCGAGAACACCATCACCGCCTCCCGCCGTGCAGGGCTCTGGGGAGCACGCTGGCCTCCGGGCTACCCCGTCGTCCAACCAGCAAGAGGCTGCCTTGCCCTTCTGAGGAGCTGACCAGAAGCCAGTTGCCATGGAAACCTCACTTTGTAAATAATTACAAGGAAAAAGTAAATCTACAAGCCCTTCCGCTGCCCTGTCAGGAGAGCAAGCAGTCCCTGGG